>NC_089145.1:12797446-13128696 GCF_009819655.1 Sylvia atricapilla
CCAGCCAGGCCTGGTTTGACGTTTCCGCCTCACCTGAGACCAGGCCAAGGCGATTGTGGCCGCCTGTCCCAATTGTCAGAAACATACCCTCCCCACCATGAGTGCGGGAGTGAATCCCCGGGGACTTAACAGCTGCGAGGTGTGGCAGACAGACATCACACACTTCCCCCAGTTTGGGAGATTGAAGTATGTGCACGTCTCGGTGGACACCTTCTCAGGCGCTGTCTACGCCTCTGCCCACACAGGGGAGAAGTCTGCAGATGCTATTAAGCATCTAATTCAGGCTTTCTCCTGCCTGGGCATCCCAAAGTCCCTCAAAACCAACAATGGCCCTGCGTACAAATCCAGGGAATTCTGCAGTTTCCTGCAGCAGTGGGGTGTGGAACATAAGACCAGCATCCCCCACTCCCCGACAGGCCAAGCGATCGTGGAAAGGACTCATTTAAATCTAAAGAGAGTCCTATGTCAACAGCAGCAGGTTCTTAAAATCGAACCTCCCTCGTGCAACTTGCCCGGGCCTTGTTTACCTTAAATTTTTTGAACTGTTCGTTTGAGTCCCTAAACCTGCCTATCATCAAGCACTTTGGGGGGAGCGGAAAGGCCGAAGGTCCTCATCAAGGACCCGGAGACCTTGGGAATGGAGGGACCTCATGATTTGGTGACCTGGGGGCGTGGGTACACCTGCATCTCCACGCCCGCCGGCTTGCGGTGGGTTCCCGCTAAGTGGGTGAGGCCCTACGTCCCCAAGGCCTCTGAAAAACAGGTGTCTCAGGTGTCGGTGGCTTCCTGGAGAAGGAAGAGAAGATCTGTGCAGAGTAAGGGTTCCTTTTCCGTTTGACCCCAGGTGTGGCTCTTCCCTTTAATTATGTTTAATCTTAAGTTCTCCTTAGGTTGGCAATAACGAGACCAGTCCAGATGAGGACCCCCAGAGCAGCATACCTCCTGCAAGCTGCAATCGTCGCCAGTCTCCTGCAGCTGACCTAACCATGGATTGTTCCTCAGCCGAACATGGTCAGCTCCATAAAAAAGGAGACAGGAGACTGGTTCGACCAGATTCTCAGGAACTGGGGTCTTTCCAGCTGGACTGGCTCAATTAGAAAGATTGGACTTCTGATTTTGTTTATAATAATTATCTTTTTGATTGCATTTGGACTAATTAAAAGACTTATTTATAGACTGCTTTCTGTTTCCACCACACCCCCTGATGTTAACCATGTGCTGCAGTCCCCTCGGCACCAGAAGGAGCAGAGGTGGAAGTGTCGGGAGAACTGGAGGACGAAGAAAACTGCGTCCCAGAAGAAAAAGGGCAGTGGCCAGTCCCCTTTGAGAACTGGTCCACTAACCAGCAATGGTTTGGGAACTTGTACCCTAACTCGGAGTACTTGGCCCCTCAACCGCAAGTCTCCTCATTTCAATAATAAAGTAAGGGGGAGATGTGGTGGTGTATTTTGCTCAGGTTGACGTATGATTTGGTCGATAAGGTTTTACATAATGGTTTGTTCTGTAACCCCCTGTGTTTCCCCCTGTATGGTTTACCCCATGTTCGGTTTTATGTCAATCATTGGTTATATAACCTTCTGGTCCTGTCTGTCACTCTGGGGCCTCTCCCTGTGTCCAGAAAGTTCCAGGGAAGGTGTCGAGTGATTGGGCAGGATCCAGACTTTCCCCTCCTGTTGTGTTTTGTATGGTTGTTGCACCTGTCTATTATGTTAAGAGCCACACCCTTACTGTACCCCATTGGTTCCTGACTGAACCCTTCCCTGTGTCACACCCCCATTAAAAGTCACAGCACAGAGGGGCTCGTGGTCTCTCTGAGGCTGGTGTCCCGAGGTGAGGACTCCACATCCGGAGCCTCCAATAAACTCGGTTGGATTTACCCCTCGAGAGTCCCTCCTTTCATTTCCTTCGCCACAGCCACGCTGCACTCCCAGCAAGCCAAGAACCACTGTGTTGCTGTGGTGCCAGGGCTGGCCGGACAGGCGACACAGGCACCCCTGCAGAGGCAGGCGCCCCCAGCAGGCACCCCCGCAAAGGAAAATATCAAAAGAGGACTCTGTTGCTCATTGCTTTCAGGCATTTCATCAACGATGTAAAAAATAAAAAAAAAATAACCAGACTCCTCTTCACTTTAATAAATAATTACTTCTGTAAAATGGAATAGGCTTGGGAGTGAACACTGTTCCCTTATTGCTCTTCTGAGAAGATCCTATTTCAGGCCTAACCGTAGAGTCAGGAACTTCTCTTCAAGAGGCTGGACTAATGCCATGGTCCTTCCTTGCTATTTTACATTACTGCTCTGTTTGCTCTGCCTTCCTCTCCTTATTCCCACAAGTGAATGACCCCCTTTATGAATTTTCCTCATAGGTACTAAACTCAGCCCTTGCATTGCGACTTGGATCCTAAATGTGATCTGAATTCTCCAAGCTGGCAAAGTACCTGCAAGAACTGTATTAGCATACGGTGAGATGCTACAATCCTTAGTTAACTTTGAGACTTTCTCTGTGATCACCTTACTAAATGTAACTTGGCTTCAGGCTTATCAATTACTATTTACAATTTTACAAGCTCCAAAGTACCCTAAATATTTTGTGTGTTTTTTTGTGCTAAACACTGCACAAACACATGAGGAAGCACCTCTCACTTTAACAAAACATGTATGCATGGAAGAAAAACCATGAAGAGAAGCTTGTACTGAATATATCACTGTTAAAACCCCTTATAAACCCCTATTTTTTTACCACAGTCATAGTGCTAAGGCACTGTATCATCACAGGGATTTAAAAAAGTATTTCTTAGCTGTGTGCAGCTAATACTTCATGGTTTCCTTTCACAGATTTCAGTGGAAACCATTCACACACATTATACATTTAATATTTTATACTGTGATTTCAAGATGAGGTTTGAGCCCCAAGGTGTCTTCATTAAATAAATGTGTCATTTTAATGCACACACACACAAAAAACCTTACTTGGAACACTGCTGTCTCTGTGTGTGTTACTCCAGAATTGAAAAAGGAGAAAGTGGGAGGAGAGAAAGAAGTTAGGTTTTACAGTAGTCCTATTTTTAAATTGTGAGTGAAGAAATCAGAGAGGTTGTGTCAAAATGTACTCACCAGTTCTATTGTGGTCTAAGGAAATCTCAATTTTCAAAGGTCACCTTGGGCTGTGGTTTTGGCTAATTCTTGCAAGGACTGGGTGCAGCTTTCAAAATCTCATGGTTTTGCACTAGAGAGAGGCTCAGAGAGGAAGAAGAAGAGGGGACTGTTGTCAAAGAATAAATCTATATGAGGTAACTAATTCATTAGTGCATATTTTCCTTCCTGATATCCTAAGTGAAGAGTTTGATCTCGTAATTTTCTCTAGCATAGTAACATTTTTTGCGTGTTCATGTCAGATTGAGCTCTTCAGGTTCCCATGCTAGGCTTCTGTCAAGGTAGAGACTTTGTGAAGTTTTTGGGTCAGAACATGAAGGTGCTGGTGAAATGGGAAGTTGTAAGCCCCTTCTAACATCATTGGCTAAGCAGTCCTTGTGGAGGTCTCTAATCCTGGGAAAAGAAAATGCTGTTCAGTAGCTGCTGTTCACATGGAATGGTGGCTCTGTGTGATGTCAGATCCTTGGAATGATGTGAAAGAATATGAATTTCTGCAGTTAAGAGTATGAAGAACTACTTCAATAAAGGTTGCATTAAACCCTCTGGGATCATAGTCAGCCCACACCTAGCCTCTCTTCTTAGGGTCATTTCTGCCCCATTGACAGGGCAGTGAACAATTCATGAGCGATTCTAGCAGTAGGATCAAAATCTCAGTCCCATCTCACTTGTTTGTTACACCTCTGGTACTCTGTAGCCCTTTGGGATTTGATACAGGAAGAAAAGGGCAGAAAACCTCCAAACTGTCTCACCAGTAACTTTGTGAAATGTTTGCCTCCTCCTGTACCCTCCTTCTCACTTCAAGGATAAATCCTGCTAGACATCACTGAGAATGAAAAATAAAGAACGAAAAAAGCAAGGTTAACACCTTAAGGGATTTTCAAAGACAGTTTGCCATAGGAAACTACAGAGTGACTATGTATTACTTGAGTAGTTCACACAGATAACACGAGGGTTAAAACTCACCATGAGTTTTAGAGGCATAGCCATCCATGGAGATGTTTATAAACCTCTATCTTCATTCAGGCTGTTCCACTAGGCAGAAGCCAGTGCGAAGTTGAGAAAGCACCAAAGTCTTAGATCTTGATCCCTTCATTAATAGTAGTATTATTATTCAAAGAGGCATAGAACAGCTGAGTTTGAAAAGCACCTCTGCAGATTCTCGAACTCAACTCCCCTGCCCAAAGAAGGGTCAGCTACAGCAGGTTAACCAGGACCATGCCCAGTCAGGCTTAAAATTTCTGCAAGGGTAGAGCCTCCACAAGCTCTCTAGACTGCCTGTGTCAATGTCTGGCCACCTTCATATTCAGAGCATTTTTCTTATATTTAATTAGAACCTTTTGTATTTCAGTTTGTGCTCACTGCCTCTTATCTTCACACTGGATGCCACATTTCTTGGTGATGGTCCATAATTAAAATTCTTCTACCCTGACCTTGGCCAGTATTTTTTTTCTCTCTCAGCTTAAATTGAGCTCTGACCCCCATATCAGGAGCCATAAAGAACTACAGTAAGAATTGGTTTATTCTAATACTGAACAAGATATTCATTAAGAGTATGAAGTCTCTTCTTTGTCATGCTCGTCACCCCAACTTTCTCTGCTTATCTTCCAGCAGCATTGTTTTGTGACAGGAAATAAACAACATAAAACATAACATTCAGTGGGAAGGCCGTGCTCTGATCACTAGCTCTGTCTGTGAAGAGCTATCCCAGGCTTCCATTCCCCTTGCTAACTATTAAGTAGCTGAACTATTTAAAAATTAAAATAGTTTCTTTTTTTTAATTCTCTTCTAAGCTGAGATCTTTTCCTGGCAAGTTCACAGCTGGAATCAATTTTTTTAGCCATATTACCAAACAAACTAAAAATACAGGACTTAATAATGAAAAACCTGGTACTACCTGAAGTATAATGGAACAGGCATGCTGCTGTAATAATTCCTTTAGGCCTAAAGAAACTAAGCAATGTTAATTATTAATCAAAAGCAAAGCACCCATTTTTAAACATTTTTCGAGGAGATGTGCTCATTTAATTCCTTGCTACTATATATTATTTTCTATCAGTACCTGTCATTCAAAGCCAGCACCACACACACCACTGTGAGGACAATGATCAGAAATAATACCCACAACCCACACAACACAAGGTCTTAGGAAACCATTGAAGTAATCAGTGTCTCTTCTTCCTCATGGCCGTGTATACTTCAGAAAATGAGCAGCCCTAACAGATTCCCAGAATCACTAAGGCTGGAAAACGCCTCCCAAATCATGGAGCCCAGCCTTTGACCAAACACCGCCACAGCACTTTTAGAGTACCACGTGGTTTAATCACTGCAGCAAAGAATACCTAAAGACATATATAAAGGGCCAAAAGTAGATTATGTTTGTTTCAAAAACACAGATATCAAAGAAATGTCTCTAAAGGCCATTTGTTTTCACAGTGTTCTTGTCTCTTAGCCTTTCTTGTGGAATACAAAAAGTTTCATCTTCTTTTGTTTCTTGACAGCCTCTTACATGGAGAGGTGAAGAAAATCAGTTTGCTAGATAATTGCTTAGTTCTGAAGGAGTATCTTGGAAGGAGAAGTGAAAATAAATTGAATGGAGTGAAAACTGTAGTCAATAAAAGCTAATGTGAGTTTTGAAATGACACACCATCAAACAAAGGCTTTATAATTCAGACTTAAAATGCTCTTCCTTCAGTCTTCTTATATTCATTCTTCATTTTCTTGTATGCTGATCTTGGTCGTCGGTCTGGAATGATGTACTATTTTCTCACTACAACCCTAAGGTTTCTGTGAATTAATTGTATGCTTCTTTCAGTCCTCATTACAGTCTTTGACACAAGGATGAGTTTTCACAGAAGTGAATGCCAGGATGTTCTGACTCTCATTGAATATTCTCATTAATCCATTCTTAGGACAAAGACTAATGATAAAGAATAAGCACAGATATTAATTATTTTATTTCTTATGGCAATTTTGGGGATGTAATGAGAATGGAATGATCACCCCTTTTGGTTCTTTAAGAGGGTTTTTTAAGTATATAAAAAAATTCAAAATTAATTTATTCTTGTAATTAAACCGTGATAAGACCAGAAGCTTAAAACACATCACATTAATTCATTTTTGTGCCAATTTTAAGGGCCCAGACCTGTACATGCCAATTAGAGTGAACAGAAGTAGAGGATACAGGTCAGTGGAGAGCAGAGTACCACAAATTATTTTTTCAGAAAATTTATGTGCTGAAAATATACAACAGTATAGTCCTGAGATATCAACAGGATTTAATATTAGATATGTCTGTATTTCTATTAATTTCAAATAGATTTTCTATGTTAGTGGCTGTGCATTAGCACATTCTCTTAGCTATCAATGTCTTTCATCTCAGTATGGGTGACATATTAACTGATGGCATATCTTGCCAGAAATCAGTGAATGGTTGAACTGTACCCCATCAGACAAACTGTTTTTTTTAAAAATAGCTATACATATCATGATTATTTTTGAGAGACTTATATAAAATCCATATAACTTCCATGATATACGAATTTTTGAGAGAACAAATAGTGGGAGAGGGAAAATATTATCCCATATGGGAAAGTCATTGGGGAAATCTAGGCTGTTTGAATTGTTCAGAGCAGCACAAGGCCCTTAACCCTCAACAAATTCCTCTACTGGCCCTTTCTTCTACAAAGTTAAGAGGACAAATTTCTCTTGAATCCCCTTTAAACCCCAAACACCACACTTGTTTCAGCAGGAGGCAGATGAGATATTCTAACTACTGAAGTGATTATGGAATTATTGATGATGCTATCATTCATACCAGGACAGGATAAGAGTGTGAAGAACCCTAGTAAGGCACATTATTACTTCCAAGCAATTTTCTAAGTAAAGATTTGTGTCAAATCCATTTTATGAGTATCTTCAGTTTATCCCACAGCTTTTGTGGGTTTGGAGCTATATCATAGACATGTTTTGATCTAGAGCAGAAACAATACATAGCTAGTTTCAAAATAACTACGTTTATTTTGAAGTATTTCATTACAGAGAGGAAGGGATAGAACTATTGCCAATGGTGTAATAATGCGTCAGTGAACAGGATGAAAGCAGTACCTTTTCTGTGGGCTCAACCCCTTCTCAGACAATTCCACTGATCCTATTCACCTTCCAAATGCCCAACTGAAGAACACACTTGTTGCTGACCCACTCAGATATCTTTGAATGTATACAAGGGATTGTATCCCTGCAATTCAACTTCTGAGTATTCAGTGACAGTGGCATGTCTGTGTTAAGCCACCAAAAAGATCTCAAAGCATGAAAGAGAAATGAAGAACAGGTTTCTCTGGGAATATCTGTATTCATTTGGAAATTTTCCCTCCTGTTGACATTTATATAGCTGTATGACTTCAGTATTTCTTACAGCTTTATTCCTGAATAGCACCGTGCCTGTGGAATATCATCTATTTTCTAAGCATTACCCAAATGCAGTCTATATAGACTGCATTAAACTTGAAGAACAAGACCAATGCACTAACAACTCTCTTCCCAGCTGTATTCAGCAGTCACAGAATAGAGCAGCAGATATACAGGAAAGCCATCTCCAGGCTTCAAATCTAACCTGTTGTTTCTAACCAGGCATTATTTTTTTTGTCCTGGTGGTTTGATTTTTGGGTTTGTTTTAGATGTGTTAGTCATCCATATGGATGTCTGTTAGACAGGAATCTCTCTCTTTTACTGAAGGTTCTTTGAAGTCTCACTAAAAAATGATAGAATCATGGAATGGTCGGAAGGGACTTTAATGATAATTTAGTTCTAACTCCCTTGTCGTGGGCAGGGACACCTTCCTTCACAGCAGGTTGCTTAGAGCCCCATCCAGCCTGGCCTTGAGCATTCCTAAGGGTGAGGTGTGCCAAACCTCCCTGAAAAACTTGTTCCAGTATCTCACCACTCTCAGAGAAGAGAAGCTGTTCTGTATATAAGAACAGAAAATCACATAAATCTATCAAAACTGCAAAGAACTCTAAAATAAAATAAAAAAAAAGGCAAAAGATCTTTAAAGATCTTTCAGTGAAATTACAGTGCTAATTTCTTAAATACGTTAGTTTTAAAAATCCTAAACCAAGAAAATAACCTGTGTAAGATCAGAGGGAAAGAGCACAGGTTCATTTGGAAGATTTTTAAACTATTTGATCTATTTCTCTCAGTAGCAGTACCCCACTGGGCACTAGGAATCAGCAAGAGGTGTGCAAGCAGAGAGCAGGGGACATGTCTGGTTACAGACATTTGCTCACAGTATTTCTATTGCCAGATGAAAGACAGGACAGTAGCCACGAGATGCTGACATCTAGAACAGCATTCTTTGGACAGTGCTCCATATGTAACGCATCCTAATTCTGAGATTTTTTTTTTTTCATCTGCCTAGGAAAGAGAATTGCCACATCTCTTTAGTCAAAACACCTTAAATATTGATTTGCACAGAAAATTGCAATGAATAAATCACAGAACATAAATTTACTCTACAAATAATTACTAATTACAAAGAAAATCATAGTTCACAGCACAAGAGAGGTGGAGACCCACAGAATAAAACACTGGTTACAGTCCCTTCTCTCAACATTATAGCCATGCCAGAAATTTCCTAAACCAGTGTGTTGCATGAAATGAATTTATCTGTGTTGTTGCCTCATTGACTGCCATTTGAATTGCCTTCCATGTCATTACACCAAAGGTGAATGTAGTCTTCTGTCTTTTCATATATTTTATTCCTTGTCAAAATATCAAGGGAAGGCATTAAGCAGAGTGCTCTCCCACAGCACTGCAGCACTGACTAGGAGAGGCCAGAGGAAGGGAAAACATGCCTTTGGGAGTTGGCAAAGAATACACTGGGACAGGTAAAAGCTTAGAAGATTTTGCAAGAGTAGGAGCCATAGACTATGAGAAACTTCTTTTTTTGTTTGTAAGTACTGTTTTAAATAAAAATTTCAGACTGGAAATTAAAATTTAAACAATGTAAGTGCCTCAGAGAACCAGGCTCTAAAGCAGTCCCTTAATGGGATTCCAGCACAGCCTTTATTTTTTAATGTGAAGAAGGGAAAGGATTTGTCATTAAACTTTAAAAATAATCAAAATAAAAATCCTTTTTGTTTCTGTGGGCTGACAGTGCTACTAAGCACGATTGTGTTCACTTAATGGGTGTCCATTGGTAAGGAGAACTTTCTTCTGTGTAATGGGTTAGATTCAAATTTAAGTTTGTTTTGTCTGTTCAGCAATCTGTATTTTTCCAATCAAGTGTGCAGGATTTCATGTCTGAAGTATCTTCACTTTAACAATTACATCTCAACTACTAGCATGTGCACAAGCTCTGAAGAACATACTGGGTTTAGAATATGAAATAAGAAATGCCATGCAAGAAAACTGTATTAAATGGCTGTGATCTGAAAGACTAACAACTGCTGTCTTTTCTATTATTTGATGTGAAAAGTATAAGAAAAGCTTTTAGCAGCACACTGGAACATTTTATGTGAGATAGTGACCCAAAATTCAACAAAACCCTCCAGAAAACAAAATAACCATCTTCCTGGTCTGCAGTCCAAACACCAAAATTTCCTATAATGCAGAAAAAGAGAGACATTGAGCATTCTTTAGTCTCTTTTTTTTCAGTCTTCCTCAGTAGCTGGTCACTGTAATAAATCAGAATCATATAGAATAGAAACAGGATGCTGCTGTGGAGGAAACAAGTACATTTGTAAAGGACAAACCAACTCTAGGAAATCTTGGAGGAAATCTTGGCACTGGAGGCCTTAAACTGCAAGATGAAATCTGCTAACAGTGTTAATACAGTAAGGTACCTCTTAAACTGAACCTTCAGTCCTTGCTATTACTTCTGTCAGTAATGAATAGTAAATGAAAATAAATATAGAACCAATGCTGCTTGATCCACACAAGGTTTAATATATGCTGATTAGTATATATTTCCAACAACAAAATTATGGCTTTATACTCATCACTGGTGGACCTTGTTCTCTCAGTATTGCTACTTATTGTGGTAATGAAAGTCGTTTGAAAGTTGAATCTGCAAGTGAATGTACTGTGGTGTACACGCTGCATAGTTCCCATAAATTTAGCACACAGGAATTTATTTCAACAGCTACAGCTTTCAGTAGTTCATCAGTTTTGTTTTGCATGAATGTAATTTACCTTTCAGCCACCAAAGGCTTACAGTGCGGGTCTTGTATTGAAACAAAACTAGTACTGTGGCAGCTCTCACATCATGCTATTGAAGGGGTGGGAGAACCCTCATATTTATTCCAAAGTTTTCCAAGCAGTTAAACTCAAACACGGATGTAGATATCTGCACTTTTTTTAGAGTAATATTAACATTATGGTAGCACAGGACTAATAAAATTACTTTTTTTACGGATGCAGCTGCAATTATATCTGTAATACAAGGATGCATATTCTCTTCCTTTTTAACGTCTTAAAAAAAAGAAACCAGGGGAAGAAGAAAGGCTATTGAAGTGCTGTCATATTGTGTAGTCACAGTTCTAAGGGAAGGAGAAATGTCTAAAATGAAGTAAATCGCTGCATCTCTGTGATCCTCCCATCCATTGGAAATAGCCACAAATGAAGGTGAAGACAGACACTTCAGACTTAGAAAGTGCCAAGATTTCCAACAACTTTGTTGTTTGGATTTATTGATCTTCAGGAAGAATGACCATTTCATTAGCGGAAATTTTACCTTACCAAAGCATCGAGAATTAACCAACTTTCTGCTATGCATTTTACCTCCTTTTATAAAATATGGACCAGCCTGGATCTTGTTGAAGTCATTGGGAGTTTTTGGCATGGATTTCAAGATGAATAGCCGGTGGGTCCCCAGCAGAGATGACAGAAAAGGCACACTCCCTCTTACTTAGAGTACAGTTCAGATCAAATGCTGTGAGCTCCAGGGTTGTATTTCCTGATGCTCTCATCATGCGTTAGGCATTTCTGTTCACAATAACCAGCTTCTTCTTCAGTCAATTTTACAACTTTAGTTGTGTTTTAAAGAGGAAATCTAATACTAACCATGGAATCCTGTCAGGAATTCAGTAAATCAAGTGACTTTTTATGGCATTTTACAAGAAAGAAAACTATTCAGGTAAACTGACAAGCCAAATAGGAATAGGAGACTCCAACTTGGTGCATGTTATGAATCACAGACTAGTACCTCTACTGGGACTGAGAGAGAATCTCCAATCCAAGATGAATTCAAACCGGTTCCCAGGAATTCTTAAAGTTTTGCTAAAAAGGGAAGCCAAAATGCTGACAGCTTTATTAGAGCATGTAAATCAGAATAAGAACCGATTCATTTTAAATCTTCAAGCTCACCTTTTCAATATGAATCCAATTCCCTTTAAGATACTGCCGCAGTTCTTAAAAAGCACTATGCATCTTGCTAAAACGTCAAAGGGTTTTATATTTTCATCAGAAAGGTATTTTGCTAGCTGGGCTAAAAGATGCTTCTTCAGTAAGTTTTCTGGCAATTTCAGCTTAGTTCCAACAACTTTTTGTCCCTTCAGAAGGGTTATGAGCCTTGACATTAAAGTGTTCGGGATTGTCTAAGAGTCTAAGGAGTTACCATGTTGTGAGACCTTGCTGTGGTTTAAGCCCAGCTATCAACCAAGGCTTTCACAGCCACTCGCTCACTCCTCCACTGGTGACACAGGGGACAGAACAGGAAGGGTAAAAGCTGCAAAACTCATGGCTTGGGGTAAAGGCATTTTAAGAGGGGAAGCAAAAGATGCTCACATAAACAGAGCAAAACAAGGAATTGATCCCTCTTTCCCCCAGGCAGGGAGGTGTTCAACCCTCTCCAGGAGAGCAGGGCGCCATGGCAGTAACAGTGACTTGGGAAGATAAACACCATCACTCGAGATGTCCCTCATTTCTCCTTCTTTTCCCCACTTGACATACTGGGAATGATGTCAGATGGTCTGGAACATTTCTTTGGTTAGTTGGGGTCACCTGTCCCAGCTGTGTCTCCTCCCACCCTCCCATTCACCCTGAATTTCCTCACCAGTGCACCAATAGGGAAAGCAGAAAAGGTTTTGGCTCTGTGCAATCCCAGCTCAGCAATAACAAAAGCATCCCTATATTATCAACCCTGTGCTCTGCACAAATCCCAAATACAGCCTCATACTAGCCACTGTGAAGAAAATTAACCTTTATGTTTGACAATTAGAGTTAAAACATTATATTCTTTCTATGTGCCAGGTTCTTTCTATGGACATTGTGGAATTTTGCCTAAGCAATCTTCTACAAACTGTAAGGAATGCATACATCAGAGATAATTATAGAAATATTTATGGTCTATTCTCTTTCCGTCATGCATGAACACATACATATATGTATAAAAAAACCCTGTTGATCTTTTACTGTACGTCTCAAATACTTTGTAGACTACTTTTTTGTGGCCATGCAAGGAGTGTCAAGTCCATGCTGTACGGACCCTTTTGATTAAATGCTCACTTGTAATGCTCTGTACATCCATATGTAGCTGAGGGGTAGAGGGGAGACACTTTAAACAATGTTCTGCATAAACTCACTTAGGTCTGTATGCTTCTTTCATTTTAATTTAAAGAAAAATCCTGAAATGTTTTTTGAGCAAAATTCAAACGTGTCCCTTCTTGTCTCTGTCACATAAATGTCATGATAGGGTCACAAAACAAATTAATTTTTTTAAACGAAGCAGGAAAAATATTTTAGCGTATAAAATAATATGAAGTATGTTTTGACGTTACAATAATGTAATAAGTCAATATGCTTTATATGTCATCAAAGAAAGAAAGTATTATCTGCTCTCCCAAATATACACATTATGAATAACTCAAATCATTTTTGAAACATGATTTACTACCAGGTTTAGTATTCTAGCAGGGAAGAAGGACTCTTTCATCAAGATTGCTTCTTTTAGGTTGCTACAATGTAGTGAACCCTTAGAATATTACTGGAATGAAAAGGAAGATTCCTGGTCTGCAGTCCAAACTGCATCATCTCTTATTAAGCATGAAGCATACTTAGTTAAGTATAACTAAGTTATAATACAGTTAGTTAACTATGTTCTTCTATTAAATGTCCCATAGACACACAGGACTACTTTAAGCCCACCAAAGGGAAAAAGTTGTGATTGATACAATAAAAAACAGAGATTCAGGCTGAATAGTGCAGGTTCATTGGGACAGGAGATGTTCTTCACTGCACCCAGTCACACAAGTTCTTTTATACTTGAGATGTTCCTCTTTCTTTGTCCTTTACCATTCCTTTTCTATCCCCATCTGCCTCCTGCTTCACCAATTTTTTCATGTGTACTTCATTTTCCAGAAATGTGAAATGTGCTGCAAATAACATCCATCATGACCCAATATTATCTCAAGCCAGCATCTTAATAGGATACACAGCAGTTTTATTGATTTTCTTTCTTTTTTTTTTTTTTTTTTTTTTTTTTTTTTTAATAAGAAAATAGGAGCTACATTTCAGCATTCTCTACAGTATCAGAGAGAAGATGCAGGTTTTCTTTTTCATTAGTTTTTTTGGTATGTTGAAGTGGCAGGAGCAGCAGCTGACACAGTGGGTTGCTTCACATACCCCCTAACTTCTCCCTGTCCTGTTCTTCCACAACCAAATTAGCTTTTAACCAAGAGAGGAGAGAGAAGGGAGAAGAGAGAAGAGAGAAGAGGAGGAAAATGGAGATGACCTATTGTAGACCTATAAAAAAAATCACTATTATGCAGTGAAAACAATAAATATAATTATTTTTCCACAACAGTTTTCTGTGAGAAGATGCCTCTTAAAAGTTTTCCAAAATAAATCAACAAGTTCTTCTGACCAGTGAATTTCACTTTATTTTCCATGAGATATTCCTTTAAAATATTCACTTTAGGTATACAAACTGTCCCCTGCAGCAGTAGAAACCACCTACAACTCTGTCAGTTGATATAAGGATATTAGTTTGTATTCTCAAAAAAAAAAAAAAAAAAAACCTATGGAGGGAACACCATGTCCATTTTCCTGCCACTTCTTCCTACAATCTCCAATATTGCTAGGAGATAGCATTAAAACTGGCCTTAAAACTATTTTTCTGTCCTTTTTTGTCTGCCACAGAAGTCTCAAAATTTGCCATATATCAGAGGCACAGGCTGAACCTTCTCCCATAATATCCTTTTAGTCCAGTACAGCTGAATTTGCCTCTACAAGCTATTCTAAAGTGACTCTGTGCTACATAGCAAACTACCGTAAGCAGCCTAGGAAAAACTCCCATTTTTCACATTTTCGTTTTTGATAGAATATAGCTGAGCTTAAAATCAACTGCTCTATGGAATCTAATGAGAAGCTTGTGATTAAACAAATATTCTGTTTAAAAATGAATGCTTTTCAATAAATAACCATCCTACTGAATACTTTTAATAGGAACATTCAAACGAGAAAAATGTTTTCATTTGTAAATTTATTTTTTTTCTCTATAACATTCAACTGTCAGCAAGCTCATTCATCACAGAAGTTCAAGTTATCATCTAAAAATGCTACAAACCTTATTATTTTTCTTCATTTCCATCAAAGTTTTGCACAAGGGTTAAAGGAAATCTTTTCCAACTTGGGTAGAAGCTTTTTCTGTTTTGTTTTCTTCATATAGTCTAGAAAGCTAGTAATTGTTGACAGTTACAATTTGATTTTATATATTCAAGGAGAAATATGGTCAAATGTTCTACCTCCTGGGTTTGTCACACAGTTTATTCCTTACAAATATCTTCATCTGCATTATGACCAGTGTATTCTCATTTAATGTTAAATCTATAGACAGAAAAAAATTTACATTTGTGTACCTGTGATCATGTCAGCTTTTTTTTCTTTTCCCTGTTACTAGGGCCTGAAAATTTGCATGTCACTTCTGCCAACTTACTGCCCATGGTATAATCAACCAGCTGAGGCTGGATGTGTCATCTAGCCCATAGCAAAGGATGTAGCTAAGGTCCCTTTCTGATCTTACTTTTAATGAGTATTAATGGCTGCGCACACACTGCTCACTCCCCAGTATTCAAGGGGCTATAATTCCATATCCACTGGCTGAGGTGTAATTAACAACAGAAAGCAAGACCCAGTGTGATATCAGAAATAACCTGAAGTGAGCAGCCTGCTCTTTCAGGCCCGGCACTCAGTGCCCTACTCAGCTACCAACTAAATCATTCCACAAGTCCCCCAAAACACATTCAGAAAGACATGAGCATCTAAATCTGATTGACAACAACTTCTCTTGCACTGAAGTTTTGATAAATTTTTACCCCAATGGTATATTTTGAGGTTTCTTCATGGTTTTTCAAAGGAATCTCCCTGCTCTCTATGCATGAGTTTTACAAAAAAACATAAATTCTCATTCTAATAGCAGAGCCGTAATTTGCTTACATTTTCAGTGTAGCCCCATGGCTTTCTGCTAGAACCAGGGCTGTGTGACTGCTTGGTTTATTCTTCCTGCATTGACCAGAGTCAAAGCTTTGTTTCAGACATCAGAACAGTGAGAGAATGTGAGCCATCATGAGTGAAAAGATTGGATTTTCCTACTTGGTAAATGCTTCCAAAATAAACTTCAGTGTTGTTTCCATGTCTCCTATAAAATGGATAAGGAAAATTCATGACCTCCTTTTGCCTGAAATCCATTTGAAAAATCTAGAAGAGTCCATACTGCTTATCCACATTTAGCATAAAAACCATGAGATCAAACAATTAGAATGGAATGTCAAATACATGTACTTAATGAATATAAATTTAACCTGATTGTCTCCTCCTTCGTGTTTGGATCCTGACTGCATGTACAGTGCTTTGATCAGGGCTTGAAATGTGCCAGTGTCATCCCGACTTTAGTGAAATTATCACAACCTTACCAATTCAAAGGGTAAAATAAGGTGCATTGTTTATTGTTTCCACACTTTGTGTTCTACTCTTCCAGTGTGGCACTACTGAGAGCACAATTGTGTGTTATCTCACAGAAACCCAACTGCTGAAGACTAAAGGACTTGTGCACTTACAATAACTGCCTCAAAGGCATTTTTATTTCATGCTTAAAAAAGACTATCTTGGCTTTGAAAACTTGGTGCCACTATACAAGGTTATTTATTTACATTCTAACTTAAAATTAAATTATATTTGCATATGAAAATGCAGTATGGGTGAGGGTTAAAAAAACTGGCAAGTAAATCCTAGTGCATTCAGAGACAGAAATTATTATCCATTTATCCATAATGATTAACAGTTAAAATGCACTCTGCTGTTCCCTGTGTCTCAGGAAGAACAGAAGCTTTTGTTTTCCTGAAATAAAAAGCCACATCTCTTTTTACAGTAATGCCTAAAAAGGAGGGGGGGGCACGTCACTCTCATGGCAAAAAGCCAAAGAAATTTAAAATGCACCCATCACATATTAAACAGTTAGTTCAATCCATGAGCCTTGTTTATGAGACATTTATAGCAATAAAGGTTAAAAAAGTAAGAAATCATACTTTTCTGTGTGCACTGACTTGCAGAGATTATTGAAGTGGGGAGTACTTTAATAATCACCTCAAAAATTCTCAATCCTGAAAAAAGAATATAAGTCCTTTCAAGGGTGGGGACAGCCTTGACAAGATGGCTCAGCATCACTTATTTTAGCAACAATATTTTTTTGGTTGGCCAATATGCAAGAAGAAACAAATAAAAAAAAAAGGAGCCTGAAAAATGTAACCAGATGACTTTGGAAGCATTTAACCACACATAAGAAAAACAAAAAAATCCCATTACAAGTAAAAAATGAAACATCAGACAATGTTAGGACATGTACACTTGCCCAGCTGATGATATACGGATTTCTTGGCACCAGCAAGGAAGAGAGGATGGGTTTGATTTTGTTTTTCTCTCTCTCTTTTTTTTTTTCCAGAAAGATTTTTTGCCTCTTTTTATTTAGGCTTCACACTTTTCCTGGGGCCTCTGGGCTCCTGTCCAGGCCGAGATACTTCACAATTGACTTTCATTTTCTGAGGTAAGTGATCTGCCACTTTCAGAGCAGTTATAGGAGGGGTCAAGAGTGAGGTGGCGTGGTATGGCCTCACTCTGGCTCCTGCCTCCCTGACATTGTACATGCTAATGCAACGTGAAGTAGCACGTCTAAATAGCCTGTCAAACTTTTTTGATGTTAGCAAATCCACAGATGGGATTCATTTCCACACTGTTCAAAAAACGTAAACGATACAAGGACATTAAAGAGCATTAAACTACTTGATGACATTTTGGTCACATTAATGAAAAGTGGCATTTATAAACTACTAGAAAAAGTTGGGGGGGGTGGGGGGGTTGGGAAGAGAGAAGAGAAAGAGAGAGGAAAGGAGAAGGAGGGGAAAAGGAATTAAAATCAATCAAAAACACACACAGAAAAAAAAAAAAAAAGCCCCAAAGGGACCTGGACAGTCTCTGGTCTTTGGACATCATCAAAGAAATTAAGACCTATAAGTGGAATAAAACCCAGAGTGAAATTTTCCCTACATGTGTGCACGTGTGCATGTGTTTGTGCTGTTTAAGTGTAAAGGTTGTGCCCGAAGACTTAAGTAGGAAGTATAACAGTCTGTTTTGGTCTAGATTTATATGGATTCACTCACAGTGGCTAATAGCTTCCTTCTTGCAGCATCCCATCAATGCCGTGACCAGAGTGATGTGGAATATAAGTGTATCAAAACGCAGCCTCACCACTTAGCTCAGGCCTAATTTGGCATTCAGTGGGCTGTATGAAAGCCCCTCCCATGTCATCCAAGAGCATCAGGTCAGCCTGCAACACCTCTCGTATGCAGATCAAGAGGGTAAGAGCTAATGGCAAAAAAAAACCCTGACTCTGGAAATCTCTGAGATCCATTTCTGCTACTTCCACTACCTGTTGGACACCCTGGGAAAAGGGTTGGGATCCGTTTGGGTATAAGAGTTAAGTAGTTGCTGGCTGATATGCTAGAGCAGCAGAGGCCTTGGAGCTGGCTGCACCAGGATGCCAGGATGCTGGCTGGGAAGGAGGGCAGGCAGGAGACGTGCTGCACTGCCTCTGCCACTGCCGCTCACAGCCGCAGCAGATTTTTTTTTTTTTCAGCATTCGTGGTTACATTAATTGTTAATGACAAAGGCAACCTTCACTCTGTGTGGTTTCCTGCCCATATTTGGATCCTTTACAAGGCCCCCCTTTTTTCTTCCTCTCCTCCCCCTCCCATCATCCCTTCCCTTTCTCTGATAGGAAATGCAACCCGAGATGTGCAAAAAAACAGTGCGCATATTGTCATTTAATTGGCCCCTTGCTCAGGCGCATCGGGCCTCAGCGCGTGTGCTGTAGGGTGTCTGCTCCACAACAGGAAAGAATAAACCCAGACTCAAATCATAGGAAATTCATCAAATATGCTTCTTAGAGTTCTGTCTTTCAAGGTCTGTTTCCCTGCCATATGATCTCTATAAACCAAATTACTGCTGGCCTGAGTACAAGACTGGAGGCGCCTGGGGCTAACATATAATGAATGCCAAATGCATGTGACAATAGACTGATCATGGAGAAGAATTGAAAATTTTTTTAAGTAGTTCTTTTATTTCATTTATAAAAAGCAAACTGACTACACTTAATACATTTAAAAGGAGCCAATCACTTCCCTGCAGTTCCAGACCTGCATAACAAATGTTTTTTATCAAGCCAATTAAGCAGGAAGGACACAAGATACTTTTGAATAAAGTAGAAAATATAAAATAAATTAAAAATACCTCATTCTAGTTTGGGAGGAATGTATACATTATTGAATCAGCTCAGTTTTTCCTTTTGCAAGCCTTTGCACATAAATATTCTACCTAGCAAGAAGGTAAACTCCTTCTGCTGGGAATGCACAACTCAGAGTTGCTGGATCCTAAGAAACTAAGAAAGCTGCTTAAAGGCTAGAGTGATGTAAGATGAATTATTTTTATTAATTTCTGCAATTAGCAGTCCACCAGAAATTTTTATCCCGTGTTGCCAATTATTCTAAATAGCCTAACAAGTTCAAGTATTGCTATTGCAGGAGCACAGGAAATGTGAAATCTCCAGAAGAAAATATATTATACTCTCTTATACAGACAGAGGGTAATTAATAATGCTTTTTAGGTTTTAGAAAATACTGCACTTAGAATTGCAAGTCAACTAACGGACTGTCTATACCCTCTAAATGCTTCCATATTCAGAGACAGCAGCAGTCAGAGTTACAAAAAAGTAATAATGCATACATATTAATAGATCACATTTTGGCCTTTGGGGAGTATATATTTTAAAAGGGCTAAGGCAGCAATAGTAGCTTTTCAGAAAACTCTAAATGCTATAATTGTTTTATATGAATTACAGTGTTCGTATTAATTAATTAATGTTCTGTATATGTAAGTATTTGATAAATACAGACCAAGAAAAAAATAACCCATCTTTTAAGCTGACATATATTAAAAAAAAAAAAAAAAAGCCAAACACATTGCTGTTTGAAGGCTTGGAACCGGTTAAGTACAAGATTATTTTAACCACATTTCAATGAGGAACGTGAAATATGGTCCATGAAGTCATGCAATTCAGCAGAACATTTTTTCCCCTTCCTTTTTTTTTTTTTTTTTTTTTTTTTTAAATCTGGTTAAACAGAAACAAAAGCAAAATTGCCAGTATACCTCTTTAGTCATATTTTAATCAAAGTTTTACAGAATGCTGCCTGTAGCTAATAAAAAGTTGCATCCCTAGGGCATTCTGTTGAAAGAATCTAAATAGGCATTGGCCTACTCTTGGTAGCAGTAGCAGTGCTGGACGTGTCAAGAGCACATACAGACACTTAGGATTCAGTCCTTATTCTGGGGAGCTGCTGAAAAGGTGAGAAAAAAAAGAGGAAACTACTGCTTGCAGGAACAGGACTGTAATTTTGAAACCTTAATCTCATATCACGTTTTTAGATGGAGTAGAGAAGAATTCATTTCCATAGGTATTAGTTATAACTCCATTGTTTCTGTTTTTCTGTCAGTGTAAATCATCTGGAAATAGCTCCTGTGACATTGGTTACAACTAAGTGATAAGAAGTCATCAGCATGAAATGTGGATCAGAGCTGGAATATCTATTTCTAGTGTTCTTTCAAAGCCCTATGAAAAATGTTTGCTTAGGTATGTGACAGCAAAGAAAAAACTTTCTCAAGTAACAACACAACAAAGCTGTGCTATCTATTTTCAAGATAAACAAGCAGAGGATTATTTTAAAATCAGTTTTAGGTATTTATTCCTACCCCTAAAACGTCTTTAAGCTTGTAAAAAAAAACCCCAGGAACCAGCAAGAGATTTGCTTGTATAGAAAATCTGCCAAATTCTCATTTCTGATTTCTTTATGCAGGATGTCAAAAAAAACCCTGTAGACAAATGACAAGTCACTCTGGACTATAGTGACAGTCATACATGATTCACATTCTTCATATTTCCCACTTTATATACTAAAAAAAAAGAATATCAATGGACTAGTTATATAAAATAGTGCAAACCAAGCCAAAGAATAACTATAAATTATGGGGTTTAAATGCAACAAGAGAACAAAATACTTTTGATAAAAGTTGCTCTCCCTCACAAAACCTCTCCCATAATTTTCAAACAGCTCTGCTGCCTGCCTGCTGAAAGCTCTTTCAGAACTTTGAGTAAATGCTTTCATAACTAATTTATATCAATTTCATGTTGCACACAACTTTCATATCCATCATCTGATTTACCTTAATGCCAATAAACATCCTGTTTGAAGGCATTTAGGACTGAACAAGCCATCCGGATGGAACTTTTCAGTGCTGACCACTGCTGGCCTGGACCCAGGACCTCTCTTTGCCCTGGAAAAAGGGACGAGAGGTAGGAAAACCATGCCCTCCTCTGTGGCATGGTGTGACTGGGACACACAGACACAGAGCCAGGCCTCCCCTTCTGTAGCATTTACTGCCCGTGACGTGTGGGATGCTCAGCTCTGAGCTCTTCTCACTCTGCCTGACAAGTCCCACAGAAGTGCGTGGCCCTGGACCATGAACTGGCAGCCTAAGAGATATTTAGAGCAGGTACACAAATGCTTTGTCTGCACGTGTGGCAGATTGGTGCATTTGAGATACAAGATTGCCTAAGGCGTCACTGAATCCATAGAGACTTGGACGGGCGTTCAGATGTATCAACAACAGCACAGTTGAAAAAGCTATTATTACTTGGAATTGCCACTTCAGGCTCTGACATTCTGTTCTACTCGTGTACACACTCCTGAGAAACTGAGCTCAAAAATAGCAGCAGAAACAGAAATATTTAAAAACACATAATCTAAAATATTGCAAATATACTTGGCCTCTGTCTTCGGGAACACAAATGTTTGACTGCTTTCTGAACATAATAATCAGAAGCAGAGAGTTTCATATTGTTTGAGATTTGTATGCTAAACAACTCTGTTAAAAGAATGTTACTAGGGGTCAAAATTCAAGGCCTGAAAGCTATAAATCACAGAATGAAAGTTTCCTGCATAAACTTAATTCAGCATTTTACTTACAACTCCACTTGGCAATTTTCTGCCAAAGATCCTATATCAAAAAATACAAAGGTTTATTGGTACAGCCAAATTTCTTTCCTTCTTGTTGTTAATGTACTGCCTCTGACTACACAGTGTATTGTCCAAACTGCATTTTGAAAAAAAAAAATTAATTCCTTTATGGAATTTTAGGAGAAATTTATTACAACAGCATGCCAGGACATAAATACACCTCCATGATTTGAAGGAATATTATCAGCTCTTAAAGCTGGAAACAAAGATTAAAGGTACCTACTCCAGTTCTAAATTTGAGGTTCAAAGTACCTGATTTAGACTATTTAGTGCTATATATCACTCGATCATTTGAAATTTTGCATTCTTCAGCAGATGAAAGCACCATTTGATGAAAATACTATGGTTTAAAAAAGAAAGGATCTAGAGGCATCAGTCTTGCCTCTACTGTTCTATACAAGCACAAAAGCATTTGAGAAACAAAGATGAAGAGGTAGAGCTCAGAGGCCCAAATGGAGATTGGGACCCAGCCACAACAAATACTGTCTGAACACATCCTGTAAACAAACCCCACGCTGAAAAAATGTCACTGACAAGGCAAAGAAAGCAAAATATATCAAGGCAACCAAAAGTGAGAGAGGGAGCTGGACGAAGCTGTGCATTGGTCCAACACTTCTGAGAACAGGCTGTAGGTTTCCTGAAACCTTGTCTGCTGCTGTTGTTGACATCTGGCAAACACTGTCTGGGGCTTTGGGAGGGGATGCATTTGGAGAATTTAATTCCTGCTCTAAACATATAAAGTGCTGCAAAGTTAACTCTAGTCAAAATCTCAGCCCTGATGATGATACAACAAATGCTTTTATCATTGCTAATACTTATAATATTTAGCCATATATTAACATAGAGTAATTACTGTTAAATTTTAGTTCTTAACAAAGTTATAAAAATATTGTAAGGACAGCTATCATGCATTAACATTTTAATGGCAACCCCTGATTTTGTATAGGCTCATTCTGGAAGTGCTTGAACCACAGATGACTGAAAAAGAAAAATCAACACTTGCCTACAATGTCGAGAGCATGGAAGTTAAAGAGTTACACACACACAAAAATCCAAATGAGTCAACAAATACTGTGAGAGCGCCAAAAAATAGTTTAGCTGAACATGTGGGCTTCTTGTTTATGCAAGCTTTTCAGAGAATGTTTTTCATAAAAGAGATGTAGCACTGTTTAACGCTCAGTCACTGTTTCAGGGGATATGTCTTGGCTGTGCTGTGTTCAAGAGTTTAGACTGCTACTGAAGGAGGAAACAATTCTCTCCTGAGGCAGTTATGATTTAAATCTTTTTCTAGGGTGGAGAAGTTTTTTTTATCCTACTTTTTTCCCTCCTTTTTTTGCTGTTATTGGGCACACGTGGCATCCATCAATTTCTTGCTGCACATTCTGCACGCAAATACCAGTAGATAGAAGCATTGTGTTGCAGCTGCAGGACAAATGCATGAAAACATCCATTCTTAGGAGTCAAACAATGCAAAACATAAAATAATTAGAAACTCTAACAAAACCTTATGGAAATTTCAGTAAAATCCATGTTCATTAGATGACCATTCGATCAGAAATGATTGCATATAGATTTGACAGTTTATATTATGATGGTCTGAGGAACAAGAAACAGGATTTCATTGTGTACTCCTGAATGCTCCATGGGTTTAGGGTTGCTTTACCACACTGGAGTCATTCCTTGCTATTGTAATACAAAGTTAAAATTTCTCAGGAAGAGGGAAACTCCTTAATTTTATCTACTGCTTTTAACGCTCAATTTTTTTTTCCTACTTGAATGATTGCCCTTTAAAAGAATCCAGTATTAATTGATACTCTTATTCCTCATATATTCTTCAAAGGATGTACTAGCTACTAGAGAAACCTTGTCTCTGCTCACCCCCCTCAATGCCCTGTTGAAGCTGACGAGAATTTTGTTTCAGAATTCAGTGAATTATTTAATTCTTTCCCATCAGATGTATTCAGAAACCAAAAGCTTTTGTCTGGCAAGATCTAGTTTCCATTTTATCCAAACCACTGTAGCTCAGGGAACAGGAAAAGTCAACCCCCTGATCAATTCTAAGAGCAATTTGTACCTCAGCTACAGAATCATGATCACTTGGCTCACAGGTATTCTTTAATGTATTCTTTAGATTGTAAGCATTACATTAAGACAATAGGACAAATTCTGTTCCCAGCAATCTTTCTACAAATGAAAAATTAGATGCGTGGCTTTATTCCTGTCTTTGCAAAAGGGCTACTTGCACAGCTTGAGCAGCTGCAAAGCAAACTTTATGCAGTTTATCTACTTGATTGCCCTAATTCTTCAAATACCTTGAACTTAGAATAAGTAAAAATGGCTTTCCTGGAAAGCACAGTTCAAGTTTGTCATTCAGAAGGATACACATCAGCCACTCTATACACAGCAGTGTGAGGGAAGGCCTCCAATACTTAGCTCTGCACATGAAGCAAGTTAATTGTGCAATTGTCAAATTTTCCTTGTCTTGAATTTGAGAACCTTGGCCATAAAGATGGCTCATCATAGCCTGTTAAGGCACCAGGACAAATGAGCTGTTTTATATATGGGGCAAGTCAGTGATTTCATAGCCATTTCACTACCAGAAGTGTCATATATGTGAGTGGGTGAGGCCACCCACATGGTCCAGTGTTGTGGTTGCTCTGTTGGAAAAAGCAATATAAAGTCAGTTTTTTGGCTTCTGTCAGTGCATCCAGATGATTTCAATTTGTTAGGATTCCACTTGAGTGGTCAGCATTAGTTTGACAAAACTGTGCCAACAGACAACTCTTTTTGCAGCCTCAAGGATTTTGGTACACAATGGGACTAGGCAGAGGTACATAGATTTTAGCTTTACAACTACCCATAGAGTTTCTTAAAATTGGGTCCATCAGGTATCCCACATATATACAAGAGTTTAGTGTGTGGCTTACACACAATAAACACTTTACTGAGCTCAGGTTTCTACTGATGGAATAGAGATTATGACAATAGCTGTTCCTCAGGGAACCATAAATTGAGTTAATTTTTAAGTACAGTTCAGGCTCTGGAAAATTATATGAGACATTAGACTGACCTTGCCCACTAGCAGTCAAATCAGTAAGTGCCAAAAAAGAAAAATTAACATGATAATTTTTATGCTTGTTTCTCAGTAATATACATTTCATAAGTGGGACAGCGATGTCACAGAGACCATTCTTTGTCAACATATGCCTGGCAGCAGCTATAAGGATGAAAAGTCCTTTGGATCATGTAAAATAACCTGTTGATCACAAACTAAGTTTAAGTTTTCAAGAGGTAGTCCTTGAAATTTGTGATGGAGTTTTACTATGCAGTAAAAGAGAGGAAATAGCCTTGGCTCTTCTTATGTTCCTGGTGTTCAGCAAGTTAACCATCAGCATGAGTCCAACCTCATATTGGCAAGAATCTCATGTCCTCAGAATTTCCATCTACTAGTTTCTATTTCATTAGAGAGATGGTGTGTGGAGAACAAATGGGTTCTCTTTTTAGACATTCAGACCGTTGTAAAGGTTTTTAAATCATCCAAGGATTTAAAAGTATTTAGAACTAAGACTGTGGCATATAACATACAAGAAACACTTCTTACCTAAGTACTGTATTTACTTGGAAAAGGAAATTACATTGTTGATGCCACTGATTAACTCTTTATCTGCAACAAAGGCTTTGGAACCAACTTTATTACTTGGAATTGGCAGAAAATGGCTTTCCACTTCCTCACTTTGTCCTTCTATTTTCATCAAACATGTAAAGTTAACGTATGGAAAGTAGAGATGTTTCTACAACAAAATGTATTTAGAAGTTGAATAAATGGACAGAGAAAAAGATCATTTCATGACACATTATTTCCAGCTCTCAGGGAACAAACCCATCAAGTAATATTAACTCAACTGCTAAGACACACACAGACTTTCTTGCTTTTTACTGAATTTATGGGCTTCCTGAGCAAACTAAGAATTTTATGTTTACAGAACTGCTAAAGGCTTGGAAGATTTTACAGACCTAATACTGAATTGATATCTTACCCAAGTTAATAAAACTCTGATGCATAAAATAAGCAGATTTTACTACACAGCAAGAACTTGACCCATTTATCAATAAGAAGTCAGGATCATCTCAATGCCTTGGCACATTTCTGTTGGAAGTTATGAACAATGGGTAACTGGGATCACTATGAATTGACTGTTGTACGAAGCAGCAGAAAGGCCAATCAGATAGAAATTCTCCTTCTGACTCAGCAAATATTGAGCTGAAGCCCAAACACAGTCCTAACAGCAAAGCTATTGTAGTTGTTCAGTCATGGGAACAGCTAGAAAGCGAATTTTATGGGCTCGATAGCTTCTGTGGCATCTTCCCAAAATTAACTGGGGAAACCACTGGCTTCAGGATTGAAAATTCTACCACTTGTAAGAGATATGAAAAGAATAAGCCCATATTTTAAACGAATATGGGAAAATCTTATATTACAAAGTCAAAATATTTTCTTTCCAGCACTGCAGAAACCCTTTTAGAAGAAACTATGTTCCTACATAGTAAATCGCATACATAAAACCAGTATTAATCTTAACACATACGTGCAAACTAACTGATATGCAGAGCAAATCACCCAAATTCCCAGTAAAACATTCTCAGAGCTGAGGCTAGCAGCACTTAATAGCACCAAACTGCAATACAATGTTAAATTCCCTGTTACAGCCCCAAGATTTATGAAAAGTCCTGTGTGACTCTGAGAAAGCAAAGTTCTTCATCCTTTCTGAAATCATTCACCCTTATCTTCACTTACCGTGTTAAAATGGTTCAGTAAAAATGTAAATTGATAATCTGTGTCTTTTAAAGAAATGGACAAACTCAGCCTATGTTTCACTAGCAAGGAAGGAATTTCTGGCAAATTTCCTCATCTCAATGGAAATACAGAGCCACCAGCTGCATAGAAAATGTTGCTTAAAGAAAATTTGGGAAAATTTAAAATATCCTATACATCCTTTCCACCTCCTTGTGTGTATTTAAATGAGCAGCAACATACTAAATTTGAACTCTTGAAATAAAAGTCTGAACAATGTAATTTCCATATTTAGCATGCAAGTAGTCCCATGCCAAGATTCAGTCTTTGGAATATTTGCTGCATACATACGTACCACATGCATGTTACTACAAGAAGCAACAAATATGTAACATCTGGCATTTTTGTCTTCCAGTCAGTCTCGAAACATGAAAAGTAAATGAGGAATTTTTGCACAAACTAAAAATGCACAATGTCTAAATGTACATCCAGGCTTAGCTTAGGAAATTATCTAATTGCTAACACAGACCATTCTTCCATCTCACAAGGCCTTTTTGAAAGCACTGAACCCCAGGTAACATTTTAGCCAAGCCTGTCTGATCTACCCTGTGGCCTTTAGAAGAGTGGACTTCACTTCTTTTTGCTCACAGGGAGCTGCAATCTCTCTCTCTAAAAGGTCTACTCAACAGTTCCAGTATTCATATCAGAATTAAGTTAGATTTAGTTGCCTGCAAATATTGTTCTATTCAAGGAGGAAAGGAACAAATATATATTAAAGTATCTAGTCCTGACCTAAGATTTTATGACAGTGTCTTTTATATGACAATCTCCAATATATCTTGCTTTAGATTTTAATTTTTTATCTTCCAAAGGCTGGGAATGGTAAGGATTCTGTCAGCAGGGAGCGAGGAACATATCATGCAGAGGAATCTGAATCTGGAAAAGCTGTTCAAATGGTAAACACAGGAGAGTTCAAAACCAGCACAGACAGCACATCGATAACCAGACCTCAACTAGAGAACTGATGAAGACAATTAATCTGTAATTTTTATTTTAAAAAAAGCAGGTAACAAGAGGATAAGAAATTACTGAAAACATAAAGGCAATTAACTGAGTCCAAACAGACCTTCTAACAAGATAATCAGATGCTTAAACTTACACCTCCTAAGTTACAACACTGATCACTGCATAATGGAATTTACACATTAAGCTTGTTTTCCAAGGGTTTTTTCTTTTAAATCTAATCACACAGACTTTATTATCAATACTGTATATTTGGAGCTAATTGAAAAAACTCTGTGTGATTTCTTGCCGGATACAAATCATATGCCTTGAATAAGGATTAGCTGGATAACTCACAAGTCCCCTAGGGAAAATATGTTGTACAGACTACTCCTCATAAGTGGGGATTAATATCAAATCCCACAGGAAGTCATGCACTGCAGTGTTTGTTTTCATTTCACTTTATATTTACTGGCAGTTTAGTCTGTTCTTTCAGCTTGTGTTTAACAGACACTGCAGCATGACAGATTTTTCAGCACATGTAACATCATGCCTCACATTTTGGCCACTGGATGGATGGTATCTCCTAGATATAGGTATTGTCCAGCAAGCCCCACAAAATTGAATATGGTGTGAACTCAGATTGACCGCATGGAATGCCCTCCCTTTTAGATTTTATTATTACAACTGTTCCAAGCTTAAATGGTATTGACATGGCAGTTGCTACCCCTGCTCCCCATTAATCTTAGTGCTAGTGTTTTCACCCTCAAGCAGTTCCATTCACTTTTTACTTTTGTTAAAACCTGGATTCATTATTTTTCCTTTTTCTGTAGATTCCCAATCTCCTTAGCTTACGTCTTAGTTGACGTAATTTCTGGACCAGCTCTGATATTCTTTTTTGTACTTTTCCCTGCATTTTCAGAACTCAGTTCTTCCTCCCTGTCTCATCACTCTCCCTTGACATCAAAAAACAGCTTCTCACTGATACAACAGTGAAGAGGAAAGAGTGCCATGCAAAACAGTCTTCTAAACACCCCAGCACTGATAATACAAAATCATTTTCCTCTTCATACCACTCAAACCAGACGAATGGTGTGAGCTATCAAATCCAGTATTCCACATCAGCTAATTTTATATACTTTTGTCACTGGCACAAAACCCAAACAAATCCAACACCAGGCAGTATCTTCTAACAGTCTCCTTATACCTCTTGCTTCAAAACTTGATGAGTGCTACCTACACCAACACAATCCAACTTCAGTCACCCCAGATTTGGGTGCAAAGGGAGAGAGGGTGCAGGCTTCTTGACCAGTGGGTTTTACAAAATTAAGTAAGTTGTGAACACTTTGTGAAATACCAAAATTCATCAATGTTATAACATTTTATACACCACCCATGTTTATGCACATATTTATCATCTGAATACTTTTAGGCTTATTCTTGCCATTTTTTCAAATTATCTATATATTAAGCAAATTTTCTTTCCAAATGAATTTTCTTGATCTGCATTACTGAAAGAGTCTTTCTATCACCACATTGCACAGGAATCTCTTTCTGCACTTTTCCTATATGCTACAACTCAGTCTTCACAGAAAATAATATCATCAAGCCGTAGCATAAATTGAGGTACTTTTGATTGATAAATGGTGGTGTGTCAACACACAGAAAAATGCCCTTGTATTGTAAACAGAAGAATAGCTGCTCATTCAGTATTTCAAAAACAGGTAAAAATCCCTAAGCTGAATCAGGACATGTTAGTGGATCACTGCTAACTTAATCTGAGTAGGAGAGACAAAGGAGAGTAAAGGCAGTAGGAGACTCCAGCATACACAAATATGTCTTTAAGAATTTGCACTGCAGTTGCCAGCACAAGCTACACCTCACATTGCATTACAATTATGAAGCATAGAATCACAGAGGGGTTTGTGTTGGCAGGGGCCTTTGAGATCATCTAGGTCCAGAACCCTGCCATGGATAGGGACATCTTCCATTAAACCAGGCTGCTCAGAGCTCCATCCAACCTTGAGCACTGCCAGGGGTGGAGAACATGGCAGAAACCTTAACAAAATTCCTCTTCAGCAAGATCATGTGCAAGACTTCCCTGCACTGTTCTTCGTTCCATGATTGTTTGAAAACCTTTGAAACATTTTATTTAGTAGTTTATCTTTAATTATAATTTTTTTATTTTAAACAATAAGCGATTCTTATGGTCACCACAGTCAGTCATCTGTAATCTTTCCTCTCATGAGTGTAGCAAATATCCATCAATTTATTTTGATTAACCAAGTTTAAGGGGATAAAGGAGGGAGGCAAAGAAGATGCAAGAGTACATGTGTCTAGGCAGTGGTTTTCATCTTAAGTACTAAATGTTGCCTCTGAGCAATCAACATTGGCATCACAGGAAAGCCACAGTTAGAGAAAGCTCCTTGCAGGTTTGAAGTGGGAGATGGTATTTTAGATGGGATTTTTTTTCCACAGTTGGATTTTCCAGTAGAAATTTTAACCCTTAGGCATTAGGAAAAAAATTGGATACTGGGTTGAAAAAATATATTCATTCATCATTGTCAGAATATCTTGTTTTGATCCTATAAAGACAGGTAACAATATTCAAGCCTTGAAATTGTTTATGAAGTAATCAGCATTTAATTTGTTCTGTTCAGAATTTAATTATATACCATGTGCCTTCCTGAGAGGACACTACCAGAAGTATAGCTGTCAAATGGAAATTAATTTGCTAGTAGATGACCACATACTTCATGAATTATACATGAAACTTTGTCTCACAGTGACTGTTGCTAAAAGACTCTTTCATCACTCTTATGTTTAAACAAGCCACAATGGTTTTTAAATGTCTGATCAGCAGTAAGGAGATTATGATAAAGTGCTAAGAATGACTTCCAAAATAGTGTTTCAGGCACATTTCGTATTGATGTGTTTCACTGCAATTTGGGTCATGTTCCTCTGCTCTTAGTTACTAGCAGAATGATGGGCAGACCATTGCATTCACTTTCAAATACAACATTGATAGCTGGATTTACATTTCTTTTTAAGACCCAGCTTTAGCAAACACGCCTTAGATTTCAGACATAATTCTGTTATTCAAATGGGAGAAGAGTTTGATAGCTATGCTAATCACTTTTATCTGAGAAAACATAACTAATAGCTTGGTTTACATTTGCCTGCATTTATGAGCATAATTTTAGCACATAATTTTATTGCACCATAAAACATAATACTGCATTAGCCTGCTCTTAAAAAAAGTTACCTTAGAGTGATTTGTACTTAAACCTTCACCCTACATTTAAATAACAGTATCATTTTAAAATTTTGACCTTTTAAAATCAATTTTAAAAACTCAAACCTGTATAACAATTTAACCTACAAGGCTATTATCTGTAGCCATAATGCTCAGTGAATGTATTTGAGGTAGTCATAGCCAGATTGATCATAGGACTGCTTTGAGCCAGTTATTCTCACGTATAAATTGGACTGAATTAAGATAATTTGCTCTTAACATTGCATCAAAAAGAATCTCTTAAACTTCTCCATTGCTGTATATATTAACAAAGCATGCGGAAGAAAAGATGAACGATCCACATAATTTTTATTTTTTATTTAGTGCTTTCAGCATTGGAAACTGAATAGGAAATAATGCTTTATATTTTAAAAGGGCCAGTTATTGCTTTCCGTGGGATATAAACATAAAGAAAATATGCTCAAGGAGCTCCATTTTGTAGTATTGTACTTAACACCTCCTCTTGGAATAGTCACAGCTAATAATGATATGGGAACTATTTTCCAGAACACAACTATGCCAACTGACACAGTGTAATGATCTTATTAGCAATAATATGTTGTATATATGTAGCCATTTCCTCTCAGAATTTGAAAATATATTTTCAAATATATATTCCCTCGAAGGCAAAAAATGCCATGTAGAGAAATGCTGTACTCCCTGTGACATCAAGAAATTATCCATGGCAGAACCTGGATTTTCCTTCAGCTCTCATTTACAGTCAGAGATCTGTTTTAAGAAAGGTTTTAAAGAGTCAGCAATTAGTCCTGTAATTTCATGCAGCACAAAATGGATTTTATCCCTCACCTAAGCTCTTCTCCCCCAGATTGGCTTTTCTTCTGGAGTACAGATTCTTAGCAAATTAATATATCTATTCTGCAAATATCTGGAAGGTTAATCTTAACTCTGTGGGTGAGACCACGTACTTTGTATCTTAGAGGTAAACCCAAGCAATATCAAGGGGATATTTTATCCCCTTTAGTACTGCTGGAAAAAAAAAATTGTTTTGAAAATGTTTGTTTGCTGTCTGCAAATTAAATTATAGTGCCAAGTATTTTTAGTACTTGCTTTCATAATGGTTTTTTTATTTGTTCTTTGATTTTACAGGATCTTGGTGCTCACGGTATACTTCATATGACAATTTGCATAAGCTAAAATACTAATATGGCTCAGTCATTGATTTGGTCCATGGGATTTTCAGACTCTTGCCAGATTGATGCATTGGGAATATGCATGCCAAGATGACCACTGACCAGAAACACTTATAACATTGCACGGTAGTACTGTGAATTCACAGTTAGGACAAGAGGGAAGATTCAGACACATTATTTTAGTTTAAGAGTAAGTTCTTCTCCCAAACCAAATCAGAAAAGTTAAAACACTTAAAATTTCTAATCCAGAAAGTATAAACTAGAGATTGAAAAACAACACACGTACATTAATTTTCAATTAATTTCACTATTAACTACACAGCATGGCCAAATCTCAATTTTAGGTAGATCTTCTCTGCTTTTGAAGAGAGATTCTGCGGCCCAGCTGCAGATGTACGAAAGGAAAATGCCTAAACCCTGCTAGTGGTTAATTCTGCCCACATTGCTATGGAATATTTCACACATTAGTGAAATATGCTCCTGCCTCTGTCAGCTGCAGAGTTCAGTTTAACTAGTTATCTAACTTAATTCATAAGTAATATGACCTTCACTAATATTTTCCTTTAAAAAGGCAATTTCTTGACCATATCATTATACAAGGATCCCTTTTCCTACTTTTTTGAAAATATAGTTCATAGTTTCATATTTCTGGAAAAATAACACCTTGAAAACACCAACTAACCAGCACAGAAAGAAGCACATAAGGAATTCAAATAATTCATCTTAACAAAAATGCTAAATTCTAAGTTCATGCTTTGACTTCTGTTGTTTGAACCAAAATACTAAATCTGATTTCAGATCTGTTGCTGTTAATAATGTCAAAGCTGTGCAAAGGAAGTAAAGAATAGCCTTGAATATGGCAGCAAAGGATAAAAGGTGTTGAAAAGTAAGGCAGGAAATTGATATTTTCAGAAGTGCAGAGGTGAAAGAACCAAAAGGTTCGTGATAGGGAACAGTAATTTTTAAATTAATATGGATGTATGTGGTATAAAGACTTCCTTCTGGTCCTTTCTTTTCCCTGTTACACATATAGAAAGGAAGAAAAAACTAATAGACATATCTATTTAAAAACTAGGCATGATTATTCTCTTCAGTACAATATTTACAGTGCAGAATTCTTCTCTGAGCTACTATATTTCAGGGCCATTGGCTTGTTCAAAACATTCATAATTATATGTCTAAATTGGTGATTGATAATTAAGATATTTTCAATATTTATTATTAATGCTGGAATCCATATTTAAAAAGCAAGCCAGAACCAACTTCACCAATAGCACTTGTGAGCCACTTCCAAAAATATGAAAATCAAGTTGTTTTATTTATTTATTTATTTATCACATGAACGGCTTTAAATTGAGAATATTTGTGGCACCATTTAGCACTGAAACTATGGGGGCTTGGAGTGGGGCAGAAATCTCTACATTTTACACGAGGGAAATCATTAGCTTGGAATCATAGCTGATAGTTACCACTATTAATAATCTCACTGGGTAGTTCTTGGAAAACTTTTCCAACTAAAGACTTCAGATTTCTAGATCTGAGTCTCAACATTGTCCTCAGAGGACATTATCCATCCATCATGCTCAAATAAGTTTAACATACGAAAATTTAATGGGCCAACACTTTACCAAAATGAGAATCACAAAAATTAACATTGTACTGACTGATATTTGGAGATTTCAAATGTCAACGCCCAAAAAATTACAGCTTCACATTCATATTCATCTGAGAAAATAAAACTGTTCTAATCTATGAACATAAAAGATGTGGCATGAAGGTATAAAAGACTGGCAGCAAGATTACACAGAGGGTCTGTATCAGATTTGTAAGTAAAGCTTAAACTAAAGCAAAGATTCCAGAAACACATTCACCTTGGGGGAGGTGCATTCGTCTGTTTAATTTTTTTTCCAGAGTAATGTCTCAGATTCATTTTTTGCTTAGCATTTTTGTCACTTAAAATAATCAGATTCCATAACAACAACATGTTTTCTGTCCCTCTGACTTTCTTCTAGTTTTATTTTTGTAAGTGAGAAAAACTTTCAGAAACTCTGAAGTTTAAAATGTGTGCATTGTTAGACCTTCAGCATAACAGGATGATAAAATATTGACAGGATAATCTCTAGCTAAGTAGCTCTTCACTTAACACTTTATAGTTCATCCATTGCTGTAAGTACTAAGCTCATGTCCAGAGGATGAAACATTCACTCTAGAAAACTGAATAGCAGTTGGAGTATAATAAGAAAATAAGGAAATTAGAGAAAAGAGAAATTTGGAAAGCCATTTTGTCCATGATGGGCCATCTAATTATTTCCTAAATGGGAAAATGCTTTTGCCTTACCTGGTTGGCAACCATGCACATTCAGCAAGAAAAATGCTTCCTGACATCTGGTCTGAATTTTCATCTTCTTTCCATGTATGCTCCTTTGTCCTGTCATCTATGTCAACTTGCAAACAACAACACGAAATGACAGGTTCTAATCACTTCAATATTGAAAATTGTCCTTTTTCTTTCTTTCTTTCCTTTTTAAGAAAAAGTTTCTATAGCATGCCATTTCCTCTCTCTCAGTTAAGTGTCTTCTAATTGCTATCATGTCACAAAGTTCAATAGCACAGAACCAAACAGAGGTTTCTAACAGAAAATATGGGCTGCAAGACAGAGAGTGAAATTCTGGTTTTCAAAGTGGAAATTGGAGCTCATTGGAAACACTGCTTAACCTCCCCTTCCCACCAGACAAAACACTTCCCAGCATGGACGCTTATTTGTGGATCTGTCTTGCATTTCTGAAGTGGCCATTACTAATGTTTCTACTACTGTCTCTCCTCTAGCACAGACACAAATAAACTACACAGCCCAAAAGGAGGCTGAAGATCCAGGAGGTCCTCAGGATAAAGTCCCATGAGTTAAAATCTTTCTGCTTTAGGAGCACATTAACAGGAGGCAATTGCAGCAGGGGAGAGCAACGCCTTCAAAATCCTCAGAGCTTCCCTGTAGGATGCTCATGCCTAGTGTGATTCGTATCCCTGCCAGGAGCTGGAGACTGGGAGAAGATAACAAGGACTAGGACTGTTCCTGGGGTTTTAAAATAAGTAGGATTCCAGATGCTGGTCATTTTTGTGACAAGGAAATAAGGTCTGCAGTGTTGCCAATCATTCTGCTTTCAGTGCAGGTATCTCAAAGTTTCACCAAGGAACTGGGGACAAAACTGCTGAAGTTTGAATAGGTCAGGAATTGGTTCCAACCTTTTATTTTTCCTTCTCACAATAACAGCTAAAAAAATCTTAAGAAGAGACCAGGTAACTAGAACCAATTTCAGATAATCTACTTGGTTGTAAAACAAATTTTATAATAATAAAAATTGTAATTTTTTTTAATATAAGCCTATGAAAAGTACATTATATGCTAATCTCACAAGTTGTATCCACATAACCATCTCTAGGCCTGATTTAAGGAAAAGTTTCACACACAGTATATAACTTATCTCCTGCTCAGTAGCTGACAGCATCGTTATTCTGCCTCCCACAAATGAAATATGGGTATCTTAAATGTTTCTTTCTTTTTTTTTCTTTTTTTTTTCTTTAATCGACAGGAAAACCGATGCAATGTTTGCAGCTGGAATTTGCATCTAGCATAACAATAGCTGTCCTTGTGGTGCTCTGCCACGCTGAGAAGTGTGTCTGAGCAAGGCTTAGAATTTTCCTTTCATCCCCTTGCTTCCTCTCCAACTGTAAGCCTTAGCCCTCCATCCTGAGACAAGATTTGTGCTCTATTCATATAAAGTCCCACAGAGGTGCACAGAGCTTTATGTGCAGAGATCTCCCAGTTCAGTTCTGAACAAGCCCACTGTGAAGGTATTTCTCCTGTACCAAAGTCGGTCCAGGTTTTCCGATAAGTTTAGCCGTCACAGTTGCAAGTCTTAATTTTCCACAACTTCAGGTCTGGCAGAAATTATTCTTAGATGCCAGGTATGAGGCAATCAGCACCCCAAGAAATGCCCTCTGTCTGTTACTGCAGAGTTGGCAGGATGCATTACAGAACTGCTGCTCCTGCAGCAATAGCCCATTACAAGTGTAACATTTCATATTGGGCCCAGCTGGAGACCCCATCTGAGGATCTATCTGCTGCAGTTAGATGTGCATTTCTCCAAATACATGAAGACATTGAAACTCACAGTCTTGCAGACTTTTGGTTTGTTTCTTTTTAATACCTAGTACAGGGATGCTTTGGCAAGAGTGTGTGCAGCTAAAACTGGTGATGCAGGAAGATGAATGATCAGAAAGGAAGTAAAAAATCATCTCATAAACTGATTTCCAAGAGCAGCTAAAGCATGTTAAAAATGTGTAAATTTTACAACTAGGTAGGCCTTACTGAAACTGCCTGAACTGCTTAGGTTGTACTAAAATCCACTGCAGTTTCTGATTATTGAAATACAGAATGTTTATTTAATTTCATATTATTTCAGCACATCGCTAAACAGCATGGACAAAGCATATTTGACCCAGGTCTAAATGGAAATTATCATCTCAATTTTTTAGTTTGACCCAAAACCTACTGAATTCAGTAGGTGGGGGGTTTTTTTTCCACAAACCTGGAGCTTGGATCAGGCCCTTTATCATAGTTTTTGAATGATCTTTTCGTGGCTCATTCAAAATGGAGCCATTTTTCAGCAGAGGGCAGGACAAAGGAAACAGTTTCATTTACTGCAAAGTCAAGCTAAGCAGTTGATGGAGGATTCGCTTTTGTCATGAATTTACACATTTACAAGGTACGTCCCCCAGAGAACAAAAACAAAAGTTGTCTAAGTTGCTGCTGAGTTAGGGCCTCACTCATAAAAATAATACTGTAAAAAATTTGGTCTGTGGCTAACAATGAGAAGTTAATACAAATGGTCACTGACTTCATTATAGAACTCTTTGGCAACAACTTTTCCAGACTCATGTTAAGCCTTGAGAGAGAAACGTTTCAGCACAGAACCACTTAATCATTTATATGAATGAAAATGAGTGCAAACAGAATGCTGAGATGGCTTTAAGATCACCTCTTTTTTCTTGTACGGAATACCCACCATAATTACATTTTACTTGTCAGTTCATAAATTTTGCTTATTACAAAATGGGCATTATTGATTGCTTTTTAAAAGTACTAAAACTAAGCTAAGAGCAGTAGATCTCTCAGCAAATTCAAAACATACTATCTTCCAAACTAATCACTGGCAAAGGGACTGTGGAAAAACTATCTAAGTTTATTGTAAGCCTAATGCAAAAAATTGCCATGAGTTTTAGGTTAGTAACTTGGCTTTGAGTTTAGCATGTTTTAAGCCACAATGAAAAAAAAAAAGATAAACTTATTTGGCAAAGCCAGAGACTTTTAAAGCCAACATCCTGTAATTGTTTCCTCATTCAGCCTGGCAGCTTAAACAAGAAGAAAAGAGAAAGAAGAAAGACAAGGAAAAAAAGAAAGGAGGGGGGAAAGGAGAAGAGAAAGGAGAAGGGAAAATGGAAAACATCTTGAGAAAGAAAAAATGCAAGGGAACAGAGAAATAAAGGTGATTATCTTATTTGTAGTAAATCAATATAAACTGCATATTTGCTCAGGTTTTGTTTCCCCTTTGAGGTAGCATGTAATAAAATGAAATGATGGAAGCTCACTATTCTTGTGGTACAAACCTGAATTCAAAATGTTCTTGGTTAGAATTATTGGATATTTTAATAAACAGTCGGTATTTTAACACAGTTGACCCCAGCAATGCAGAAGAGCCAGAGTGATAGTAGGCAGCCTAAGAGGACTCAGCCTCTTTGGAATCAGTTGATTAAACATCTCCAAGTGAGATTAATACACATTGGGAATTTCCTTATTTAGAACCAGTAAGAAATAAAAGTGATCAGAAGGAATTTAGAGCTGCCATTCTCATTAAAATAAGGCTAGAGGCTGACAGCTACAAATAGCTATGAGAAAAGGGAGGGGAAATCTGACAAAGAAGAAATTAACATTTCTTATTAGATTAAAGCTAAACATTCTCTGAGAGTGTTTAGCTCTCTCAAACTTTTACCTCTTTTACTGCTGTTTTGTTGCCAGTGCTGAACTAATACTGAAAAAAGAGCCTAAGAGGTAGCTACTGATCTGGCTGGGAAACAATGTTCTATTCAAAGCTGGTATCTGTTCTAAGTATTAAGCAATGAAATTAACTCTTCTCTGTAGGCAGGGGTAAAAGAGAAAATTTATGTCAATGTCAAGCCAGGAAAGCAATTTGTATTAACCTATGAAGTTAAAAAAATAGAATACACAAAAGTATTTTTAAAGTGTATGTAATTTTAAAACCTTCTAAATATTTTAACTGTGCACATGGCTACAATTGTGTTTTGCAGGCAGCAGTAGATCTTTTGCAGTTTCAAATCCAGGGATGGGGCTGTACTCCATCAAGAAATTATCACATTAAGTTGAGCACCACTGTGAAAGTAGCAAATGAAATTTGTCAGTATTCAGAAAATGGCCAGATAATCAGGTTGTGACTTGAAGGGTCCAGTGAGGGCAGCAGTGTCCAGAACAGAGGCATTTATGAAGCCATTGACACATGGTCCCAGTGTCAGTTGAGTGACAGCTGGAAAAGCCTTTACAAACCAAGTTTTTAGAGACACCAGAGCAAATTCTATGCAATTATCCATGGAACTATCCATCTTTACTACAAGAGCAACACATATGCAAAGTGTCTTTGTGGTACCAGTCAGAGGAAGAAGAGAAAACAAATTAAAACAGGAAGCCTTGGGCTCACCATTCATTTTCACCATTCTGGTGGTATAAAACACTACCACAGTACTCTATGAGGCAACAGATAGCTGTGCAACAAAGGTAAATGATCCACTGTTACACCAGAATCAGAGAGAAAGTTTCCAAATTTACCATGCTAGCAATCTAAGAACATGAAATGACTGACATGTAGCCTAGTAAGAAAGTTAATTTTCTCATGATACACCAGAATATTGCATCTGGACCAGGAATACAGACTGCCCCATAAATGAACAGCAGGAATATGTTGGGACACAGGCCCCAGTCTTTGTGGATTTTGTGCCTGAATTTTCTTTCCCTGGCAACTGAGGCACAGTGGACAGGAATTCACATGAGCCCAGAAAGCTCTGGAGATGTGTCCTTCCCTTTCCCTATTCCCCTCAGGGGAACAGGGGTGGTAGAACAGAGGAAATCAGCCTTGCCAGCCACGCAGTTTTGTCCCTTGTGAAGACCATTCAGCTATAGGAGTGGCAGCCAAACCAAAATGGAACTTGATTTTTTATCCACCTCAGAGTACAAAACCAGAGTAAAGATAGATACATCTGTCTCATTAAGAAAGATGGAAACTTCAATTGTTTCTGCCCAATATTTTTTATTAATATTGTTATCTTCCCTTAAATATTTTTGGATACCAGCATAGAAGTCTTAGAGATCTGTAGATGCTCCAAAGACTTTCACCACCATCTGAAACACTGTGTTGCTCATTTTCCAACCATCTGGTGCCATTCAAAAGTACACTAAAAGCCCTTGAAAGAAGACTTGCAGCTTCAATTCTTTCAGTGTTCTACTCTGAGGAATATCTAATTTTCCCAGTCTAGATACATTCAACCTTCCAATTTCATTTCAACCTTTGTTAAATTAATTTCAATTTACATATTATTTATTGTTCCCTAGCTAATTTGTTTTTTTTTTTTTCTCTGTATTAAGCAGCTTCCTTCTTGTTGTTATTACTCCTGATTTGGTAAGTCCTGTTGCAACTTCATTGTTTGTGGCTTGGTTAAAATAGAGTATATTCGTACAGTGAAATAGCTATGTGAACTCAGCACATTAATCCTGTAATTTGCATAGTATCTTATGCCATTGCCAAACATTATAATAAACAAAGATCCTCTGTTCTTTACCTGTGATGAAAACTGAAAACCTTGTGTATGTCATCCGCAGGCTCCTCTCACAAAAGTTTTCCAGCGCACATTTACAAGGTGTGATATGTTAGCTTGTGTTCCAATAGAGAGGATTGGTAGGACCAGTTATCTTATGTTTCATTACAGAACTGAAAACCTCAGAGGACTCATCTGTAAAAAAGTTTATCTTGTAAGCAAATCCCATAAAGAGTGCCAAGGAATGAAATAGCAGGTCACATTAAATTGTTTGGCAACTGGCTGAAAAAGGAATACAAAGACTTCGCGGTAAAACCCCCTGAAATCTAGGAAAATAACTCCTTTTGTTGAAGAAAATATCTGCTTCCTTTATTTTGAGGATCTCCTTGAAAAAGAAGCCTCATCTTAACTGAGAAAAGAGTTGTGTACCTGACAATGTAAGCACCGGCCTCTGGACAAGCAAAACAGAAAATGCATAAATTGTTAAATCAGTGGATTTTTATCATTAAGATTTGAAGTCAGAAGTCAAAGATGGACATACTGTTCTTCAAAAAGGACAAGGAAAAAACAATAGGAAACACGAAAAAGAGTGTGATGTCATCAAGCTGTCTAAGAAGGTTTGCAGGATTTTCCATGGAACAGCATTGAATGCCAAACCTTAAAGTATTTTGTAAAACGATCTATATTAACCCTCAAGCTGAACTAAAAATCCTGTAAATAAACTGATGAGAAAGAGATTTGGCTTGGCAGTAGCTCTACTGCCCTACTAGTAAAACAGAAATTACAATATCTCACAGAGAAAAAGGAAAATCTTATTTGAGTGGATATTATGATAGTTTGCTGCTACACTTTATAGTTGTCAGACTAAATTGCTGGGAGATGGTGACCTGTTCAAAAGGAATCAGGGTTCTACCGTGACCAAACGTCTAAACTCTCTGGTAAGATACTGGTTTTGCTGTTTAAGAGGTGTTGAGCTGAATTCCCATAAACTGGACTGGAATAAATAATATGATCTGGTCTCATTCATGACTCCAGAATAGGCTCTGCTTGGAAGAGAACACAGGAATAACAGGGCTCAGTTCTCAGGCTGGTGAAAGGCTGTTCTGGTTGACAGCTTATGTTAACAGCTTCTGTGCTGGGAGTCTGGCAAAAGGCTTCAGGGGAACTGTCTGTTTGCTTTCATTCATATTTTATATATGTTACATATACACACAGAGAGCACTGCACGTATTAGCCTGCAATTTTCTGTCACAGTCGTGGTCATCACACGATGTATGTGAGCAGCCACGGCTAAGAAGGGGTATTTCAGATCTTGTTTAATAGTCTCCATTCTCATGTTCTGGCAAGGACATCTGAGGAACATTACCTTACAATGTTAAGCAGTGTTCGCTCTCATACAGCAGATACCACTTCCAGTGCAAATACATGTGCTTACAAGTTTAATGTTAGCTGTCAGTAGGTACTCAAGCATGAAAAGTTAACATTTGCTTTCTATCAGGATTCATGTGACCAGGGCTCAGTGGCATGAGTGTTGGAGAAAAGCAAGCACAGAAGGTCCTTGACACCAGAGTAATAAAGCTTTTAAATTTAAAATAAAGCTTTACAGATGTTTTGGCATCTCCCCAGTACAATTTAAAGAAAATAACAACAAAACCAGGCAAATAGGCAGGTAGTTAACCAATTGGGAATGTTTTTCAGTTGCACATCAGTTCAAAGCATATTCATCTGGTGGCTGACTGAAAGCCAGGGATATCTGATGTTGCACACTGTGATACTGTGGACATTGTTCAGTAGCAGACATACTAGAAAAGGCAGAAGGATCCAAGGCTGGTTCTGTACTTCTTTACAACAGCAGAATTTTAGGGATATGTGAAAAAGTTGATGATCCCATGAGGATTCAAAAGTTCACAAATATCCCAATATCAGATCAAATCTAATATTTAAGCCACAGAAACCCAAAATCTCCATGTTAAACCAGCTTTCTTTTTCAATAGCTCAGAAATTTTTTATACTGAAAACTACCCAAAAAAACCTGTTCCCTTCACAGACTGAATGTAGAAGTTTTCAAAGATTCAATGCCAGTCAAGGTTAGACTGGCAGCCAAATGTAAAATGCAGGACTGAGCTGGCTACAAGTCCCCTAGTAAAAGTCTGAGAAGCTACAGTGAACATTTATTTAAACATTAGCTCAGTAATAGTGTAAAAAAGGGGAAATGAAAGGTTAGGAATGTTAGAGCTGAAAAGGTAATGGTCAATTCTCAAAGACAAATGGCAGCTGGGTGCAAGGGACTCCTCAGGGGCTACTGCCTGGGCTGTGATGTTTAGCATCCTCATCAGTCACTGACACACACAGAGCTCTCTCCAGCCTCACAGGTGACACCACCTGTGTGGGGATCAGCTGGAAGGCAGGGGACATTGTCCCTGCCATTCTGGGACACATCAAAAACCTCAAGGAATGGGCCAGCTTGAACCCCGTGAAGTTGAAAGACTCCATGCAAAAACATTTCAAGCCTGGGAATGGTCTGACTTAGAAAACAGCTCTGCAGAAATGGTCTTAGGGGTCAATATTACCTGAGTTCAACTCCCTGCAGGTCTGCATTAGCAAGGATGTAGCCAGCAGGGAAAGGGAAGGCATTCAGCACTTGGGAGGCTACACCTGGAGCACTCTGTCCTGCTGTTAAGCCCTGGAATAGTCACCCAAAGTCCCTGTGGAATATTTATCCCAGGAAATTTTGACAAATCAGATGGAGAACGTCCTGAATAGCCAGATCTAACTTTGAAGTCAGTCCAGCCTTGAGCAGGAGCTTGGTTTAGATACCTCCAGGCATCTCTTCCAAATGAAGTTTTTCTGCAATGACGTGAAAAGGCAAGTGACAATGTTACAAATATTATTATTCCATCATTAGTAATTTATGTACTTATTCCTCACCAAAATTTGCCTCCCAGGCAAAATAGGGTATTTATTTTACAACTAAAAATATTTCCTTCCATGTATAAAGTGTCTATATTAGATGTTAGAACTCCTGAGCTTGAAAGACATAGTGCTTACCAAATAGTATGAGGTTCATCACCATGAGTGTCATGAAAAAAAGCAGATAGGAATAATTTGTTCACTATTTCCTAGGACAAGTATGAGAAATACCAAAAAAAGCTAGAAAAACTGGGTTAGCACAGTTGAATGAAGGCTAGGTAGATAGGCATTAGCCACTGCTGTCATTCTCATGATAATGTCCTACAAGGTCTCTAACCCTGTCCTGGCCATCCAAACACAGCTCTGTAACATTTGAGTTTTAGCCATCACTAAAAAGAATTAACTTTGTGAGAGATTCCAGTAGCGCACACAAATGCATGGCAGCTGGATATCTCACAAGGAATCTGAGGCACCAGCAACATTTTAGTTCCATGTCCTATGATATCAGACTATATATTTTATTTACAGAAATTTTTTTATATAGCAGAAATATGTAGGAAATGTCAAACACCAGAAGGTGCAGCCACATGAATAAGCTTGATAGAGATATGCTAATTTATTTGTAACAGAGAGATCTATCTGGGTCACAATTTAGATCAATAAAGCCACCACTGACTTATAAACTGCCAAAGCAGGAAAATCATGATAGAGGGTGTACCCTACAAACCTTTTAGATAAATAGATGATTAAACAGATGAATCAAATCAAAACGATCATGCTGAATACTGGATGTATGCAAGAACAAAGCCCATGTCAGTTGTGTTGATCTGCAGCTATTGCTGCTTTTATTTTACACCATAATGTGATCAGGTGAGGTTATGTGTTATAGATAAATAGAGCTAACTATCATCAATTAAAGATGAACTAATTGACTCAGTTTTATCTGTTCCACAACTCTATTAATAACCAATTCCAAAGCTTTGGACCAGGTTGGATGGGGCTCTGAGCAGCCTGGTCTAGTGGAAGGTGTCCCTGCCCATGGCAAGGGGTTAGAAGGAGGTGACATTTAAGGTCTCTTTCAACCCAAACAATTCTATGATACTATAACTGTGAACAAGGAAAGACAGGGAGAAGAAACCTAAAAAGAACAAAGGAGTGTACCTAAAATGGGTAATTTTTTTAATTTAAGCATTTTTCTAATCCCCCTTAACCATCCCAGCAATTCAGACAATGCAGATTTGGAATCCCGCCCATTAAAAAGAATGTTTAAATGAGAGGTGCAAAATTGTGCCATAGCTCTTTTATATATGAGGCAGGGAGGCAATGCTTGCACTTTGCAGAAAAAAAAAAGGCATTAAAAACTTGTCCAGATGTTCACTGTTCTGTTTTAAGTGAGCAAAAGCTGCTACTGAGAATCAATCGTAAGTCTGGAAACACCTTTATTTTATCTGCTAATGGACTGACAACACAGGCACAGTTGGGAGCTAAACAGGGAATGATTTCTTTGCTGTTGTTATATGGTAGCTATGGTTATGCTAGCATTTACTTTTCAAACACTCTTGAGCCAGAGAATTACAATAGAGACAGAAATATTTTCTCCAACCTGAGACTAAGCTCTGTTTTTGGGTCCTGTCTCTTTTGGCATTTCTGGAAAAACATCTACCAAACTGGACAGCTCTGCACTTCTGAAAAGAAGCTTTTTGCATTGAAAAGTTTTTAAAGACTTTTTTCTTGGAAAAAAAAAATAATGCAGTTCTGGCATGAAATTAGGCCCTTGGCAAAACACAAGCCCATAGCCTGCTCTACTATCTGTCAGTATTTCCAAAGAGAAGCCAGAAGTCTACTTAAGCTACTGAGATTTCTACAGTCACAGTAATATTTTTCTTCCCAAATCTTCCAAGGGGAATTCACAACCCAGGACAGACATAGAAATTTATTACTCGCAAAAAGCTCTTTTTTTTTTTTTTTTTTTCTTTTTTTTTTTGTCTTTTAAACTACTTGTGCAGAGATGTGTATGAGCTATGAGCTCTTGTTCTCTCCTTTCGTCTCTGTCAAACTTTTGTGTTGTCTCAGATTTTAGTAAATCAAGTAAGGTTTGACTTGATGTGAATAACAGCATAAGTTCTGAGCCAGGTGCTAATTGAATAAGTTGATCCTGTAAATAGCCCTGGAAAAAGAGATATACAAGGAAGCAAATGGCAAGAATTTAACTTTTTATTGACTGCATGTTGTCTTGGTTTGCTTCCACCCTGGTTTGTATAACTCTAGGTATTGCAACAGAGCTGCAATGGCCTTGTGTGGCAAACTCTGCTTCTGCAAGACCCTTTTATTCTCCAGGTTAACACACTGGGGAAATAAACCACAATGAAATAAAAATCCTCTCCTCTCCTTGAACTTTCTAAGAGGTGCTAGAAAAACCCAGTTGCATCTTTATCAAAATTACAGGGAGAGGAATAGCTAAAGCAAACAAGGACCTTTGTTTTTGTTGTCATGTGCCTTTTTGCATGAGAAGTACAGAGGTCTGTGTGACTTTTATGGACTCACATGTGGGTTTGCTGTTCTTTTTCCTAGCCTACAGGTGCCCCTTCTTCTTACCTTCACCTGATCTTATTAAGACTCTGAGCAGTTCATGGTATGCCCAGCCAGCCTTGCAATTTCTGACAGTCATTAAACAAATTAAAAGTGGACAAATGTGTATTTGTTATGATCCCAGGAGAAACGGGCTCTGAATTTGATTCATAATAAATAGGAGCAGGAACAAATAGCAACCAGCCATGCAATGCTACAGAAACTAGAGGAATTCAGAGATAGAAGCCAAATTGAAGCCAAATATCCTTTGTCCAAAAAGGAAGTGGTGGTCCCTGGATGGGCCAGGGCCAAACCATCCCGAGAATGTAATGTCACAGTGCTGGAATGCAGCTGTCTACTTCAGCAGAGAACAGTTTCAAAACTGCAAAAAGAGAAGGAACACTGTGCTAGCAGTGACTGCAAGGCAGTTTAGAGGAGCAAACACAGTGGGATGTAAATCTGGCTGGAACACAGGGATGAAATGCCTCCGTGTTTGCAGAGAATGCCACAGGATCCACAGGGACAGAGTTCCATCAGTTTCACATGAGTTTGTCACTGTATAGAAATGCAGTGAGGAAATGCACACACCATTACTTGCAGCCACAAAATTCAGTGATTTAGATGAGAAAATATTCACCTGGGAAACTGATAGCAACACACAAACATATAGGTGTGTTTTCTTACCCTAAACAAATAATTTTTTTACTGAAGATTTGGTTCATTATTGTATCAGTGGTCGGGGTTAAAGTCATCCCTCTTTCCTAGGCCATCTTTCCTTATGCTTTCTTTGAGTTTCAAAGTTGCTGACACAATATTCTCTGCAGAGGTTGGAAATTACAGAATCACATTTTTTTGTGTGTTTGTAAGAACATGAAACAGCTTTACAATAAAGTTTACTTTTTATCTGTCTGCTACGCTGCAGAAGAAGTAATGAGGACTGTCAAAAGCCCCATCTGATTTCCCCCATTCTCAATAATGGTTTGTTACACATCTTTTTCTAGCATGAAATAATTCTGTGAAAAATAAAGCAGGCAGGAATCTTATTTGGGTTACAGAAAGGTCTGAATCATTTATAACTGAATTAATTGCTAGAAAGGCTTATGAGCAGCCAATTAGTAATATTTGTGTTTGGATCTGCCAGTTGGCCCAGAACTGAAAATGAGTATTAGTTTTGACATAAAGACTGCAGTGTTCACAGATAAAAAAACATTCAATCAAAATCAAGAATATCCTTGAGAATTACTGTCTTGAATGAAACACGCCTGATAACTGGCCAGATAATTCTATTAACCAAAACATTTCCCAACTACTGATGCAAAAACTGATTCTGCATTCCTCATACAACATCCTGAAGTCCTGATGCGTTTTTTTCTCCTTCTATAAAGCCCTGAGAAAGTGGGAGGAGAAAATGGTGCCACACATGAAACCTACGTAGGTGCCAACAAGCTGTTAATTTGTGTCCCTTACGCTTCCACAGGACTTTTGAGGACCTGATTTTCCCCACTCCGTGGTGTTCTACTTTTCCACAAGCAGTGAACAAATTTTAAACTAATTCGGATTATCTTGAGAACTGCGAGTAAATTCTGCAAATGGCCAAGTAACAAAACCAGTGCCTCTGATGTCCCTGGGAAGCATCCTGTCAAAGACCCGCAAGGTTACAAGATGGAAACATGGGCTGGGAAGTGCCTAGAGCAGGTGGCTTCCAGGGAAACAATCTCATTGTTATTTCTTTTCCCTCTACATCCTCTACTCAAGCAGAATGTAGCCCTGTAGAACTTGGGACCAGAGAGAATTCCGCCATTTCTGGAGAAGGAAGGAAGTTCTGAGCTGCTTCTGTGGCTGAGCAAAGACTGATTCCTGGGACTCTCATATTTCATTTGACCTGTCACACTCCCACCATCCTAGTCTCACAAGACTCAGCCCAAAATTAAATATGAGAAGAGAAATAAAATCAATGGGAAAGAATAAGCACTGACAAAAGAGTTCTATGAAGTCAGAGATGTGTATGTCAGGAAAGCATCTCTTACAGGTTATTCTTGTAGCTCCTGGTCAGAATCTATATTTTGTGAGTTATGGCAATTTCTAAATTTCTCACTTAAAAAAGAAGTAATTGCATAATATGCCAGGGCACAGTTCTGGGCTGACCTCAGGAATACATACTTCTGGACTGTGTGCTTTTACTTTTTCCTGAATGACTTTTAACCGTTAGCTGCATTTTAAATGTTTTCTATGTTCCTTACTACAGACTCTGCTCTCTTTTAGGTTACAAACTTCAGGAGAAGCTGCGTAGCCAAAGGGGTTCTTTCAGAATTTCAAAGTAACGTGTTTTGCCCATGAAGAATGCTTTCACACTTTGCTGAAGTAAAGTACAATGAAATTCTAAAAATTAGAGTATAACCTATAATGCATTTGTACCAGTGAGAAATTCTGGAAAACGAAGACAGTAGAACATTGTGTAATGCTTAGAGGAGTATTTGAAAGCTTTTAAGTTAAGTATCATTTAAAACAGATTTTAATTAAAGATTTTCCTTTTTTATTACATATTAAGGTCTCTAAGAGCATAACTTCCATAAATAGGCAAGAATAAACTACATTCAGACCTACATATAAGCACATTTCTTGGCACAGACAAATGAAAACTGTGATTGCTGACATCTCTTTGAAGGAAGATTTTTCTTTTTTTTTTTTCCGTCCCAGCCCTTGTTTTATTTATATGGCTCTGCACACTTTTTTATTTTTAATTATCCTAAGGAAAAGAAGGGGTGGAGGGAAACAGATCTTTGTTTTCCAACTGCGACAGTGAAATGCATTCCAAAGCTGCTTTTGTTTTTAATTTACAGAAGCCCTCATGTCTAATCTACTAAGCCAACAAATAATCTGTTTGCCAGGTTTTACATGAGAGTCGTGAAAAGTGCATACAGTTGCTGGCTTTATTCTTTTTTAGGATACAGATTCATTCTCTGCCATAAACTTGAAAAGATCCTTTTGAGAACTTTCCACAATGAATTTATTTTTAACTGTGCATTTTGTTTCCCAGGAGGTATTTCATTTTTACCCACTTACTTGAGTATCTTTAGCTCTATTTCTTAATAATATTAAAAATGGTTTGTTGCCTTATCTGAAAGATAAAATAGCAAACTCTGTGCCTTTGTTCATGAAAGCAGCTGTTTAAAAACAAAAAAGAAAACAAACCCCAGAGTAATGAGCAATATGTTCCCTTCTGGAAAAAAAAAAAAAAAAAAAAGGGACAGAGCAGATGACCACTCCCCCATATTTCCATACACAGAAAAAAAATTACTTTTACATCCTGCAGTTCTTTCAGAATAATCTTGTATCCTACATGTCCTAATACTGGAGGTGAATTTCAGTATTTTAAAACTTAATGTGTATTCTGAGAGCCACCAAAACATTGCAGGACAGTGACACAAAACCGTGGTGTCTCTACACCTCTGTAGACGTCTTCTGAGAAATCCGTGTGTGCAGGCAGGAGAGAAACAGCGTTTTGCAGTGAGATTTTTGTGATGGTGTGAACTACAGTGAGGACATTTCTTTCCAAGTGGAACAGTGCACCACCCCATTTGAATTGCCTCCATCTCCTACACTAGACAACTCTAAATCTGGGACAGCTGTATGAACTTGAAGGGTGCAAAGAGCACTCCTGAACCAGCTGCCAGCTCCCCCAAAACTGGCTTTTGCTGGGATTTTCCCAGGCAAGGCCAGGACTCAGAATGCATTATGTTCCTCCAAAGATCCCCCTTCTCCTTCTCTTGAAGAATGGCTATATGACTTGAGATGGGCTGAAGTAAAGAAAATTAATAAAAAAGGGCAAAGAGACTTCAGACATAAAACAATGGCTGAGGCCTTTTTAATACACTAGCTATGTGAATAGAAATTCAAAAAGAGTGTACAAGTATTACTTACAATTTAATTGTTGCATCTTGCATGCATGTTGCTTGTAAGTGCATGTAAGAAGGATGTCCAGAGTCCCAGCCCTTGGGAAACAATCAGTAATTTAAAACATTTTGAAAAAAAGTTATTAATGTCTATCAGCTGTAGGTTAAAGGCTTTGGCCTCAGCTCTTACTGCAGAATTGTTGGCATAGCCACATACAGCATTCTTAAGTTCAGAATAAATGAAATTTTAGATATTTCTTTACATTTCTTCAAAGATGCACTAGTAAACAGAACTTCACAGCTAGTGTTGATTTTAGGTATGTTACAGATTATCCATTTATTTGTATGGCCATAAATTCTCATTTCATTCAAGGGGTTTATTTTATCCAATGCTTTTCATCTACTTCATTCATGTCGAGTTCTGCATTACTGTACAAGTCAGCCTGCTCCTGGGCTACTCAGAATATAAGGAGATAATCTGCACTGGTGAATTCCAGAACTTCGATTTTCATAATTTCATTTAAACAATCAAAAAACATGCAGATTTTCAAAATTTGTTAACCAATATCCTGAGAATAAAAAAAATCCTAAAATTCAGAATCTTTTTTTCCTTTAATTTATGCTCACAATTCACTTTCACTCAAACTGATTTACAACCTGTATTCACTAGTTCCTTCTTGCAGAACCATCAGTGCCTCTTCATAAAACAACTCCTTTCTAAAACCTTCACCTCTCAAACACCTTCCTTATCTCTCTTGGCTGAAATAAGGAGAGGCAAATTCCTCCTCAGCCCCACTTTTTTGCTGTGGAGGAAAACCACTATTCAGAGTTGTTTGCACCTAGAGCAGCATGGAGTCAGGACGTGGGTTTGGGTACCCAGCTCCTTTAGTCTGTGTAGTTTGCCTCCATAACAGAGCAGCCTCAAAAACTGCTCATAACTCCAGCATAACAAGAAATGGGAAAAAATGCTCTCAGTGAGGAAGAACTGTGGTGCAGAGAGAGTCAAGCTGTAAGTTCAACATGAACAACTCAAATGCACGGCATTGCCCCCATTCCTAATAAGTACTTTTACTGAGAGAACTTGTATCGTCCCACAGCTCCCTGTAATGCAGATCGTTACATCTTTCTGCCAGTGTAATGTAGTAAGATTAGATAGAATGATTACAAGAATTTGGTTTGCAGGGAAAAAAATAAGTTTTCTATCATGTGCTGCCACTAATTATGCATTTGACTGTGTTCAGCAGCTCCTAGGCCACATTTATAGCCAAAGAATTCAGGAAAGTAATGCAGCCTTCCCCCTCCCTCACACAGCTCCTGGTCAGGCTCTGGCTGCTGTACCTTTAATTTTTATTTTTTTTTTAAATCTCCTGCCTTTACAAACCCCTTGAGGCGCATGTTCTCAAAAGTGAGAACCACTCAAATATAGTTTACATTACCCCACAGAACACTATAAAGAGGCAAGAAAATTGTCAAGCAAGGTGACAAGATTCACACCAAAAAATCATTTTGTAAACTCTCAGAAATGTTGTCACAACAAACCCAGAGGAGAAATTTTACTTCCTCGGCAGCCAATAATGGAGAAGGTGACAGGAGAGCAGAAAGAGAAAACGGAGACTCCCACGTGCACTTGGGATGCTTTTCAGATCCTCAGCTTTGTCTATACTTAGGCTGCTAGATGATTTTTGATCACCAGCCTCTATTGCCAGTGCAACTGTTCACTTCAATTCTGCGTGCCCCTTGATGGGCTGGGTACATTTTCACAGATGCTATCATCACACTTTAACTGCAATAATCACGTTGGAGTTGTGCTGTTACTATACTACACTTCAGACCAGCTCTTCTACACTGAGACGTCCAGTGCTGATGAAGATTTCAACTGCCTGAAATCAAGCCTAGAGACTCCTCGCTTAAAATGTTTCTTCAACATTTATTTGTAGGGAGGGATTACTCCCAAAATCTGGTGGGTAGAATCATGATGGAAAGAATAAGTGCCCAAAAAAGTGGCATGTTAGGGTATGGACAGACAACTGCAAACTACAGTTAGCACAGATCAGCAGTTTCCTCACTTACAAGCTGACTTGCGTTAAGGAATCACAGCACACGAATTTTGATTCGCTGCTTCTGTAATGAAAAGGAGTTTATTTTAACCAAGTTGCTAGTTCAACTCAAGATATTCTGATGTGGAATACCTCTTCCCTTGGAATTACAGTTAGACGCACACACAAGCAATGAGCAGCAATTCCTTGAGCTGTGGAAGCTCAGTTATTTGCCTCTTCCTGTTCTCTAAGTTTCTACACCATTTGTTGCAACCAGTGCTGGACCATAATTCTCACTATCCTAAAAGCACTGACAGCTCTCTTTTGTGCTTTACACAAATGAAGAGTAATATGATATCAAATTTCCAGCTCTGAGTTGGCATCCACAGCAGGCACTGGGACTAGATCCACAGCAGTTCCTGCTTGATGAGACTAAGGGGCACAATTCTGTGTCTGTGCTCAGGCCCAGCCTCTCTAAGTGTCCAGACCTATTTATTCCCAGCGACCAACCAGAGCCTCCTTCCTCCTTGTGCACCAAATTCCCTTTGCAAAGAAAATCCAGAGCCTTCTGGAACACAAATATTGCCAGCAGTATATTGAAAAAAAGCTAGGCAATGTATTCAAGGTTTTGAGGGTTTTTAAAAAATATGAGCAACTGCCAGATCAGGACAAGAATTAACACACTGAATCATAGAACGGTCTAGGTTGGAAGGGATCTTGAAAACTCTACAATTCCAACCCCTCTGTCATGGGCAGGACACTTTTCTCTAGATCAGAACGCTCAGAGCCCCACCCAACCTGGTCTTGAACACCTCCAGAGGCGAGCAATCCACAACTTCTCTGATCTTCCAGTATCTCACCACCCTCACAGCAAAGAATTTACTCATAATACCAATCTAAACCTGCTCTCTTTCAGTTTGAAGCCATTCCCCTTTGTACTGTCACTACACACCCTGGTAGAAAGTCCCTCACCATCCTTCCTCTAGGTTTCCTTAAGGTAATGGAAGGCCATATTTGAAAAACCAAAAAGCTTATTTTTTAAATCTTTATCTTAAAAAACTTATTTTTTAAATCTTAAATCTAAACTATTCACTCAGGATAATTTTCCTTATCTCAGATCAGATTTTAACCAATTGATCACACTTTTACCACACTTTAAAACACAGATGTCATTGTCCAGGGACTTTTTTAGAAACATATTCTTAACTTGTATAAGTTTCTTCAGAACAAGTAAAAAATTTACAGCAACTTGAAATCGTGTTTCAGCTACAGAATTTATATCCTGTGGACCAGGATAAACTCGTTCATTCTGTTCTCACTTGCTGTTTATCCTTCCATGTTTTCATATGCTGGTTTCTCCCCTGAATTTTTGCTGCAATGCAAAAGACTCCTCTGAGCAGCTCGTGAATCTGCACAAACTCCCAAATGTTCACCAGGAAAAAGTTATTGAAGATCCTATTCCCCTGTGTGAAAACTCACCCTGACTGAGTCAAAGAGCTGTCCTCTCTCGACTTGGACTGAAACCACCAAACTCTGAGTCAAAACAAATGCTCATGGCTATTGATGTCACACGGGGTAACATCAAAGGGCCAGGAAAATTAGCAAATGAGGCAGACACTCTACAACACAACAGAAGGCAAACAGTGTAAGCGAAACAATATAGACTGAGGTTCTCACAAACAGTTTCCTCATTTTAAAATCCGAATTGCTGCTGCCTTTTTAACCATATGAAAGCTTTAGGGGCATGATGCTCTTTGACACTTAATGGGAAGCCAAGTCTTTTTTTAGCTCAGATAAGAGTGGCACTGCTGTGCAACCACGTTGTGGCCCATGTGAAAGCATTAAGCAAGGCACAGAGGAATCAATCTTCCCGCTTTTTGTACACCATTCTCATCAACAAAAGCATCTGGAGCTAGTCTGGTATTAAATATGTTAATAGGGAAATCACACCGCCTATGTAGCACTAAGTAGTTCTGTACCGCATTTGTTTCAGAGCTGATTAAAAAAAAGGTCCCAGAAACAGAAAACCAAACCAAAAACATTACAACCATAAAAAAAAAAAAAAAAAAAAAAAAAAAAGCTATCCCCATACTTAAATTCCTCCTCCCTCAGCCTTAGTTAGCAGCCTCCATCTTGCCAGTGGTGCATTAGAACTGCTTAGTAGAGGAGATCCCCAAAGAGATCTCACTTAAAACAGCTGGATTGAGACAGAGGTGGGGCATTTGCTTTGGTTTTTTTCTTTCACTGAGGCCCAACCCAGTTTACAGCATGGTGACACAAAGAAAGATGCATTGACACAGCTTCACTAAGGGCAAATCTTCCCTGACCAGTCTGGCAGCTGCCTGTGACGGGGTGATGACAACAGATGACAAGATGTCAGATGCCATCTGCCTAGACTTCTGAAAGGCCTTTACAGCCACACACAACATCCTTGTCCCCAAACTGGAGAGACATGGATTTTGAAGATAGAATATATATTGCATAAGGAATTGTCTGGATGGGTGCAGAGTTGTGGTCAAAGGCTCTGTGTTAAGGTGTAGGACAGTGACAAAATGGTGTCCCCCAGGGCTTTGTCTTGGGACTGGTGGTCTTAAATATCTTTTTCAATGAAGAGCTGGAGCACCTTCTGTACAGAGAGAGGCTGAGAGGCCTGTTCAGCCTCCATAGGAGGAAGGCTCCAGAATGACCTTGCAGCATGCTTCCAGCACCTAAAGGGAGGCTACAACAGAAAATACAGGGCAAAGGGACATTTCAGAGAGACATTTAGTCATAGGGCAAGGGGAAATGGCTTTAATCTGAAAGAGGAAAGGTTTGGATCAGATATTATAATTTTCCCTGAGGGTAGGGAGGCATTGTAACAATTTGCCTAGAGAAGCTGTGGATGCCTCATGCCTGGCAGTGCTCGAGGCCAGGTTGGATGGGACTCTGAGAAGCCTGATCTAGTGAAAGGTGTCCCTGCCCGTGGCACAGGGTTGGAACTGTAGGATCTTTTATGTCCCTTCCAGTAATATACAAGGAATTGTATCATATTTTCTAGAGATAAATACGAGGGGGTTTATTCTTTTTCAGGACAGCCAATATGAGGTAGCCTGATATAACAAGGCTACCCAGGCTAGTTTTCCAGGACTGCAAGCAGTCACTTTGACTGTTAAAGACAAAGAGCCTGCATGTTAATGAAAGCAGAAAATGCTGCTTTGCATCCTGCAGTGAATTCCTGCATTGCTCAGTCTTGGAATGAAGATTACAGACCATGTGGTCAGAACTGAAAGGTATAAAATTGAGCACCCTCATAACCAAGTACTTAGTATTTAGTGGCCCTGAGCACTAACTCCAGGAGCAGTTTCCAAGTGCACCTTAGTGATGACACCCTGAAGTTCTTGCAGGGGCCGGGTGTGGGTGTGTGTGTACATGAGTATGGAGAGGGGATGTCTGGGGTGTGTTTTCCAGCCCCTCACGTATTCATGCACCACATGTTTGAGAAATAGAGCCTGACTAGTAACCAAAGGCTTGGTATATTCAGTGGAGAATAAAGGCTGCATGTTCAAATAGGCACTAACGTGAGTGGGTTGGTCAAATTTTCCCTACAGTTGTTTTATTCTGGGCACCTCACAATGGAGAAAAGAATTCTTTTGATATTCACATTTCAAAGAGCCCACTTTTGTGAATATTTTCAATAGAAGATGATAGCGGTACTGATTTATATAGACTGTATAAACCAACACATGCATATGCACAAACATACATGCACAGCATATACATATGTATATGTAGAACTATCTGTAACAGAAGAGGAGATCCTTTCATTTTGCCTTTTGTGCTGCTCACTCCAGGAATCTACCCTTGATCTTGGCAGAACTGATAGTTTATAATGAATACTTCTCCAGCTTTCATGGCTGGCATCAAGGAAACACCTGGGAGTAAGATTTGTTCACAGTGGTTTTGTACATTTCCTTTTTAAACATAGTTACTGTTCTGTTTGCCTCTAATAAACATTTTTATTGTGTTTAAATATTTTATTGGTTTGGGAAAAACCAAAACAAATGAAAACAAATAAGTAAACAAGAGGGACTGCTGTGTTTCTGCAAGTGGGAAGAGATACTGAAAGGGTAAAGAAGGCCAAAGTCAGGAGATGTGCCATTGACTGTACTGCAGATTAGATTCACCTGCCATTCATCAGTGCCTCATTTTCCCTTTTGCTGCCTACATAGAAAGAGAGGTATAGGAAAATGGTGAGCATTCTTAGGAAAGCCTTGACTGCTATTTAAAGGGCTTGCATGGTCCTCAGAATCATGGCATTTATTTTATATTGTATTCATCTCAACAACAACTCTGTGAGATTCAAAATGCAATATTCTCACCTAAAAAAAAGGAATTGATGTACTAAGAGGCCAAATCATCTACAGAGGGTGACACCAGAAATTTCTGGCAAAGCTCTAAGAATTTGACACAGAAGATTTGAAGTACAGCCTATTTTTTTGCATCAGTTTAGTACAACTGCTATTAATCCCTGAAATAATATTTCAAGCAGGATAAAATGCCAGATGTACATCAGAGTAAACAGAATATATGAAGTAGAGATTTAGAGACACAATACCCTGTTCATTCTATTTTAAGGAACCAAGTCAGTACATCAGATAGCATTCACACTCTACATTGATGTGGTCAGACTTCCTTTGTCATTATGACATTCCTTACTCCTTCTTTTCTGTGCAATTTTCTGCTTGTAGTTTGAAACACCATTGACTTTAGGTAGTTGACTTAAAACTGCCTATTCCCAGTTATTACAAAATTATTTCCAGTAAGAACTTCTGTTCTAAGCAAGTTATAGAGATTAGAAATAGAGCTAGCTGAAAAGGTGTGGTGTGTTTTAGGGAATCTCTTTTCAAAGGTTTTGACTAGCTCTGTAAACTGAATAGGGAAAACCTTTAAAATTGAAGAATCAGATATCTCAGAAAAACAAGAACATCTGCTTTGTTATTCAATTTAAATAGCAAACTTGCAACCTAAAGGCACACATGCAAGAAATACCATCAGTGAACAGGGTCTTATTCCATCACCTCTTTGATAAAGTTTTGGAGTAGAAACCAGTGAAGACTCAGTCCTTTTTCCACACACAGGTCAGCAGGAAGAGGCTATTTCAAGGACTCTGAAATGCTTACACGAGAGCCCTAGTACTTATGTAGGTAGTTTAAGAAAGGAACTGTAGAGTCTGTAAATCTCAATATTCCCCCACACTCTACTGCTCCAGCTGAGTATGGGGAGGAATAGCATTCTGTGGGGTATTTTTCCTTCCTGTGATACCCTGCATTTTAGTCCAGCCCATCTCTGGAAAGAAGCTGCACTGGAAGTTCAATCAATTCCACAGCTTCAAATGTGTTTCAAAACCAGCACACATGAAAAGGGGAATAAAGGGGAGCTTCTAATTCTGTATCTTTATGAATACTTATGAAAATATGTGGATCAAAGCCTCTTCCTCTGCAAGTAAATTTCAAGCCTCCTGTAGGACTCAAAGGAAATGTTTTAGAACTCATTTTATATTTCAGCTAGCATAAAGCATGTATTCCAGCAATAAGCTTTTTCCTAATTTGCAGGGAATGCTTCAGAAATGGAGCAAAGCAGCCTAAACCAGGCCTTTCTTCTGCTTCCCTTTCCAGGGATATAACTAGAATGGAAGCCTTCTGTGTCATTACCTTCACAACCAGCTCTAGCCTACCTTACACACATGAAAAGTACATTTAAAGAAAGAAATGACCCCAGGTTAGACATATCATCCTGAGCTCTCCCTACTGAAACGAGCATCAGCCAAGCTGGCACCTGCCAAAGCCCTTTTGACTTCAGAGTGTTTGATCAAGCTGAACACTTGCTCCAACAACTTCAAGTCACAACTCTTCCCAACCACTGCCACTTCTCCTGGAGCAGCAAATCCATTGCTAAGAGACAGGCCACAATGGAGAAGTTCCATTTTCAGTACTGGGCTGTACAAAGGAGCTGTGGACACAAATACTTCTGACCTGAGATTCTCCTCCCATACCCAGAGCTGCCCAGAACACAAGCAGTTGTGTTGGAACAGGGCAGCACCTTTGCTACCATGGCCATTTTCCTGAGGGGAAACTCCTCAGCAGGGCCCCTACACCATTCTTGAGCTTTCCTATTCCCACACCTCTTAAGAAATCTGGGAGCAAAAGCAATTATGTCTACAATGTTTGCTCTGCATAGAGGAAAGAGATGCAGTGGCTACTGATGTTTGAGCTTTGGAGTGAAGTTCTATTTCCAGATACAGAAGTGGTACCCCAATTTGACAGTCAAGAGAGAAACACAGGGAAGAAGAAAAAAAAAAAAAAAAAAAAAAAAAAAAAAAAACAAAAAAAAAAAAAAAACCACAAACAAACCACCACATTTTGAAAATTCTTTCTTGGATGTTTGTCAGAATTAAGAAGGAAATGAAGATGAAAGAAGGAACTTCCCTTGCTTAGAAGAAGGGAATTTTCTGCTGGTAGGAAGAAGTTAGTTTTTAAAAACACCTGTGCCCATTAAACAATTACTGCAAAAGAAGAACAGAACACTGAATTCTGTTGAGCAAACACCTCCCAACTTCAAAAACCCACCCAGGTCCCTGGAACCAGACTGATGCCAGCAGTTTTGTGTTGGCACAAAAACTAGTGCATATCTACTCAAATATCGCACAGCACCAAAAATTACAATAAATAGCCAGGAATTTCACAAAACTCAAACTGGGGTAAAAGCATTCTTTGAGTTTTGGTGCACATCAGTCCTTTTTTTCCACATTCACGTCTGGGAAGAGAGAAATAATTAGGTGTGATCTTAAGAGAAAGGGAGTCACTTCCCAGTTCTACCACAGACCTGATGCACTACTCAAACAAGGAAATTTTTACTTTGAGTCTTCATTCCCCAGCAGGAAAATTCAGACAACAATTAATTTATTCTGCTCTTCTACTCATTTGCATTGGTTGTAAATGCTGAAGGGCAGGGGCCACCACTTGTTTTGGGTCAATGCAATTTCTAATACAATAGAGATCTGAACTCAGTAGGGCCTTTAAGGGCAACCTTGTGTTTGAAGTACATCCCAAAATATACTGTTCCATACTAAAAATGTCTCCAAAAGCTTATTACAGTGAAAGCCACATAAAGATTCATGATCACCGAGTGTAATTTAGTGTCAGAAATGAAGGGGTCAATTACCTATACATAATTGGCTGTCTTCCCTACTCACATTACCAACAATACACCGTGATGGAGATAGAAGGGGAAATAAAGGCTACATCTGTCTTTGGTGGATAAATAATAGCCAAAAGCTACTAAGAAATCTCAGTTCTTCTGCCCTAAATTGTCTACAAAAAGTTTCCACAAATTGGCATTAATGAAGAACAATCTTCTTGCTTTTTGTGAGAGGAAGAGCCACCTTTTCTAAGAGAGAAATACACCACAATCTGGAAATCCTATTAAAAACATTAGAGTCCTGAACTTTAATGTATTAATGAATGGACGTGCACCCATGCTGTAATCATGGATTTCAGCATTGCCTTTGATGCTTCATTGGTCACAAAGCTCTTACAAAAATGTTTGAAGTGTCTGGCTGTGTAATAATGATTTATAATTCTCTTGAACCAAAGCAAAATTTGCTAGTAAAAATCATTTTTGAAATAAAAAATAAATTGTGACTGGAGGGTCTGGGTTTGTTTCAAAAAGAGATCACCCACAAGCAGCAAATTATTTAAAAAGCCACTGGTTCTAGTGTTTTGAGATAGGGAGCGTACAACTCAGAATTTCAAAGTAGTGTTAATTAAGATCAGTTTATTAAAATGTCAATCTTTTTAACCAAAAATTCTCTACCATGAGTATGAGCTGCAAGTTCCCTTATGTTCAGCTTTTCATGAAGGAAATTATTTTCTTCATACTATAGATGCAGCTTTATCTTTTTTCTTACTCCTACTTTTTTCTCCCATCTCTTGTTGGGGTTTTCTTATAGAATAAATAGTCTTTCTATGATTGTTAGATTACTGCTCCCCCCCTTCCCTGTGCACTATCAGGAAGGTCTCTGAGTGACTTACATTAAAACAGCTGAAAAAAACCCTTAAAAAATAATCTTTAAAATTTCATGAATTTTCTTTCTTCTTTTTCAGCCCAGTCCAAGACTCACCAGAGTCAAAGAAAAGAAGAGTTTTACTTCAGAAAAATGTGGATCAGGGACATATTTGGAGTTAATTGCATTGCTTTATTATCATGAGTGCTTCGATTCCAAGACTCTGTTCTGAAAAAGTGCAAGGAAAAGGGTTGAACAAGAATTAATCTGACAAGAATAACCAGGAGCTCTATGTCCTCACCATTAAAAAGCAGATATTTTTGGAAAAAACATTAAGGAGAACCATGCAATATTAAAACAATAATAATAATGAAAAAAAGTAGATCTGCTAATGAAAAAGGAATGGACATGGTACAGCTGGAGACATCACTCTTTTCCTCTGAGAAACTTGGAATGCTAAAAGGGAAGGAAGACCAAACAGAGCAGTCTCACTCTAGACCAACATGACCCTGGAAATCAAACTGCATTGAATTCTCAAATGAAGAATACTTCCCTCTTCATCACATTTGGAGAGAGGAAGGATTCTATCCTAAGTTTCACACTGATCTTAGGCTTAGACACTAATTCAATTGTGTTCCTTAAAATTATCCTCAATCGCACATACCTCAAACTGGAAATAACTACCTGGATTTTTAATTACAAATCCCTTCACTGTTCCTTAAAGTTGTGAGCTTGTGTTTTTAATATTTATGATAAGCATTTCTTTCTTAATGTGAATTCCTTCTTAATCTTTGCAAAGAATTCCTATTTTTTTTAATTTATTTAAAGTGGAGATGTATTTCTGAAGGAGACACTGCAAAGCAGAGACAACAGGCAGTGTTTCTAGCTATGTCTACAGATTCAGGGCTGAATGAGCTCCAGAAATCCGAGAAAATCAGGAGATTATCTGTGGCACAGCACAGCCAAAGGAATCCCTATTCCCTGTCATTGTGAACAAGAGTGTTATACTTTCTGTCTTAACTTGCCTATAAATTTTTGGAAAAGTGTGCTAGCATGTACCACCCTAGAGAAAATGATGCCAGGAAGAAAACATTTCCTAAGGCCTCACTAAGTGGAGACGGAAGGAAAACAGCCTTGTGCCTTTCCAGGACTCAGGATTATCACCCATGTGGGAGAAATACACTTGGTATAAACAGAGAAAACATCATCCTCTTATTCACTTTTGTCTTTTCTCCCTTGACTCTTTGCCTCAAGAAACAGATGAAAAAACAGGATCTCACGACTTAGTCATATGTTTATTTCCACCCCCTCTATCACCTACTCTTTCCACTTGTTCCTGTTATCAGCACAAACCCTTAACCTGTCACACAGTTCCCTTGTGGGGACCAAACAAACTCGATAGAACCACGGGCTGACACTTGTCAACTCCTCTTCCTATTATAAAATAGCACATGATGCTTTGTGCTGGCAACGGGAGCCTTGCTGTTGATCTTGGCAGAGCCCCCATTCTCATGAACCAAACTCATGCTACGACTTACTGAACTATATTCTGCAATACAAAGGGGTTTTCCATTTTTTTCTTCTGCAGATACAATTTTTTCACAGTTTGTGGCAAACAAACTCCAATACACTTGCAACCCTCTATAGCACTAACCACTGACTTCTTTCTATCAGAAAAAAACTACTATTAATCAGCAAGGTGAGCCGTAACACCCCTTTAAACTTTTTCACCCAAAGGAATAGAAAGACTTAATGAAGTCATAGCCAGACCTATCCTGTCAATCAGTAGAATAGTGACTGATCCCACACTCTCTGAACCTCCCAAGATTTGATGTACAATTTGATACAGCAAACATCTTCCCAGTAAACCCTTCGTACGTCAAGCCTTAAAGCAGGATATTAATATAACTTCTGGGGGAAGCTATGAAGGGCTATTTCTGGACAAATGAAAAAATCTTTTTAAGGAGTAAGGGAATAGACACACTCATGCTAATATATTGATTCAAACAGATTGCAAAATTGGTTCTTAGTACAGCTACAACTATTTTTTCAACTATTGTTTTCAACAAATCATATTTAAGAGGAGGGTCATCCTCAAAATTACTTCTCTTGTTTATTTATGCACCATGTTTATATAATATATACAGTTATATAAAATATTATATTTTATACAGCAATATATACTTTTATATTATATCATGCATGTGTATATAAAATTTCAATTATCTATTAAATATTGGGCATGTTTTCCTACAGCTATAATGTCGTGGAGCAAAGCAGACTAGAGATGCTTATATAAAATTCAGTCAGGACCTTAATACATCCAGGTTTTGTCTAGAGGCAGATGCATTTAAAAAGTGTACCCAACGTCTTCATAACCCGTTTGACTACCAAACCTCATCCCCATTGGCCTTAACTCATCTTTACTTTTTGCACATTTCTGTAAAATGGCTGCACTAATGTTCTGTACTAATTTTCCATACAGATTAAAATGTGCTTCTTTTGTATTTGTAGCAGACATTGAGGTGCAATAACTGTTTCCACACCAGTTTCTGGCTTTAATCATGGATAAACATCACAGCACAAGCTTCTGTGCTGCTTTCCATGAAAGAACAAGGCTCTGGTAATCACTGGTTGGTGCAAAGGAATTGATATATGACAGAAGTCACCAGGGAAACAGTCTTGGATCCATCACTGGAAGGAAATACAATTCTCATTGCTATCCTGTCATGTAAGGAAAATAATATCCCAGATCATAAGTTGTTTAACTACCTCATCTTCTGACAGGCTGTGCTGGTTTTCTCTTGTAGAAGGAAGAATTCCCCTTTCAGCTCATTTCTTCCAGGCTCCCCTGCATGGACCCCCTGTTTGCTCGGGCATAGACAGAACCCAGTGTAAAGTAAATACCTTTTCCAAACCTGGTGACTTAGCTTCCACTCACTAAATTCAATGGGGCTCCTGCCCAGGAGAAGGTAATTCTTTTCACTTTGAGGCAATACTATTCTTGCACACAGTCCAAGGTTTTGTTTTTAGCGGAAGAAAGCAGCTATGCCTGGCAAAATGCCTTATCAATTCACACTCCAAACGAAAACAAAACACATGAGCTGAAATAACGAGTCACCGTTTGCAAAATATGAACTACCTCTAAGAACATTGCCTAAAGTTGTTTCTGAAGACAAAAAAATCCCAACAACAGCAATTAAAAATTAAAAAATTAAAAATTAAAAAATTAAAAAATAAAAAAAAAATTAAAACAACAACAAAACAAACAAACAACAAAAAAAGTCTAACAAATACTATACCTAAAATCTGCAGAACAAAAATGATGCAACATAACTCATCCTCACATTATGGGGGGGATAAAACCCCAAACTAAACAAACACACAAAAATCTGACAAACGTACTAAAACTAAGTTTTCTGGCACTCTTTGCTGTCACTAAAGGTACAAAAATTCTATTGCTAATCTTCCCAAAGATTTCTTCATAATACAATATGCTTTTGTTAGCTGTACCTACCTGATAGTCAATATCCACTCTGCAAAAATTTTAGTCACAACTATGAAAAATTAGTGATTTACTGAGATATACTAATAGTCCAAAGCTATCTCACTGCAACTACCTGCAAGAGACTTTATTTCCATTTGAAATGCCACAAACCTCCTGCCAGTCTAACAGTTGAGGAGTCTCTTTTCCAAAATTAGGGCAGAGCACAATCAGATAATTTATTATTTAGAAAGTAAAACATACTTAATAAATCCAGACTTAAAATACTTTCTACAGTGTTCCAATTTAGCAATATTTTAACATTACAAGGGGTTTACATACCCATATCTTGGTATAAACACAAAGTTTTAAGTATCACTAACTTTTCCTTTCTGTATATTTTAAAATATTTATGTGAATTTTATATATTAATATACATTTCTATGAATAAATATAATAATTTTATACATGTATACATAAATGTGTAATATTTAATGTCATTTAGCATTATATATATATATGTATACACATATAAATATGTTTACACACATCATTCACATATTGAAATATAATATAGAAAGAAAATGCAGTATTCAAATCCCTTCTGGTCCTGATTTAGGCAGGATACTAGGTTTTGATCAAACTAATTAATATCAGAAAAAAGGCAAGAGGAGATGGCTCCAGGTTGTGCCAGGGAAGGTTCAAGCTGGACATCATGAAGAATTTCTTCATTATAAAGGGGGTTGAATATAGGACTGTCCTTCCTTGGAAGGTGGTGGGATCATCATCCCTGGAAGTGTTCAAGCTGAAGGTGGCATTCAGTGCCATGGCCTAGGGGACCTGGTGGTGCTCAGACAGAGGTTGTACTCCATGATCTTGGAGGTCTTTCCAACCCTAATGATTCTGTGATTCCAAGACCACTACAGTGACCACATCCCTAATTCCAGTTTAGTACAGCACTGCCATGGTAATCTAAGAACTGTAGCATTTCTGGAGGCATGAACAAACAAACCTGAATGAAATCCTACTTCAATAGGTGTCTTTCCTTTCCTCATCAAACATCAATAAATGCAAAACCAGCACAGAGATTTAAAGACAAATCTTTTTCCCCACAAATTTTCCAGTCAATTCAACAGGTTTTCCACAAGCAGAGTTGTGCTGTATAAATAAAACAGAGATGAACTGGAGGTGCTTTAAGGGTGCTAAAGTTTTGAAGCCACATATCACTTGTTTGAGCACCATTAACCAAGCAAGAAGAGACACAGCAATCAGGATATACTTATCTGAGAGGTGTAATGCAATTGATTTTTGGTCAATAGACTTTGACCTCAGTTTCCTCACTCCCCTTTACCTTTTAAAATTCTATCCCTTTCCATCCTGGCTTTTTCTCTTCTAGAGCCCTTGAGTTGCTAATGACCCTCTTTCAACAATCATGGTTCTGCCTGTATTTTTACCTTTTTTCTCTCTTTGCAGATGTTTATCTGCTTTAGCAGCTGCAGTCCAGATTAAACAGCTGGACTGCAAGAGCTGGGCCCTGATTCCTTGATGTGCAGGCAATTGAAACCACACGTGCAGGGAAGTTTACAGCTGGAGCTGCAGGCAGGGCACAACCCATCTCTCTGACAAGTTCAAGTCTCCAGTATTAAACAGCCCAGAGTTTTACAGGGATCTAGATACCAACATCATGTAATTAGCTTCTTGTACACAGCAGCTTTCACAACGGCTTGTATGGTACAGTTAAATCCAATAATGACAATGAAATAACACAATGAAAAATCCCATTTCTGACTTCTAAATCATCTTCCTTTATTCACCAAGGGTCCACTGTCTCTGGACTCTGACATCTTAATGGTGTTGGAAGTTGAGCAAAACCAAAAGCCTCATTCTATAACTGTATATTACACCAGCATTTCTCAGGGTTCATCTGGTTCTCAGTGTTAGCGGAGAACAATGCCATGTTGTAGATTTACACCATTTCAGGAGCTTTTGATTTAGTAGAAAAAAAGGACGGTTTTTGCATAAATAAGACAGTGAAGAGGGGGTTATGAAATTCAAGGGGGCCAAAATCGATCCCAGGCACAAACTGTGAATGAATGAAATACTTCACTCACAAGTCCATCCACAGCTAACATCAATACATCACTGAATGTCAAACTCAGGACACAGTAGACAAACTCAGTTTCTCTGTGCATCTCTGAAAAATGAGAAAAATTTATTTCCCTTTCAAAACAGATACTCTGAGTTATAGTACCTTAATATTTCTTTAACATTTTTGAGATTCCCAGGTAGAATATATTGGCCTTACATAAGTCAAAGTATTATTCTATTATATACCCATTTAACACCTAGTTAAACATTACTTAACCCACTGGCATGAACCCAATACATCCCCATTAAGTTAAATATTGCTAGTGCACTATTGTTTAAATTAAGCACTAGTCTAAGCAGCAGTAAATGTCATTCCCTGTCATTAGGCTAAATTGGTTCCCTGGGCAACATACTGGGAATGCAGGTGTCCTGATTACATGGGTCCTCATTAAATACAGTACACCATTTCTTCAAAAATGGAACTCGAGCTGATTGTGACAAAAAGCCTCTGCTCCTCCTTTTTGCAGCAAGGGAGGATGCACAAGCATAACCACCAGAAGGTGCATGCACCCACCTCCCCACAGCAGCTCGCAGATGCCTCAGCAGAACAGTGTTTGCCAGTTGTATCCTGGTTTAGGCACAGGCCCTGAGCACAGAAGGAGCTCTACCCAGATAGGGATCTACTAGAGAACAAGGCACTATTGAAGCCAGGCATCCTCCTGCAGACAGCTCTTGATGTGACTGAAACCTTGAAGCAGATAAGGCTCTGCACAGATGGAAGGACTGCTCCTATAGTAAATTGCGGGACCAGAGCTTGAGATGATAATCACTTGTTATTTATCAAGGATTGTGTCTTCTGTGAGGACCCTAGTGTACCTCAGAGGGCAAAATAATGAGATACACCATGTCTCACACACCTGAAGTACTGCAGATCAGCTATGATAACACATTCAGGTTTTTACTGATTTTTTCAGTTACTAATGTGACCAAATAGCCTAAAGTGTATTAGCTTAATAACCATAAAACCCACACAGATTTACAAGAATGTGCTACTTTTCTATTTAAAAGAAACAGAGGCTTTGAAATACTAACCTAAGTATTTTTATTTCTGTTCAATAGGGGACTCATGCACTGGAAGAGTTAAGAAGTGATGGTAGTGCTGAGAGTCGTATGAACTGCTCCTGTTAGCAACTCCTTTATGGAGCTGAAAGACAGCTGGTGATCCTTGCCTTGGGGTTAGCAATTCAATATCTATTTCAGGGGTTTCTTTCTCGACAATGTGAACCCTATACATCATTTACATAATGCAACACACTTGCATTCTTCTGCTGGGCTTCAGAATTTAGATTAGTAACAGAAACATCAGTTACACTGGTTAAACAATATAGATGTCATCCATTAAAATATTAGTTTTACTCATTGTCCCAGTGCAACCTTTTAAATAGAACATTTTCAGCCTGGAGATGCAGTTCCTTCCACACAGACCTTTCTAATAACATCATATATAGACTGAATGACATCGAGGTCTATTGATTCTACCTTCTATTGGTAATGAAAAACAAAGCAGTTCATTCTATGAAACCTACAGCAAAGCAAGAACATTATGACTTTCAAATGGGGCTGTGCAATAAAAGTTGAAGATTCGTATGTTAAGAATCAACTGCAGAAACTGAAATGAAAAACGGGACCATGCAGAGAATGAAAGCATTTAACAGGAATAAAGCATCACACAAGCACAGACTCTCTAGCTGTGTGAATGTGTGCACATGCATGGAGGAGGAGCCTAGAAAAGCTTCTTCGTTTGTCATTGCTGAGGCCCACAGAGCAGCAAGAATCATCTGAGACAGCAAAGTGATGCTCTACTCTAACTCTGTTTCTTTTAACTGGCAAGGCCAATAGGCCTTATATTTCTGACAAAAATGTGGTCAAACTTACTTAAGAATTTAACTACAATCTTGTATAGAGAGATTCTGTAGGTGACTGCTATGAGTAGGTTTGCATGAATTCCACCCTACTTTGAGCAGATACATCTAAGTCATTCTGTTCAGCTCCTAACACTGCTGGAGCTCCACCAAACCTAGGCAGCAAAACTATAGAAAAATGGAAATGTTTCCTAGCTCTGGATTTTCTTTCAAGCCTGAAAGAATTATTGTTTCTTTATGAAAAGATTTGCCAGGAGACACATGAGCAACGCACACCCAAGTTTCAGGTGTGTCAAGACTGAGTAGGGAGTGATAAGTGGGTGCCACTACAAAAGATCTTACAGGTTTTGCCAGTGTCTGAATGTGCAAGTGGATAGATGTTGGAGGAAACTCAGAAATTCTGCTATGAATTTTACTATATTATCAATGGAATAAGCATTGCCAAACACAAACATTTAGAAAGCTCAAGCCAGACCTTTATCAAATCATGACGTTGAAATAGAAACTGTGATATTTGAAATATACTCAATATGCATTTCTCTTACTGACTCTTTGATTTCTAAGATTTACATCAAGTTCAGATCTCATTCTGAGATATTCACAGCAACAACAAAAAAATGAAAAAAAAAAAAAAGGAGAGAAGCAGAGGGCAGGGGGAAAAAGCCTCTTGCTTCCAGCATTAGAGAACAGAAATAAAGTAGTAAGATTCCAGTTTCTTAACTAATTTGAAATAGTCCCATTTTCTTCATTTTTCTACTTTGATCTATATGTCTGGTCACAGGTAACTTCCCAGGATGACATTTTACTTTTTTGTTAATTTCATTTAGTTTGATTTTAAATCAGATTTATGGAAAACACCCAAGGTAACAAAGCTAAATCACAAGTGGTGTTGGCAAGCACAGCACTCCAACAAAACATAATACAGTTGTACAAGACAGCTGCTGAAATCTAGTATGGTGTTACAAAGTTTCTCTCATTCTGAAGCCACCCACTGCTCTGTAAGTTTCTTCCAAAGAGAGATGTGGTTGGAATTTTGACCCTTTGCATAAAAATTAGGAAATTTCAGTACAAACCACAGAGTCTAATATTTATGTCTTGAAAACATCCTCAAAGTTCAGTAACTACACAGCTTCTCCCCACAGCAGAAATAACAATAATATTTGTAAAATATGATGACATGAATGATATTGGTAAAATGTGAAAACATGATTAAAGTTGGTAAAATGTGATAACATGATTAACACACTAAGCAGAATTCTTATTATAAATATAGAAGTAGCCTGCAGCTTGAAACAGAATTTTAAGCTCAGATTTCTAGAAACAAACTTAGGTGACAACTCACCAAAATAGTATCAGAAACTATTCTATCTAGTTAAACTACCTATAATTTAAACAAAAGATAGACAAAATAGCAGCTATATAACATACCAAATTACCTGCAAACAAACAAAATAAAAGTATTAAAAGAACAGAAATTGGCAGAAAGATAAACACAGAAATGTGATTTCTATAAATCAGGGAGGAAAAACTCTTTTAAAAAATAGTTCCAACATCCTCTTTCTCAGTAACACTGTATTGCTGAGTTGGATCCTCCCACAAAATGCCTTAGCAAGAATGCTTAGCATCAGTTCAGAATATGTTCAGCCATGACTTTTTCAGACAAGCAAAAGAAGTGGAAAGGAAAGAGAAGAGAAACAAAACAGAATGCCACTTGGCACTTCCACTGCTAAACACCAATGACTTTTATGCTTGTGCAAAGGAAATCCTAGCTCCTTTGCCAAGGAGTCCATCACACTGGTTACAGGAGGAAGGGATTTCCATCTGCCTTCCTTCCATAACAATTCTGTTTACTTCCAGGAACTATGTGGAAGAGTTAAAAAAGACTACACTGAGTGAGCACAGTTCCAGCCAAACACAATCAGTCTGCATATTTGCTGTAAACACAGTCAAATCCTTGCCCTCCCTGGGGTTGGTCTGTTGGTGGTTTCTTTTCAGATGTGCTGTCCTTGAATTTTCTGCTGATCTGAAGAAGTGCTGAGCATCTGACCTCGGTGTATTTCTGACTTGGTAACAGATTTCTTTACACTGAAACCACACTGCAGCCCATCAGGTGATAAAAATTGCTCCCACTGTTTGGAAAGCTGTCACTTACAAATATCTCATCATAGAATGCATTTCCAATCATTCAGTGATTGATTCTGACCAACAATCCTTCCAAACTGTGTAGGTTTTGCCGAACCTGGACATCCCTCTAAACAGTTGCACTGGCCTCCTCCTGCAACAAGACATCATTAATAATGGTCTGGGCTTTTACACACACCAGTCAGCTGCTCTTCAATGGCGGCAGAACAAGACTCCAGCAAACAGCAAAGGAAGCCCAAGAGAAAGTGACTGGATCTGGGCATAGGTCCACGGTGGTGCCAGGAGTTAACCTGCACACGCTGAACATTTGGTCCTAACTCCCCATGTCCTGTCAAGTAAACAGGGACAGGGGAAGGCTTGTGGCTGGAACATCCTGCACTTCGGCCTGCCCCAGCTCTCACAAAGAGAAAGCAGCTCTCTATCCTGTGCTGAGGTCAGGGCTGGCACTGGGAGAATGAGGAAGCCGTAAATCAGTCACCTCTTCCTTGAGCCAAGCAAACCACAGCAGAGAGGAGAGTCTGCACCCTGCTCCTCTGATATTCTAGAGGGCCTACGCCCTGTCTTCCTACTTAAAGAAGCCTTGTTGCCTTCGCTACCCCTTACCCAACCCTGGTGGTTATAGAACACCATGCACGCTTTGAAACCTCTCCCCTACTCCTCCAAACCCCAGAAAAGCTTTGCACAATGCTCAGGACAAGCTGAAACCTGGGAATCAAGCACTGTGCATGGCACAGTAAAGCTGCCACTGGGAAATAAATAACTAACTGCTGAGCTGTCAAAGGAGACAAACTCTACAAACTATTGTGTTTGCAGTATCACGCTGCATGTTTCGGTACTTGAAGTCCCACAGTATATACTCTACTGATCGATTTGCATACCCTATCGATCTCAAGGGTTGACTAATGCATTTGATTTGTGGCACTTCTGCATAATTTTCTGATTAAGTTACTTATTTAACCTATTGACCTTTACTCTTAATTAAAGAGCCCTATGTAGATGTTGAGCCGTAATCAACCTGCACACTACTGAGTGGAATTTACATCTTGTGGGATTTACGCACTCTTTGAGGCTTTACGCTGACACTGTGTGGCATGTGATGGACATGTTTGCCCCTTGCAGTTTGAACTCATCGTGTATCCTAGCAGTCAAACTTTACTTCCAACTGTTTTCCAGCACAGTTCTCACAAGCATTTGGTCTTTAAAAAAAAAAAAAAATTCACGCAACAGAAACTCCTGCTTTGAAAGCCTAAAAGAGAAAGAGCAAGTTAAATCTGTGTTTAATTGTCTGATGCAACTGATCCACTTGTATCTAATACCTGTTGAACAATCAAATACAGTTCAGCTCTGGACTAGATCTACACTGTGTAGACCATGAGCATCTGTGTTGTACATACCAAAAAAGAAGTCCTTACTCTACAATAGTCACCAATCAAAACTTTAAAGTTACAGTAGAATTAATTATTTTTCACTAACACGGAATCTTAATTTGAGCAAGTCATTTGGTGAACAAAGGAAAAACAAACAAAAAACAAACAGAAAAGGCACCAACCTTCCTCAACCCCCCTCCACAAAGAAACCCACCCAAACCCCATACACCACAGTCTTTGCTTTGTACTGCATTCTGCTTGCTTATGTTGAGAGGTACAATTTAATTTTAATAATTTATGTCACTTGGTTGTTCCTACTAAGTGTAATACAGTATTTTACTGATTCACTGTAAAGCACAGGACATCTCAATAATTCAGATGACAAACAAACTGCAACATTTTCTGTGTCTGAAAACCATTATGTTGATAGCCTGGAAAGTCACCAGTTTGACAGCAGATATTAACCAAGTATTTAGAAGTTGCAGTTATACCTTCCTTACAATCATATATGCCTCATCTCTCCCTGCATATACCCCACCAGAGGGATAAAGATTAGATAAAATATGACAAGAAGATAATGTTCAGTAATGTTTAGTAAAAAAGCATGACAATGCTATGGCCCTTGAGACAATAAGCAACCAGAAAAAAAAGTCATTTACTCAATTGCTGATGGCTTTAAGATCAAATTAATGGTTAGATCTAAAGCATATAAGTCAAAAAACTAGGAGGCATACATATAATAATATAAAACAAGTTGGTGAATTGAAGCTGAGTGGGTTGCACTCCATGTAGACTGAACAAAGCCAAAGACATTTCCAAAATAATTGAAACTAAATCTTTACCCTTTCTGCACCATTTCTTTCTTTCCAGTAGCACTCCACTTTGAAATCACCTGTGAGAATGTGTATTTGTACACTCATCTTAGTTCCCTTCTTAATTTTTTTTATGCTCAGAGGCCATTATTGGCTGGGAATTTTACTTTTACTTACCTTACTTCCATATGGACACCAGGAAGAATAACCAATTTTTTATAACAGCCAATATTTCTCATATGCCACTATTTAGGCTGCTGAAACAGACAAAAATCTTTCCTCAGAGAAGGGTGCCACTACACACTGTTGGCTACAGGTTAAAATTCACAGGGTGAAGCAAACAAAACGGCAGGAGAAGGTTTGAATCAGTCCAAAGGAATCTGCTCTTCCCTGCAATAGGTGCAATGAATCCATCAGCATTTTGTTAACAGAGAAAGAATTTGCCCCTAGATTAGACCCAGAAAAACACCAAAGCACATGTGAACCTGCAACACAAACACAGTATCTATGAATCCCTATTACCACATGTGAATTCAGGGTAGAAATTTGTGAAAGTCACTTTTGCTCACTGTATTCATTCTCTTCTCCTCTCTTTTACCTTAAAATTCACCGCCTATTTACATGCTTTATTTTGCCCTCTTAATTACACACTTTCCCTAAGCTAGTTAGAATATTTTGTTTGTTACATTGGCTCCATGTAATTTGCACAGTTCTAGTGTTGAATGATGCTGCTACTCAACTTTTTGCAGCAACTGTTTTTTGCCTCCATTGCTCCACATATTTTCCAATATGTCCTGTCTGCTCCTGGAAGGACAGGAAGACACAAACCCACCATTCTTCTGCCTTTGCTAATCAAAGTGTGACTGAGGTTCACTGGAGAAAGAGTTCAGAATTAAAACTGAATTAAGATTATCTGAACAAGGACAAAAATCATCATGAGAGGACCTTAAAGAGCAGTTATGATCCAATGAGAGACCTGCAGATACACTGAGGTACAAGGGTCATGTGGAATACATTTAGCCTTGCTATTGGTGGGAACTGCTATTTTAAGAATATGTTCCAGGGTAATCCAATGAGACTTATCAAAGGGAAATACTGTCATTTGCTCACTAGTGCTAATTTTGATTACTTCTTCCCTAAGCTCCACTGGAACAAGTATCAAAGTGAAAGCTTGCATTCCTTCCATTGTCAGTAATGGAGCAGCTCCTGGAGGCTTTTTGCTAGCCATCTATGTAGGCAATAAGAGGCCTCCAAGCCAGTTAACAGAGTACATAAAAACCCTCTGCATTTAAAATATTCAGCTTGCTCAACAAAGAAGGCACCTTGATTAGTAGAGTCTATTAAATTTCACCTACTTAACTTTGCAGCTTGATTAGTGAAGTATGTGGCTTAATCAGCACAGCATGGAACTCATGACAACACGCACCTCCTAAAACTGGAACTGGTGGTAGGACCCAACAGAATCCCCCAGCACGTGTAAAACATGTAAGGCAGAGGATTCAGAGCAGGCTCCTAGGTCTGTAAATGAACAGTTAGATGTTCAGTTCCTGCAGCAGGCTTTGTGAGGTGTAGGATCCAGGCTGTAAAGTTTCAGCTGCCCAGCGACTGGAGCGGTCAGGATAGAGCCAGCTTCTTTCACTGCAAAACCAAGCAGCATCCCCATCAGCAATGCTGCTGCTCCTTGTGACCACAGATCCCTTTACTCATCCATGGCAGTACACAGCCAAATCCAATTTTCAGTATTTAACCATAACGACACCTGAGGCGGTGTCATTGGCCATCCAAAATAAAATTTCATTATCCCAGGGAAATTATGTGGAATACTTGAAGATAGCAAGCATGTCATCAGTTGAGGTAAATTATCATTGCAATTTTCACACTATCTAGATAAAGATCAAAGCTGGAATGGGGTTCAACTGCACACACATAGGATCAGGAGACGTTTCAGGCAGGAGCAAAGCTTGGATTTTAAACTATACTAAAGCTGAAGATTGTTCGGCATAATGTTTCAGCTTGGACTGCTTTGCTGCGTAGAAATAAACTGACTTAATTAAATACCTCTACTTTTGATAGAATATAACTACATGTTCTGTCCCTGGACTACAAGGAATGCAGTCATAGCTGTATGTTGCTGCAGCTATGACTCTACACAGAATTTCCTTAATGATCTTTCCCCCCCGCAGTGGTTATCCTATATGCTGTGAACACATGAGATGAACTCACAGTGTTGTTATTTATGGTACAGATTCTAAGACTGCTGCAGTTAATGGAAACATTGTGTGTTGTCTACAAAGGAGTTTTGCAAAATATGTGGCATTTACCAGAGCATAAATCTTGCCAACAGAGGTACCTGTACTCATTTGATTCTTAACCCGCACCCTTGCTTTTAGTTACTACATGTTCACTAAGAAAAATAAAAGCACATACGTGTCTCAAACTCCAGATACTCAGCTGTTTCTCAGCAGAGCTGGATGCCATTCCCATCCCATCTATTAATAAGTAAGGTTTTGACCTGGCAATTTCTGCAACAGTTGAAAAAAATACGGTATCAAACTGCAACAATTGTCAGGCAAACAAAGTACAGAGATTCGCACTTACATACACTTTGTAAAAAGAAAAAAAATCCAAACCAAAAGGAAATGAACAAACAAAAACCAAAAACAAAACCAAGGAAAAAAACCCAAAATAAATAAACAAAGCAAACCCAAGATCAATTATTTCTAATTCCTCTGAAAGTTTCAAATTACTAAGAAAAACAAAGCATTGAACTTGGATTGTTGAGGTTTCCTCTTACAGCTCCCAGATAGCAAATATAAACACACAAAAACCTCAGTCTTTCAGTTAAAAAGCCTACCCTCAGGTAAGACTGAAAAAAACCGTCACCAAACTCAACCACACACGTAAAAGCGGAGCACAGTGATGGAAACGTGCCAGGATCAGTTCAGACCTGCATCTGAGAGGTGACACCAGTAGGAACAAGACTAAAGACTGAAATTTGGGAGTCAGGACTTCAGCAGCCAACACAAAAATCCAAAGGCTGATTTTCCCACTGCATCCTTCCTATCACAGCTTGCTAGACTGGGATTCACATTCTGTCCTGTTTCTGGAAGTAGTTCAAAAGCGTTTTTAGAAGCCCTGTGTTTGTGCTTTAGTCACTACATAAGGTCCACTTCTGCTATGAAATTCCATAGGAAAAAGCATCAGTACCCCGACACCATTTCACTATAACCATGCAGGTCCTGTGCCAGCTGGTGGTACTGTCTCTGTTGTTCATTGCTGGACATCTATGCAAATATTTCAGCCACAACTCTCAGAAAAAGTAGTAAAAAACTTCTATATTTCCAAAGTGCTGTCTATTTTAGACATCTTAGTTCGAAAAAGAGTATTTTTAGTACCCAGATTTTAATTAGAGGTATTTTCTTTTTGAACATTCTAATTGGAATAGCAAATTAAAATAAACAGTGTTTGCTTTCTAAAGTGTTCCACTGATCACTTCCTGGTACGATAAAGGCTGAGATGCTAAGTTTTCATTCTAGGAATTCGAGAAGGAAAACTTGCAATAAAAATTCAAGTGTATTTAATATTACATTGAGAAGGAAAACTCACTAGATATATGTTCTTACTGAATTCAAAACACTACTGTCTACAGCATTCCCAATTCAGAAGACTCAAAACTTAGTCTAAAAGTGTTAGCACTCTAACAAAGCAAAGTAATCCACAGGACAGCTGCCTTAGTAGCTATGACTATAGATGCGAAGTTTTAACCTGTATTTTTAATCATTCCCATTTTACACTATGCCCTGTTCCTAGTAATACAGCTCACTGAAGAGTCCCACTGTTCTTTTAATTTGGCGACCAGAGGAGCTTGCATAAATCTTTGGTCATTCTGAATGTTAAGGGAAGCATTGCTGTAAAAGATCAATATAATAGCATTATTTGAAGCACACTACTTCTCCTATTTAAAATATCATCACTTGTTCCCTATTCATTCCTGAAATGACAGACACTAAAACAGAAAGTCTCTCATTAAATTCTGTTGAAATAAAGCACAAATATTAACATATCAATCATCTATCTCTCTTTCTATTGTTTGCCATAGATGCAGAACATTTTTACTAGATTTTACACAGATACCAGGAAAAAAATTGAAAGTTAATCTTGTTTAGTGCATATTCTGAATATAAAATTTATCTTGGGTATGTTTGGCAATATTCTTTTCTTCTGACCTCGTGTCCAAGGTGAAGCTTTGGAAAATGTAGCCATTTTCAGCAAGATGCTCTTTACATATTCCCTGGAAATCTGCTGCCCCTCTAAGTGTTGTGGAGATGGCATTGCCATGCATTACCCCAGGACTGATCAAGAGGCAGAGGTTATTGTAACACCCTTTTTCTGGAAAGGCCCAAGGGGGTATTTAGAAGCCCTATCAGCAATGAAAACGGAGACCAAACACAGCACTAAGATCAGCTCAGTTCTAAGGCAGAACTAGACCAAGAAATATGTCTTTCTTGGTTTGCTTCAACCTAATCTCTCCCTCGCTTAAAACCAGACAAACAACAAACACAAACACCCATACACACACATGCACAAAAAAAAAAAAAATCCAATACATTTGTCTGGTATATTTTACCAAACCTTTCCTCACAGCAGTAACACAGGAGTCACAAGCAGGGACAAGAAGACAAGTACCCAACATTACTGAGCATCATCCAACCACGATAATTGCCTGGATATAGCAGAACAGGGGAGAGAAGGGAGCTGGGAAAGTGAGAAGCAAGGTCTGATGACAACAGAAGCTTGGTTAAGAGCTCATGTAGATTCCAGATTTTTCATCTATTTCCTCCCCCACTGGTACTTCCCTTCTTTTCCAAGGGAAAAGCTGCAGTACCACAGAATCCACCATGTGGTGTCTGTTAGCAAATGTTGACTTTTTCATGGCAACTGGTGTAGGTACATCTAGATTGTGTATTTAAACATCACAGTTTTGTTTTCATTTCTTGCAAGAAGCATTTGACTGAGGTTAATGTTTTATATCAACAGAGTAAAAATAGCTAATTCTGGGCCCAAAGGTCATACACATCAGCACAACTTGAGTTCTGAAGTGCTTTTAACCTTGATTTTTCCTTGTATGCCAGGTCCTTTAAAATATACAACACATTTAACCCAGTCTCACAAGCAAAGGGGAAAAAAAATGAAACCAAAGATGTTTTCACTGTCTTTGGAAGACCATAATCATTTGACAATCAGAGAGATCTGATTGTATTTGAGACAGCGCTTGCCAGGAAATACATGAGATAAATACAATTTGCTTTAGTGAAAGGAATACAAATCAGAACTATCAGCAGACAGGAAAAAAAATATATATAAAAAAAAAAAAGAAGACATCTTCCCCATCTGATTCATTAGATTTTTGGCACCCCAATTAAGTTCTGACAAGCTAGTATTCCAGGCACAGTAAAATATAGTTGTTCCACTAGGCTTGCTCCAATGTTTAGTCATAAGATCCATACAATAATAACAGAACAGTGGCCTATCTTGACCAACAGTACATTAGTTATTATCTGCAGCACAAACACCTACCACTTTATACTAACATTTTGGCAGTTAATCTAAACATAGCACTTAAAGCTACATCATAATTTTGAGATCTAACTGGGTCATTTTCCTTCCAGCTGGCACCAGTAAAAAGTATTTTATAACAAAAAAGTAAATGAAACTTTTTTACAAGGGCTTTTTTTTTTTTTTCTTTTTTTCTTTTTTTCCCCCCCTCTGCTCTTTAATGGTAGGAGCACAAGTATGATTTCAAGCACACACACACGACACATTTTTCAAGGCCTGTTCGTGGTGATGCTAAGTGAGTGAATTACAATACGATTTATTGTGCAGGGCTGGATGTCTGATTTTCCATCCACTGCTGGGAGCTTCAGTTGGCGGGAACTAACAGAGGCGCCTATTATGTGCAGCCTGGTTCAAACTGTGGGTTTGGTGCAAACTCTCAGGCACAGGAACTTACTGCACATGCTGGCATGGAGAAAGTTGATGAAAAGAGGGAGGAAAAAAGAGTTTTTAAGTGGCTTCTTAAATATTTAGTGATCCAGTCCTTCTAGAAATTGTTTCGTGAGAAAGAAGGGAGAAGAGAGAAGTCACAATGGATTTACCTGTAAAAATCTGGATAATAATAATAATAATAATAATAATAATAATAATAGCTTGGATAATAATAATAAAAATAATCTACGAATATAAAATAAGGTAACTAATGACTTATTGTTATTGTAGCTGGATCCCCTGCTGGGAGAATTCAAAATGAACTCACCAGAAGTGTTCTCAGTATTTTACTTCCCCCCTCCTTTGGGTTTTTTTTTTTTCCTCTTTCCCTTTGTTTTCCCCTTGTTAGGTACTGGAAACACAAGCCCTTCTTTAAATGACTACCATAGACTTCTTTTCTTTACCTTCCTCTACCTTATTCTGGCTTTCTCAAATGTTCCATGTACACACCCAGCTAGCTGACTTGATATATAGTCCATGCAAAGTGAAGGTGGAGAGAGGAAATACTGGGAGTGAAAAATGAGAATACAAAGCCAGAACAGACAAAATAAGGAAAAGAAAGATCCTAGAGGAGAGAAAAAGAAGTGAGACTATGGAGCTCAGAACTGCCAGCAAGAGATTCATGAAGGATCTGAGAGGTTGGCAGGGATGGATGGATGGATGGATGGATAGACAACTTGAAGGAAGGAAAACATAGAAAAAGAAATTAAGTGGGAATGGGAAAACCAGTTTGAATAATACAGCTGGAGGGTGCAACAATGTGCTAAATGAGCTGCTCAGAGTAGAACTGGTATCTGTCTTGCTGAGCCGCAAGCACAACATCATTTTAATATGCTAAGCATCTCCTTTCACTTATGTAGCTGGAGACAAACTCCACTGCCACTTTCTCCCTTCCTTGGGAACAGCTTTTCGGGGGGACCTTCTTTACACTGTCTGCTCCATAACTGGCACCCAGAAAAGGCATTTTGCTTCAATGATGCAAATCAAGCAAACAGTGAAAAATACCCAATAGTCCACAAACCTGATGTTCTTTCTCACTGGTTTGAGTATATCTCATATATTCTCACGTATCCAAAGAGGGTATGATGCCCCAAGCTTACAGTACAGAGTCGTGAACTTGACATAATATAATTAATTTCCTGTGTTTTGGTTTATGATAGGTACCGTTTACCACTCTCATAAAATCTGCTCCTAATATAAAATTTGATGTCATCTTTTCAATTTTCTCAAGGGTGCTAGTTCACTATCTAGAACCTACAGTGTAGTTCCTTAGCCACACACGGGATGGCACTGTTAAAATTAGTCCTCATACACCAAATCTCTCCTCCACTGACTCTGTGGGCAGCAGATTCAAGGCTTTATTCCCCAGAATTGTATTTATCCCCCACAAACTGACATCACATATTTTTATGCCTGGGCACTCATTATGTTTTTACTTTGTATCAAACATGGAAATCCAGTACCCATAAATGTATTAATGCTATGTTGTGATTTTTTGAAGGTTTGGCGGCAGAGAGGAGAAACAGAGAGTTTGGGTGCGGTGTTATATTGTGGTATTTCATTCTCTCCAGAGATCTATAATTTTATGCATGTTGAAAAAAATGTTAAGGAAACTTAATGTATAGGGAACATAAGGAATCAATTTTCTTCCTTAAGGAATAATAATTATAAAAATCAAAACAAAAAGCACACCTTTGGGCTATAAGCATAAAAAAAAAAATCATTCCGAATTAAACCATCCAGCAAAACAGAATGCAGAATAGAATAAGCAGGCAGAGTTACAGGATAACCACTAATTTTTGTCCCTCTCTTCTTTGTAGTCACATGTCTCTGAATTGTCACTCAATTTATTAGCACCCTGTAATTTTATGGCAATGTGACCATAAATTCTAAATATGAACAACAGCAGATGGATACTCCCTCATCTCATTGACTGAGACAGAATACAGGACATCACAAAAGTTTTAATCATTGTTAGGTAAATGCAGAGAGAGAAAAAGGTCCAAAAAAGACAGGTAAAGTACAGTTGGAGCCCACAATAAAGCTAAATCTCAAAAATACAAGCTTTCTTCAAATTTCTGCTGTTACACCCTTGCCAAAAAATCCACTTCTGATCTGTGATCAAGAATCAGCTCAAGCACACGCAGGGTAGCAAGAGTGACCCTGGAACCGTCATGCAGAAAACAACCTGGTATTGTACGGCCCTGCACTGCTCAGCGCCGACACAGGAGCATGGCTCCAGAAACAGCATTTACCTGTAGGTGATATTTAAAAGGAAAACCCACACACACCCTTTCAGGGGCCTTTAGTACAACATACACATTGTGTGGCCTCTAGTCTGGAATGGCACATTATATACTGCAGTGCCAGACAGGCTTCTCAGCACTCAGGTTCAAAAACAAGAACTAGACATAGCACATCCTTGATGTCAGGGCCTTTTTTGGCCAGCAAGAAGGGGCATGGAAACTCAATGTTATTTAAAAATGGCCATTACCATCTGTCCTTTGATATCAGGAACTGCATTTCTTTTAGGTATATCTCTACCAGGTTTGGTAACTTGTAACTGCAACTTTCCTCTCCATTTATTTCTCAGCTTAGGAAAATACCCCATTATACTTGAGGAACAGAACTTCCACAACCAGGAAAATTCCCTTGGAATGCCATCAGAGACCTTTGAGAGACACTGATTTGGCACAAGACATGGGAAGGAGGCCATAATTATATCAAGGGCGTAATTACATCACACAAACCAAAGCAGGCCAACTGAGACAACCTCCAATTTTACCACCCTTCTTTTCAATAGACTGCTACCCTATCTATCCTCAACCCTTTTTCTCCTGAATGGATGCTGCAACACCCAGGAAAACTGCCTTCCCATGGCACTGACACACGGAAATCTGGCTTCACTTATGTCTCTCTAGACCGTACTTGCCCCTGTATTTGTATTGTCAAAACTCACCCAGACCACAAGAGAGGGAAAATAAACAGGTGGAAGGTGCTGCCCACCAGCAAACGCCTTCACAAAGCATCCAGTTTGTTCAGATCAGCATTTTGGGGCAATAGTTGCCCTCCAGGAGCTCTATTCCAGATCTCACAGAGAGTCCTAGGCTTCAACATGCAAGACAGATTTGTTCTCTGTGAGAGGAAGCAGAAACGTTGCCAGCTAAGGAAAACTGCTCCCCAAAGCTGAGAACTGAAAGTGTTTATTGTTCATTTTCCAAAAACCTTCAAGCATCTGAAGGCTAAGACTTTCAAAGGGGCCTAAGAGAATTAGGTACTTCTACACCTATTAAGTACTTCTAAACTTATAACTTCTAAATATAATATTTATATTCCTCTATTTTCAAGTCTGCCCTGAAAGATATTTAAGGTGAAATTTTTCTCTTTAATTTATTATTCTCAGGCTCAGTGACTTATTTTCGGAGGGCATTACGAAAGATAACACAGATTCCTCGGTCCAAACCTTTCTGGGCAGCAGGAATTTGCCACTGTGGTGGTTTGGTAGGACTAGAATTTCTCTTAGCAAGTTTTCAATCTTTTTCCAGTCATTCATACTGTAAATTATTGTCTTCTTTCTTGCGAAAATAAGCCCTAAAATGCCAAGCATAAGAAGAATCCATCATTCAGAAATACAAGCAGATGAAATTCCTGATTAATATGAAGTAAAAAATCCCAAGATCCATTAGCCTAACAAGAACCCCATTTGCAGCTTTAAAAAACAAACAAACAAAAGTGTGAGAAATTACGCATCTGTTCCCACCAGCAGCAGTAAAAGCTAGGAGCAGGCTCGCACCCAGATAGCTACATTTTGGGTGCCAATATTATATTAATTACATTAAAAATGGAAAAACAGAAACCCTTCTGCCTTCTTCATTTAGCTCATAACCACTTTTTTTCTTTTTTTTTTTTTTTTTTCTAGAAAACGAGTGGTTTTCCATTTTAAAGGTGAGAGCCACTCTGTAGTTACAAGTGGTACTTTTTGACTTTCTTAATACAACCCTGTGGCTACAATTAACACAACGGATAAATAGCAGATCAAATTAAGGTCTGATCCTGTTTTACTTAGAGGTGCAATCCTCACAATAAATTGCAGGTTAAGCTGTTGGAGGTAAATGAGGAGAGGTGGAAAGCATGCATGAATTTTAAGTGCTCAGACATTAAAAGCAAGTGTGAGAAAGAAGATAAGCAAATACCTTGACAGAAAATTTGAAAACTTTAAGAAGCTTTTGTGATTATTTGGAGATTCCAAATGCAGCATGTTTTGCACAAAGATTTAAGAGAAGGTAGGAAATTTGAGGGTTGTCTATCTGAGTTATTTAATGCTTACTTTTATCCCTCATTCGGGAATAACATTTTCAGAAAAGAAAAAGAACACGATTTTCCTTCTCATTATTTCAGAATGCTTTATGTTCATTTCAGAACCCCACTGTCTTTCAAGTTTGGGCAATAAGGGAACAGAGACTGTTTCCATGCCTGGTCTTATTGTTGTGAAAATCCACTACTTTACCCCATTAAAAATGAATAAATAACTGAACCAATTTGAAGTTCTCCACAACCTGCGATTTTTACAGGCATCTTAAGTCTGCACATTGTCTGATCTGTTCTGTTTGCAATTCAGCCACAAACTCCTTGCAATACAAGAATCAAAAAATTGCAAAAGAGCTGTCTCTAAGCATGATCAGCCTAAGGATTTTCAGGGAGGGATTAATGCAGGAAGGCACTTTTATGAATCATTGTGTGAAGCACCTAACATCTGATATGAATCCTAGGATTGTTTCTAGAAAACTCCTGTGCACTTAGTGCCAAATGGTAAAGGAACTCTCCTCTTCCCATGACACTTGTGGGAGCAGAACATACTCAGAACTTCAGAGAAGCAACCTGGTATCTCAAAAAAAAAAAAAATAAAAAATTACCAGGCAATTTAAAATCATTCACTATCCTTTATACCATGAAGTGTTGACCAAAATATATATATTTTTTAACTCCACTTACCCAAATTATCAAAAGACAGTGCTAGAGAGTTCTTCTACATTCTTCATCACGGCACTTCCCAAACACTCTGTGCCCACTGAGGTTGCTCAGTTACACCAGAGATCTTCTATTTGTTTTTTCCTCCCTTACATATTAGAGCACACTGTGAGAAAAATACAATAATGGGCTCAAAATCTTTGTCCTTTGTTTCTGCTGTAAGAAAGACAGAAAAGAACAGTACACATCCTCAAGTAACTCTGACTTCTCACCTGAGGCAGGTTTATCCCAGAAAATCCTAACTTCTGTGAGCTGGGGGACACTTAGCCCATCAGGTGCTTTGCATCAGCTCAGAATCCAACAAGAACCAGTTGTGTGGTAGAGCCTAAAGGACAGCACCCACAGCTGTTCTGTTCACACTGCAGCATTGATAGCTCTGGAGGTCCTACTGAGGGTGCACAGATACATTCAAAACAAATTCCTCACCAGCAAAGGCTGAAGTAGGAAAAAATGGGGACCCGGTCAAAATTTGAAGTTGTAAGTTTAATCATCAAATTTCCTGACTGTTCATATCTTTTGGCTACTGAATTACAGGAGGAAGAAAAAAAAAACTATGTTTCCCTGTCACCATCCTGAGGTCTTTTTAAAGGCACTTTTGCTTCCAGCATCACCCTGGGAGTTCCAGCATTTGCTCTGTGCTCCTCACATCTCTTCCCAGGGACACAATCCCCCTGCAGCCTCTCCCAGGGGGCTGCCCACAGCTCTGGCACCCAGAGCCAACACCCTCAGCAGATATGGTGCCGTCAATGCTGTAAACACGCCCTGCTTCCCCTCAGGTCACAATAAAGCCAAAATAATCTGTTTGAGAGGGACTGGAGGCCCATGAGGGGATGGAATGCTGTATTTGCCCCTTGCTCCTCTGCTGCTGCTGCCCTGTGGGAGGACAAGGTGAAGAGGACAGAAGGAATAGTGGTGGGTAGGGAGCCACAGAGGACCTGAGGGTCTGGAAGGGTGGCAGCCCTGTTCCAGCATGTGAGGGATGCCAGCAGCTCCTGCCCTCAGCTCTGCTGCCATGGGCTGGACTAAGATCTGGGCATAATGACCAATTTAGCAGTCTTCCCCACGGAGGGGTAGGAGCAGCTGGTGATTTCTAAGAGTTATATTAATTTTCCCGCAATTTTGTAATTTTAGAGGACCACCTTAAATAACTGATGAATTGCAAGTACAGCAAATGAACATTAAACCATCTATCATAGAATAAAAGAGCCATTAATCTTTCAGGAACTATTACACATTCACACGCATATACACAGAAGAAAGAAAGTGGTGCCACTCTTAGCACAGATTATTGCAGCTCAGCACAATCACATTATGTGAATATTCATACTTATTCATTTTCCTTGAAATAAGACCTTTTTTTCCCTCAAAATAATCTAAAGCTGCTAGGATATCTAGTGTTTTCCTCCTGTAGCTGGTGCTATATGAAGTCACAGCAGTGTTAGGGGGGTTCTGCAGATTCTGTTCACAGGAGAAGCTGATACGAATGAGATCATACAAACTAACTGTCCCTCACTTTTTTCTTTCAGCCCATACTGTAGTTGTCAAAACCAGAAGAACTTTCTAGTTTTTATAGTAATACTCCACAAAATAAGCATCTCGTACCTAAAGGTTTTTCCAAAAACCATTTTTCCCTGCATGATCTCTCAAAAACATGGCAAAAAAACTTGCATTTCTTCTTGGGTGGGTGGGTGGATTTGGGGGGGATTTCTTTTTCCCTCTCCAGCACTTAGCCTTTGGTTTTCCAGCAGCTGCAGCTATTCTAGTGGAATTAACTAAGTCTGCAATCAAGTGTGGATTTCCTGATGTTTGAATAAAAGATATTTCATTGTGATTGAGTAATTTGATCATTAAAATCTATGATCTCCAGATTTTCTGAATTAAGTTTGTTAAGTTTTAACCAGATCCGGCAAAAATTGAGAGAAGTTTATCATCCTAAGTATTTTGGATCATACAAGGGACTTTGCAATTCAGTTGAACATAAACTGACTGATTTTCTACCATTAGAAATAATAAATAGGGCTGTTACAAAACTCCTTATCAAGGCTGTTTGTCGGGATGCAAACTTAACTGTTGGTTTGCCCTCAGTCATTTCATCCACCAAAATACCAGCCTGTGTTCCTGAGCAGGAAAGGGTTGTGCACATTAATAGCCCAACACAATTACTGTAAGTGCTGAGGAACATGAGAATGAGGTGCAGATGTTGGCCAGGCTCAGATGCTCTCATTAGCTATCTCCTGTTGCAACTGTTGAACATAAACCTATTGGGCCAGGAGGACTGGAAGTCTAATCCAGTAAGACAGTTACTGTGTTTTCAATTTTGTAATCTATTTGTGATTAATTAGTTGTGGACATACAGTAGCTAAAAAGAAATTATTAACCATTATGGGGGCTTAGTGACAGAGATACTTTTCCACTTGATGATTGTAGTGTCTTGCAGGCTAGGGTTTCTGCTGCATGGCTCTGGATCATAGCAGAGTATTTCTATTTTCTGATTTTGAGCTACAGTCCCTGTGGCCTGATTTAAATGAAAGTTTGGTCATGCATCTGGACTGTGAGGTACCTTATTCATAAAATTAAAGCTGGAAGTTGTGGAAGTAATGCAAGAGTCAGGGGGTCTTACACTTAATGTTTGTAAGTTTTGAGCTCACATTCCATTTTTGAAACTTAAAATGCCTGCCTGGTTCCTTCACACATCTTGATAATCCAAAAGAGTGGCAATAAAAGGACCCAAATAATCAATATGCTTTTCTTTTGTGATTTGATTGTTTGAAGAGCATTATTTAAATCTCTAATAACAACCTTTTTTCTTATATAATGATCCTTTGCTGATGAAATACAAGAGTAACCAAAAGTCCAAGAGGTTTTAATACACATAGAGAAGCTTTTAAACTTTGTGGTGTCAAAGTAAATTAAATTGTCCCTGAGTAGTTCTTAGTACAACTGACCACAGTGATTTCTACAGGGCAATTATGGTTTACTGTGTCAGTCATCCAGCAGGCATTAATACAAAGCAGAACAGCTCTGAAGAAGTTTGTTATGGACTGTCATGTCAAGGAGCCCAGTGCTAACCTGCAACAGCCTTGATATTATTAGAACTTGCTGAGGGTCAGATTCCAATTAATCCACAGATTTAACAGTCCTCTGCTGTAGTGGGTCTTGATACAATTAAGGACTAATAGATGACAGGAAGGATACTTCCTGGCAGTCAATGACCGATGGCAGCATCTGAAGGCCCTTAACCCAGCTGGTCATTAACTGCTCAGAGACACAACCTGGAGCTCATATTTTCCATTAGAAACCATATATTAAAGATATAAATCAAGCACTACTTTTTTCCCCCTCCTCCCAGTCTGTATGAGCTGCTGCTGTTGGGCTACCGTGGCAGCAGTTAATGGCCACAGGAAAATCCCAGTGGAGAGACAGACTTGTGCTGTACCTTGGAATCTTGAAAACCCCAAGCTGCAGCCATCCCGAGGGCTCCCAAGGAGCCTGCAGCTGGTGAGCAGAGTTTGTGCTCAACCAAAGAGAAACCTCTGAGAGCAGGAGGATGGACTGGAGCAGCAGGGACACCTCAGCTCTCGTATTTTTTGTGCTCTGTCACTATTTTGGTGCTTCCAGTGCAGTAGAGAGCCCTCCTGTGATGATTGGAATAACCATGGTAACTTAGGACCCAGTTTATTACCCCTGCAGCTCAGTGCTACCTTTTCCCTTGCGGTGACCTGGTGCATACATTTTATTATAAGCCAAATTTCCGAAGGCTAAGATGACCATTTCGGGTTACCAGAGCAGCACAGGGAAGGCAGCAAGTTGGTCAGAGGTGCTGCCCTTCACAGCTCCAGGAAAAACAAAGGTGCTGCTGCTCTTGCTGTAGGGGTTAGCCCCCAACACACCACCTTGTCCAGAAGATTGCAGTACACATGGAGACAGCCCCCTGTCCTGCGTGGCAAACAGTACATTTTTTTTTAATTGACACCTCGAGGTGTCACATGAACAGTTTGTGTCTTACTGCTGCAGGAAGCTGTGACCTTTTGCAGCCACTGCTCAGTTTGCTTTTCACTGCACTTGTGTAACAGCCCAGCTGACAACATCAGTGTGTTCCAGATTACTGATCAGTACTCACAGCTGCAGATTCCAGCAAGAACAAGGAGAAAAATCACATGGTAACAGGTGGTGGTGGGAGGGGGGAACAGAGGAAATAAATTTTTGTATTTATCCATTACAACATGTTGGTCAGACTCCTCATTACTATCTACTGCTGACTCTGAAGTATTTCACCCCACAGATTCATGGTGCAGAATGTCATTTTTAGGAAGTTCATGTACGATGCTCTCTCCAAGGAAGAAAGGATTCTGTCCCACTTGGATGTTTCAGGGTGGTTTGTGCACCAGCTGAAACTTGACTGGAATCTGATGTCATGTACAACCAAAAGGCTGTTACATTTCTGCTTCAGTGCAGTAGGCTTCTATGTAATTTATTATTTTCCTATGAGAACCATGACTAATTGCTAAGTCAGAAACCAATCACAACACACCAAAGGCAGCAGTTTACAGACATGGCAATATGGCAACAATAGGCTTTTTGTTGTTCAACTTTGGTTAGTTTGTTTAAAGTTGTAAGCAGCAGAAAAGGGGAAGGCAAAGAAAGAAGAAACATGAGAATTTTTTTGTCTCATTTCTACTTACTAAAATTCTTTCTGAGATTATGTTGCAACCAACAGCAGTTCCTGCACACAAAATTGACAGTTTTCAGTGTGTATTGTCATATTAGGTTGGTTATCATGCATGCCTTTTACAGCATATGGTGTTAATGGATTTCAGAGGCTGATAAATGCTTTCATAGACTAGAAAGGCATGGGCAAAACATTAGAGCTGTAAAATTCAGCCACCAAATTTACAGGAGCCAGCTGAACAGGCCGAGTTGCATTTTCCCATCAACTCATCATGGTCAGTCTTTAATACTAAATTCAAAGGAATAAGGGATGCATAGAAGAAGTCACACACACATCTCATAAAACAAAATTTATCTTTAATTTGTAAGTGTCAACAGCAGTACAAAAGATGGAGTGATGGTGAATAGATTAAGGGTAGAGAGGACAGTCTTGAGGTAAATGAGCATAAATAGGCAGTCTTATAGACACTCCCCTGAAGGGTCTAAACCCCTATCATGGCATATACTGTATCACCCAAGGATGACATGTTTAACATATCAGGAAAGCACCTTGTGCAAAAAAAAAAAAAAAAAAAAAAAAAGGAAAATAAAAAAAGAATTTTAAAATCCCTCCCACCCGAAACATGTAGGTAAGGTGCCAACGTACACCAGAACATACTGTATATGGACAGTGTCTTTCAATTTTGTCTTTTCCGTCAATAACTGAGGCAGAGGAGGAGAAGACTCTTAAAAGTACCACTGAAAGATTATTTAATATTTAATTTACCTCACGTCAATACTGCACAACAAAATCCAAGAAGTCTGTTTATGCAATGAAGCAGAGCTAAGAATAACTATTCTCCTTTTTAATCTGAGAACAGATTTTTTTCTTAAATCAATATCCTTAGCAAACGTTTTTCTTTCTTTTTTTTTTTTTTCTTTTTACTGTATCAAGAGGAGAGTGTGAGATGTGATGGCAACCTTTAAGTTCATTTAAAAACTTTACACTGGACTGTACAAGATTTCTTTTTTTTTGATAAACTATTTACATTTTCAGACTTTAAAACATATTCAAAGCAGCAATAGACACTAGTTTTTCCTCTAAACGCCCAAATAATTACCGGCCATGGGCCCAGGTAGGTACCTGCACTGTATATAGAATTTCTACAAAGAAAACCTGCCCATTAAGTAGCCAGTGGCTGTTAAACAAGCAGCCCTCGCCAGTAAGAGCTGCACCCAGGGTGTTGCTATAGGAATCAAAGCATAGTACCTTGACAAGAGAGTCTCAGTTGTCCCAACAGCTCTACACAAACTTTACAATTTTGAAACAGCAGCTAGCATGTCAGTCCAGCATGTCAGTGAATTGTGCTGATTAAATTAACATAGAGTACAATCTCACAATATACATCACAAACAAATTACAATGTCAGGAAATAAGAGTTACAGTAAGATAAGTTATGTAGTAACAGCTTATAAGCTTGTCTTAATGTAATAAAAAAATTTTACATGGGAAATACAATAATGAATGAACGTAAATGCTAAGCATTCTAGTTTGCTACAAGCTGGAGAAGGGTACAAGAGAAAAAAAAAAAAACAAAACAAAACATTGCTTTCTGGAAAGCAAAACACAAATGACAAAGGAAGACAAACGGAGAATGCACACTAGCAGGTCTGCAATGTGCAGCATACAAACAGTTAAATATTTGCACATTCCCCATACTCCAAGAGCACCAAGGACCTCACTTGTGGTTTTTAGAAAGCGGAAATTACAAAGCAAGCCATGTCACTAAGTTGCTTTATAGCTTTCATATTGCCATAAATACCAATTTGATAAGTTTTCCCTTAGCCCAGTTCACCCCACCCTACCCCTTTTTACCCAGCATGTGAAATCTCAGAATACTTCTTTGTCACCATTTCCAACAATTCTGGCAGTTAAAAAAGGGTGTTGGATTAAAATGAAATGATTTTGCATATACATTGTTTTTTCCTTCTGTAGTAGGGCATTGCTACATACCGAAAATGCAGCTTGATCTGATAAAAATCACAGATTTTAATGGGTTGTACCAAAAAAAAAAAAAAAAAAAAAAAAAAAAAAAGTTTAGAAGGGGTTTTTTTTAAGGAAAAAGTGTTTTGTAAAAGATCAAATGAGGTGATATATTATTATTCTTTTAAAAGAACATGCTTAAGTGCCATCTTGAATCTTAAAAAAGCATGCAAAACACCAAGGGGTCCAAGCCCAGTCATTAACTTCTCGTAAAAACATGAAGAACTCTATCATACATCCTGCTAGCTGCATCTCCAGTGCAGTTGCTCCTACTGTGGCCCTGTCTCAGCAAAGTTCACCCCACGTAGCTCCAGCACTGCACTGGTCCTCGTGACCACCGTGGAAGTACTAGTATGCTTCATATTAAGCAGGTAGGTAAGTGTTTTTCTGGGGGAGGATGGAGTCTAAATCTTGTAAAATGTTTTGCTGGGAGATGATTTCGGAATGCCATGCCTTCGACGTGGCCGAAAAACAAAATCCAGAAAGCCAACCCGGAGACTAGATGGCACTGGGAGGTGGTTGTGTTGTGTTTATCCAAAGGTGCCCACAGCTGGCTGCTGAACACTTTGCACAGGGTGGTGTATTTCTGGGGACTAATGCTGCTGTTGGGTTTGCATTTCCACCCCAAAGTCATCCCGTCTTTTCCCTCCCCCTGCCTCACGCTGCACCTGATTTAGGAGCACTTGGGGATCCTGTGAATGCTCAGCAGGTGGTTCCAAAACCTAAATGGTGATGCCCAAACATACAGGCAGACCAGAATCTGGCCAATTTTCCAGACTTGTTTCTGCAGGTAAACCCTGGAAAGCAGTTCCATTGGGACCTTTATCTTCCATTTTTATGAAATAAGTGAACTATTCTGGCTGATATCAGACTGTTTGGGGAGCCTTCTTCTCTTGAATATAAGTATTTAATAATTTTCCAAAAGAAAATATATTGTATCTGTTAATTAAATAAACTGTTCACAGAGAAAATAGTATTACTATATTAGTGCTCCTGAATGGAGTTATTTTTCCAGTCAGTTTCTAAAGGGCCTCAAATACGAAGCTTAAGAAGCAATTCAATTAATCCTCTTTGTCTATTGTGTGAACAATTTCTCTGGTATTATAGCCTAATATAACAATAACATGATTAAATGAATGTACAACATAAAGGGTTGATATTACTGAGTCTTGCCTGCATTGCAAGGGCCATTTCAGTAATTTTAATCTTTCAGAGATACGCTTTTGACTTCCAAATGCCATTCTTGATAAGTAAAATATCTCATTGATTTTACTTGGCTTCAGAAGACTCCGTTTCCCATCAAATATAGCCAAAATTTGGCATCCTCCATGTACCAACTTTCTAAAAAAGTAGAATTTATTCCCTGTTTGTGGAATATGCTATTAAAAATCAGAGAGCACAAGTGAGGCATCTTGCTGTCCCAGCTACAGGTCCACAATACTGCGCTCACACTGCGGGTGTAAATTCAGCATCTACATGAGGTACAGTGACTTGTCAGCATTTAATATGGACCAACATACACTGATATAGAACAAAAGTAAATACATAACTTATACTTCACTAAGTATCCATGAACAAAAAATAAAATTCTATTTCCTATGTTATATTTACACAATTTTTTAAAAAAAAAATCTAAAATGAGATGGTAAATTCATCAAAAACTTTGTTTTGAGCTCCTATTAATAAAGTAAAAATGTTGGGTTTCATCCTTATGATTGTCCTTCCTTGATTTCTACTGATATTTTAGAGCCAACGTTGGCTAATAAATAGAATAACACGCTCATAGGCACAATTCAGATTCAAATATGTTCCTCCCACTCCTCCAGCCAGTAAACACAATTTTTACCAGCTGGTGATTCCTGAACAGCCAGTCATTTTCAAGAATGTGGCTTTAACATACAGAGCATCAGCATTGAGGCAGGGCTGGAGCTAAAACAAAGTGTTCATACATACATGTATTTTGCATAAATAAATGAAATAACAAGACATAAAAATGACTCAAATCCGGCAACTGTGAGGCAGGCCCACACGAGTCGAAACAGATGACTTTTGTTCATGTAGTTTTCGTACAACAGTTTCACATTAGTCAGAAGTGATAAAAAATACCATTTATATCCAGTGCTTATAACACTTACGAAAAAACATCTGTGAGTGTGTGTTTTTTTTGTACTACAAGCAAAATCAAGTTTCAGTCCTAAAGAACAGTCCTTTGTTCTCCACAAGCCTGCAGAATATTATTTTGGCATGGTCATAAAATTAAAAAAAAAAAAAAAAATTAACCAACTAATCTAAATGTTTGCCTTTGTGCAAAAAAATAATTACATAAAATACAATGCTAGCAATACAGCATTCTACCTATGCAACAAAACCAGGAAAAAAAAAAGCGAGAGAGAAAGAAAGTGATGTGGGGGGAGGGAGAGATACTTCTAACTGGAGAATTATGTAAGACATTAATAAATATCCTTTTTTTTTTTTTTTTTTTTTTTTTAGGAAATAATGATGTCCTCCCCCCAGTCTGAGCTGAATGTATTAAAACCAGTTCAAATTCCCAAGCTATTTTAAGAACACAAAACCACTTTCTATCAGTACCTTAGCCAGCTTAAAGAGGACGCTCACCAGCTAATGACACAGCATATGCCTTTAAAGACTTGGCTAGACCAGTTTATTGCTTATTAGACACGGACTCAGAACACAATTAAATAAATATTAAAAATATAGCTTTTTTTTGTTCCAAATTACAAAATGGTCAGAGAAATTTGACCATTGTGTTTCTATGCCATTATCTTTATAAATTGTCCTGTAAATTGAACAATCTTCTTTGTCTTGGGGTGGGGGGTCGTTCTCTCACATAGAAACGTGATCCCTACAGTGGCAAAAATGGCTTTTCCTGACAGAGCAGGTACCAGTGGGGCTGTGAGGAGGGTGACTGCTCCTCTGAGCATCGTGCCACTGCAGCTCACAGGAGTGTCTGCAGCAGAGGATGCGCCAGGACAGCCAGACTAACACAGGCCTTTCCTTTCGTTGGCCCAAGGAAAACCTGCTCAGCTCTGTGAGAAGACGCTCCCAGACTTCCGGAGGAGCTGCTCTAAGCCCTCTGGTACCTCTCAGCCCGAGCCTGAATTTTTCACCAGTGTCCTGAACACAGCCAATTCCAAATAAAAGCTGAGGGAGTTGAGGAGCTTCAGCACAGTTTTTCATCAGACCAATTGGAACTGTAAATATATATATATAAACACAGTGATCTATTTGTGAACAGGAGTGGATATGAGGAAAAAAATAAAGGCAGTTTCTTCTCCATCTTTGAAATCTAATAGATTAACAATCTTTGAATGCCTCTCTCACATATTTCCCAGAATCTTCTCCAGTAATTGCATTGTTTCTAGAAGTAATACAAACAGAAATTTTAGTTTCTACAGCACCTCATGTCCAAAGATCCCAAAGTGCTTGACGAGTCACATTCCCACGTGGCTAATACACAGTAAATATTTTTGCTTACCCATTTTCCCACCTTTGCAATTAGATATTTGAGTGGCCTTCCCTCCCCCACTTGGGAGTCTCACAAATAAATCACTGCATAAATACTTAAGGTAGCACAGTTCCTTCAGGTGGCGATAGGAACATGATGTACGAAGCCATGATTTGCCACAGACTCCTCAGGCCCTAAAAATTCAGCGTGGTGGACTGTAAATGCAGTTTGGATTTTACATCTGCCCTTGCTGTCTAAGTGTAGAGGTTTATAACTATAAACACATTTTTAGGGGTATTTGTACTCTATGTACATATAAAAGTCTTCACTTTATTTTGCAATACATATAGCAGAGTGTTTCCAAGTGCTCCTTGAACATACAGTGTTAGAGGAACAAGTGAATTTCTCATTCATAAAGGTCATGTTCGTTTTAGTAGCAGGTGCACTTTTATTTTCATATACCTGTGTGATTTAGGGAAGGGGAAAGAAGAGGCTCTTTAAAATATCAATAAGGAATTGTAAGTGTAATGCCACCAACTGTACTTTTAAAAATAAATATTAAGTATTTGGACCCTTGACATTCTGGAATGAATAAATTATTTAAGAGAAAATGTGTTAAGACTGAATGCAAGGGTTAAAAGCAAAGGGGTAGAGAATGTAATCAGAGGTGGCCTCACACTGCTAAGACAGGCCCGTCCATAGCTGGTGATCGCTCTTTTGTGCTTACTTAAAATTTCACACTAATGGCACATCAAGAGGCAAAAGCAATTGGGCACATGCACTATGGCAACCATGTTCACTAATTAAGAATATCCTGTCTCCAGATTCCTGAGTACTTTACCATATTCTGGAAAAAAATTAGGTTTTATATATAATTTTTTTTTAAGATGCCAAAGGATTGTCTAAGACTTTACAGTGTCTCCTTTAAGACTTTTTGTTTAAATGTTAAGATTCAAAAGTTATGAAAAGTTTGGCACATCAGAAGTTCAGCTATACATATGGAAAAAAAATGGAATTCAGAGACTATTTTTGAAAGACAAGCTATGATGCACAGGTGTGCACACTTGCGGACTTGTTCTGTTTCACAATATGAAATCTGCAGTTTTTTGTTTTCTAAAATAATCCAGAATAAAAACACATTCACAACCTGTAGGCTGGCACAGCATACCTGAGTGAGAATGTATAACCCCCATCTAAAACAGTAACTTAAACCTTTATCAGCATCCAAACGGAAAAAGACAAAAGGTAAGACTTGTAAGACAGCTATTGATTCATATAAGTTTTCAAGTCCTGATGTCTGATATTTATGTCTTCATCTAAATTAAAAAAACAAAACAAAACAAAAACAAAAAAAAAAAACCCAAGTTCATGAAAAATTAGGGAAACAATCTGTCTCACACGATAAGAAACATTTAAGACCATTCTGCTGATGTAACTGTAGGAGCCACACATGCATGCAGGCTCTTTAAGAACTTTTGTTCAAAAAAACCCCAAAAAAACCCAAATGAGTCTGAGTACTTTAATTCTGTGAACACTCCTCAGTTGGCACTGACTGCCTCATGGGCTTCGTTTTCACTACTATAGTCTGATTTGGGATCATCCTCATAGTCCTCGTACATTTCTATTTCATCCTCTCCATTGATCATTTCGTTTCCAGGGAGGCTTCCGCTGTCCGTCTTCATACCATAAGTGCTCTGGATGACAGGGATGCTGGGCTCAGGGCTGGCAGAGGTGCTGGAGCAATCTGATGTCATCTGAGGGGACGGCGTGGTGGTCGCCATGGTAATAGCACCAGGGTAGACAACTCCTGTTCCCGTGGTGATTGGAATCTGAGGCTGTTGTCTGGAAGGAGAAACGAGAGGGAAACGTCATTGCCTGTGTTTAGAAGGAGGGAAGACCTTCTGCAAGGAAGGAAAGAAAAGCAGGTGTTTTCCTAGAAAGGCTCCATGTATTCCTCTGGGCTCCACAGTCCTCTGTGGTGTTGTTTCATTATTTCCCCCAAAGGACAACTGGGAAGGGAAGTGTTTTCAGCCACTACAGCCTTTCACGTACAGTACGTGTTTATTTAAACCATGATACAAACTAGCACTTGTACAGAGACCATCAAAAGGCTTCAGGCACCCAGGTGATGCCTGCCTGCTACCGCAGACACCAAAATCTATCCTCTAAAAATCTATCCAGAATCTAAACCCTCTAAATTCATGGCAAGACCTTCTGTTGGTGAGAGGACCTCAAGATTACCTAAAATGGCAGACAGAAACTCTAAGTATCTAATTTACTAAGTGCTAGGCAGACTCCTACATCACTTAGACATTCTTTTGACATTTGACTGCTGGGTTTTGATTTTTATTCGAATCCATTATCAGAATACCATTTGCTTTTCAGGATTTAATGTGTAAGACTGGGGTTTTGAAGCAAAGTACTTGATAAAAAAAGAACAAATCTGCCCTGGAAGATGCTGATTCTGTATTGACGAGTTATTGAACATACATGCCTATTTGCATAATCTCTTTAATGAATCATACATCTCAATGTATTCCCAACCTTCTTCTTCAGAGCAATACTGACCAAGTAACAGTGAATATTATGGAATTTTAGCAGGAGAAACACTGTCAGGTATGTTTGAATAGTCTAAGGAATCTGCAACTTCTTGACCACTGCACCATTCTATACCAAATTCAAAAACAGATTTCATAAACCAGTCCCACAAATTCGTAATCATTGGCTAAATCAATGCACAAAATACTATTAAGCTTATTTACAAACCCCTAAAAGTCGAGTCTTTATTGTTCATTGATCAAACTATGATTATGATAAATATCACACTAGAGAGTCACAGGGAAGCTGCAGTCCTTCGAGTTTGAATCCAGTGAATTCATGAACACCCTGTGTAACACACCACTAAAATAGTCTGCAGTCCTGCCATGGCTGGTACTGCTAGCCTGACTCTTACACAGCCTCTGCACAGCTTGAGAAATTGAAACATCTGTTGTGTAAGTCTCGTACACCTGGCTAGCAGCGAGCAAAAACGCAGTAATTCATTTGACACAGTCATTATACTCCTGTTTGCAAATGATGATTTGCAGATGATTTACAAACAGCTTGGGATTTTTCACTAAATTTTCACTTTTTAAATGGTCTGATAAATGTTCTGTGAAAACAATTTTCAGCCAATGTATTTGCTTGCAAGTGATTTTCTGCAAACATCTTTCAATACTTTATCCATAAAATTGAACACCTACCTCACTTGGGAACATTACGGGTTTAGGATTGTATGTTTTCAGGAGTATAAACTATTACTGCTAAAACCCCACACGTATCTCCTCCACAACTTCTAGATGCAGAAAATGTTCACATTAATGAATGTTTCCACAAAGCAGAGGAAAAAGAAACCACACATGGTCAACAGAAAAAAATCTATGTAGTTGTCACCAGGCCATACACACTTAATTCTTTCTAATCTGGCCATCTAATAATCTTTCACCAGTATTTCTTAGAATAAATAAATTCACAAAACGAAACATCACTGGTTGTTCATCAAAGAACACCATAATATCAATGGTAAATGTTGCTTTTAGAAAAGTTTTCATAGCTCCTGTAATAGAAGTTGTAGAATCTACTCAAAGAATGATTGACCCTAAGATGCTGCTGTGTTACAGATGACATTAAGTAAAAGAACAATAATATCCACCTCTATACCTCCCCTCCCCAAAAAGTTTGCATTTTTCAGAAGCAAACTGCCTTTTTAAAAGCAGCAAGAACAATTTAGAAAGTCTGCTTAAGACAATGCTGTGAGATATATTGATGGAGTGATGGTTATCAGTGTTAAGGCCTAAAGGACAAGAGAAATCTGGTATTCTTACAAACACTTATCAAATCAGCAGAACTCCTTTGCACATCCACATTTCTGTGGGACTGGTTACACTTGTCCAAGTACCACCCATTTCAAAGTATAAATGGAGATGGCAATCTGAGCATAAAGAAGCCAAGTTTACAGAGGCACTTTTTACTTGGGAGTGCACCAGACAAATGCATGGCAAGTTACTGAATGAATCTAATTGTCAAAGAACTTGACTGGTATAACAGGAAAGTTAAAGGCTTACTGAATTTGTCATTCATAAATGCAGTCCTTTTTGTACATGTTAAACAAAAATCAGACATGCTGTGCATGCCTGCTGCTGGCTGGGTAATAACTTTAAATTACCTATATCTCACTGTGGAACTGTAAACATGTGGGAACTGTACCACCTAATTGGAAAGGGTCTCAAATTACTACCCATTTGCTAGCAAAAAATTTGCTAGCACTTAAACATGGGCACCTACACACCTCCAGTAACTGGACACCTACCTCTGATTTAATACCTGTTATTATTTAGAGCTGATCAGGTTGTCACTGTAAATTCTGCTCTAGTTGCTACATTACATCCCAGAAAGCCTTATTTTAAAATGTCACAAACTATGTGGACGGCATATGTTACTAGAGATGAGCGTTATCATTTCCTAAGTAATTAAGTTCTTGGGGGGAGGAAAACAGAGCATTTGTTTAAATTCCCACTACTCTCCCTGAAAGGAAGAGTAGGAAATTCTAACTACAACTCTGGCCATTATGTTTTCTTGTATTTGTAGATCTTAAAGGCATTCATGTTAATGGAGTCTTTTATTACATTAAATTCCACACATTTAATTGTTGCCTCTAGTTAGAGTTTTTCCAATCACAGAGCCTTGGAGGAGGGGGAGATAAAAACATACTTTACCTGCAAGCTACAGGTTACAATTCAGCTCAGTTGCACATGGAAGTTTTCTGCCTGTTAAGATTTCCAGAAAGCAACATTAATCTTCTGGTCTCTTCAGATCCATGAGGAATGGTGGTACATCTCTATGTACCCTGGCCTCAAGTCACTCCAGTCCCCACCATCTCCTCTTTGACAAAGAAATCCTTATGTGGACAATTACAAGGGGTCACTCTCCTCTGCTCTTCCAGCACTGATAACATCTGTCCACTATGGGGCCAAAGATTTGGCCCAAAATATTTAAACAAATATAAAAATGGAAGTAACATGAAAATTCTTAGAGAAACTGACCTGCTCACAGATTTGTGGCATCGATATTCTTACTATTTTTCTGGAGAATGTTCCTCTTCTCTCTTTTGCCAAACCAGCTAAACATTTAAATTGGCAAATGACCATTGTTTTCTGATCCCTTCCTAACCATTTTCTGACAGCTCTTTAAATGTCTGAAGCAAAAATTGATTGCATTAAGGAAAACGCTCGTATGTTACACACCCCTGAAACTTACATTCCCATAAGGAATGAAATAACAGTAAATCTCACAAAAGCACCCATTGTGTACTTGCTTTAAGTTCAAGCTACAGGAGTATAATATTACAGACTTATTCAAAACCATAGCCTAGCAACATTCAGACTACGTGTGTACAGTAGTTATAAACACTATAAAGGTTTTATTCTAAACATCTTACGCTGGTAAAGCACAGAAAAAAGTTACTGCTTACATCATTTTGCAGAGAAATGTATATAGCATATACTTTTATTTAGAGTGTATTAGACTGTAAAAATGACTGAGGAATGAATTATCTTTGTAAGACAAGGCAACAAAAGACAGACAACTTAAAATAGCTGAATTTATGGTTCATATATGATCCATTTGTTAGCTTATATTCATTTATGCGTTACAAAAAACTACTATTGAGGATAAATTGTAAATCACTTGAAGTCTGTTCAGGATTAACTTATGCTGAAGGTATCATTCACAAGTTCCATTAATAATTTTACTATTAAAAATAACTCAATTACTTTAAAGACATAGCTGGCTTCAGATTCAGCTTTCCCTAGATTGAAAGCAGCAATTTTTTAACATACTCTGCATTAAACATGAATTATTTCTGTATATAATCTGCCTCATTTGGAACAAAATTCATTCATGTAGGGATGCAATAGAAGTGCCTACGCACTCAGTAAGTTCCATTCTGTTCTTTAAAATACTTAGCAGTTCCCAGATTTTGGTCTATCAGAAATATAACAATTATCTGAACACAAAAATTTCCTGCCCAAATTATTCCAAGAAATCTCCACTCTCATTCAATTCTTTGGAGACTTTTCATCAAAAATCAGAACAGAACCTGGCCATTCATTAGCTTAATTCTCTATTTTATTTTAAATCCTGGCTAGTTTGTATATTGAGATTCTTTAAACTCCCTTTGTGCATTTTACCAAAGTTTATCAAAGATTGTGGCTCACTGAAGTGAGTGGTGTGAGCCTTTTGCATCAAAAAAATTTGAGCCATGGAGAACTCAGTGTTTGTGGTGGGGGGTTTTACCCAAACCAGCATTATCCTATGTTAGCTAGTGGCTCACCTAAGGGAGTCTGACAGGAACTGGATTGCCTAAAACAGAAATGTACATTTGGTATGAGAAAAATGCAAACACAATTTAAAAAAAATTTTTTCCTTGCTTTTTTACTCATTCCTTTAGCCACCTGTTTCGAATGCGTATCTGACTCTTCACGCATCTCCTACTTATCTTTTTATTCTCTGATGATATTCTGTTGCCATTTTGGTGCACCCATTCCCAGCTTAATTGGTTTCTTCTTTAAAAAAATAAGCCACAAAAAAACCCCAGCAATACTTCAAGCAGTATGAAGCACTTGGCACATTTCATTGGAGTCTATTTTGTACTTTTGTTCTCTATCTTTCACTGAAATATTTACTGTAAACACAGAGCATGTTCAAGCCGAAAAACCACATTTGTCTCTTATTTCATTCTGAAAAGGAAACAGCATCTCAACTCTCACGTCTACAGTTCTGAAGGACGACTTATGTTGTTCCATCAAAACAGTGGAAAAATAATGGGGGTGTGAGGTCAGTTAGGAAAACTGTTCCAGTTGATGCTTTATGTGATATTTATGTTAAACACAGGGAAGAGTAAGTTTAAGAAGCTGATGGGCTCAGTTACTGTGCTTCACTTAGTTATAATCTGATTTGGAAGAGACATTGCTCTTCATTACTTAGTAAACTATTCTGCTTAGACAAATGATTCCATGTTTTATGTTTCAGTTCAAAAAAGATGTTCTAGTCTGGCTCTTTCACTAATTTCACTTGGTGTCTTCCAATAAGTTTGTTTTAAATTATTCTTGAGGGAAAAGGGGAATTCGGGACAGTCAGTGGGAAGTCAGAGGGAAGTATGAAATCATTTTTTTTAAATCCCAGCCTGTGATTCTTCAGGACCTAAACTATATTCACATTGAACAGCAACATGGGTCTCACTGCATCTTTATTGAATGCATCCATTAGACCTCATACTCCCTTTTCCATCATTTGCACAACTAAAAGTCATTGTTTTTGGAAAAGTCCAGTGCATCATCATATAACTGCACAGAGGCAGTTTACTTTAAACTTCATCAACGCGGATAGAACATGGTGAAGTGGATTTAGCATAAATAGGAATTGGAAACAATCCCTTCAAAAAGATGGTGACATTCTCACGGTCTTCGTGGTCACAATGTTGGATATATGAGAAAGATGTTACATTTAGTTTGCACCAGTTTCATTTTGAATAGCTATTTTTAATCGAAATATCACTCTTCAGTTAGGCACTCTTAGAAGTATCTCAAATCCATCCTCCATATTCACTGCCATTTAACCATCACATCTAATGTGTAAAATGCTACTGCTTAATACTGTTTTGAATTAGCAAACAATTCTCAAATTGTTCAGACTGCTATTTTGGCATTTCTTTTGCATTTCTTGTCTAAATGTCAATCTCCTTTGGAAGACATAAACCAGAATTTCGTTCCCTCAGTCTGAATATAATTTGTGATATAGCTGTATAAATTCAGATTTCTATTTAGAGCTCTATGTGCAATTTTGGTGGAAGGCTATTAGTCAACAATTTCCCTTATACTGAAGAATAAAAAACAATGTCATAACTATAGACTGGAAGGATATTTCAAGATATCAAAACCACTTCTATTTACTGATTGAAGAAAGAGCCCACATTGTTGCAAGCTGCACCACAAAATAATTGACTGCAACAGGAGTTCTGCATCCCAAGCCAAAAATGAGGGCACATAATCTACGTCAAGGTCAATTATCTGGTAGTGAAGTACCCAACAAAAGGAGACTATTGTGATTAGAGAAATAAGCAGAACATTGTGAATTTGGAAAGGCTGGCACTGGAGACAGTTTTTAGAGTCTTTGTAAATCACCAGAAACATTGTGTTAGAGCACTGAGCATCACAGATTAATTCATAAAAAAACAGGAGAGAGAAATCAGTTATGGTGCAGTTGTTTCACTGGACTTTTGTTATCTTTAGCCTGTAGATGTTTCATAGTGCTGCTTTCTCTGCTGAACACTAGAGGAAATACCACTAAAAACACACACAATGTTGTTAAAACTGTGCCAGGATCTTCTTGGGCCATATATTTTGTGTTATAAATCTACCCAGTCTATCTATGCACTACGTGAAAGACTCTTTCTAAACTTATTTTTTAAAGAAATATTTTTTTACACAGTTCCATATATAACAAAATTCCTAGTAGCTTCATACCATGATATCATTCGTTCATGTGTGTCCCTCATGCAACTGCTATTACTCCCCTCCCTTTTCTCCCTCTCCTGACTCCTTATTCTACACAGGAATAATCCTTTGTGTTTTTCTCTTTGTTCTTTCCTTAATTTAGGAAATTATGCTGGAGTCATTACTAAGCCAGAATGGATTAGCTTACTAAAAACTCACAAAAGACATGATTCAAGCCTTTCAGGCTAATGGGAAACAACTTCTTTTGACTTTAAAGAATTCCACAATCAGTCCCACAATCAGCATTCAGAAGCAAGCTGATAGCTCCATATTCCATCTTATGTTTTTAATAAGGTCTTACCGGTTCAAATCCTTCCCCTCTAAACGACATTAGTCACTGACTTAAAACAGATAAGTCTATTTGGTTTCAAGCAGCGTGCTCTGTCCTGGAAAACAATCACAACAATTGTACTCACCCTACGGTAAAAAACTGCCTCATCTCTTGTCTTCGAGACCTCATCAGCTGCTTGTATTCGCCAATGCGCAGCTTCTTCCCATCCACAATGCAGGTACGTTTTGGTCGGGGCTTGTACTTGTAATTGGGGTACTTTTCTAGGTGGATTTTACTTAGTCGTGCCTGCTCCTCGTAGTAAGGTTGTTTCTCTTGGTTTGACATGGACTTCCAGCGAGATCCTGTGGACACAAAGTGTTAGTGAGTGTTCGAGTGGAGCAGGTTTGGCTTTACGCATACATGGTTCAATGTGCCTCCTCGCCATAATAAATTTTAATTAAGTTCATTGAATAAACTGATTTAAATTTACATCAGTCTTCACATATATTGGCTTGCACAACCTCAGACACCTTAAAAGAATCATGACTTTCAGATATTGCTGCAGACCAAGCATATGTAAACCTCTGTTAAATAAGGCGCACTTAAAATCAATAGCTAAGTGCCAAAATCTCAGCTGCAAAATAGACTACCTAATTTTTTTACAATAAGAGCATTAATCTGTGAGTAATTCTATACCTCCGTAATGCCACGCGCAGTATGACGGTTAGGGAAAGTCTGCAGCCATAGTCTCACTGTTAAAAGCCTAACACATTGCCTAGGGACACAGGTTTCTTTGATATTTTTACGAGAATTTGGTTTATACACTCCTGCTAATAGATATTAATAATTTGCTATGTAGCAGGAAAAAAGTATCCAACCTTATAGATTCAGCAAAATTATGAACAATCCCTTGCTTTCTGGGCGTCTTTAGTTTATTGAACTTCTGATATCAGCTTGGCATAATACTGACACCTATTTTAAATTCTATTGTTCATATTATTTTCTGGCCAGATGTAATAAGCACACAGAACTGAAATCAAGAAAGTTACATTTCACAAACTCACATTGGAAAGATAAAAAAGCAAAACAGAAAGCACACTGTAACTGTATACACCACTTCAGGTACTGTAAACTCTCATTGAAAGCTGCACCAATAAAAAAGTTAAAAAATTAACAGTGTACACAGGAAGAGGCAAAAGTATTCAGATCTCTTGTATTGTTTGTAAGGAGCTATCTAAACATTTGAATAGAGATGGGAATAAGAAATGCAGAAAATAGCTTTTTGGTGTCTTTTAGATGAATAAAACGATTACAGCTGTGGTAAACGTGGGTGGAAGCTATTCTTTTACCAACATTTTTCATACATCAACAAATGGAAAAGTTGTATAAATATTATCCGCAGCCAGCAATATTCTGTGTCAGTTCTAATATTTCAGCCTCTTTTCTCATTGTCCTGGAAAAGTTGCACAGATATTATATGGACATAGACTTATTTGTGTCAGAGCAGATACTGACAGGTTAATTCCATGGTTAACAAACACTCAATTGCTGGCACTTCTGAAATATTTATGCTGGAAGTTTACATTTTAATGAATACAGTTACTATGCTCCTAATAGTTTTTTTCACAGAATGCACACAAATAATATAGATTCCCTACAGCTGCCAACACTGAAACAGTGAAGGTTTTATACAAAACTGAAAGGCTATTCATATAACTTACTTATATGGTAGACAAAAATATGAGAACTACTAAGAAAGGTTTTGGAAGTTTTAGGACAAAGCAACATTTATTTCTATGTATTCTTGCCTCTGATTGAACTAACATGCAACAAACTTTGCTAAGAATGTATTTGAACTCAGAGTTTACAATAAAATGATTACAGAGGAAACTTGATTTTTTACTTTTATTTATTATGAGCTACATTTGGAATCTGTCTTTCACTTCAAAGACTCAGAAAGCAAATATAGGTTTTAACATTTCACCACTCATTCTCACGTATGTTTCTAATTCTCTGGAGGCGTCCTAAAAAGCAAATCAAAATTTCTCAAAAATTAGTCCATTTATTTGCACAGTGGCAAAATAAAACCCACAGAATATTCCCCGATTGTCCCTATCCAAAAAAATTAAATATTAACTACCGTGTCTTTTACCCAAGAAATATTTTAATTGCATGCTTCTAGTGGCTAGCTCTTTGAACACTGCAACATTTTGAACCAAACTTCATTTTGGATACGCGGTTTGCATGTACAGGTCTCTTGAACTGTGCCAGGTTTCATTCTTTGACATCGCACCGTCTGGTATAAACCTCTGATTTTGATTTCGTACTTTTTTTACTTTATCCCAGTATTTACTGGGATAATGGAAGTCCCCTTTTGCATTCAGAAGATTTGTAGCTCAGGTGCATTCTAATGGGATCTTGCAATTACCGGGACTTTATGGGGACACGCTCTTGAAACAGATTTCACAAAACACTTATTTTTAATGCTACTAAGTTTTAAAGCATGTTGTGACTGCTGTTGAGAATAAAAACAAGAGAATAAAAATTTTTTTGAGAATAAATAAATAAATATTAGGGAAGGGGCAGAAAGGAAAAAGAAAGGGAATGAAAATGAAAACAAGCCATGAATCTTCATTTCTATAAGTTCCAGTAACTCCAATTTCAGTGAACATCTCCCAGAAAAAAAAAAAAAAAAAGTCCTTAAATTAGAGAGGTTCATAGAACTGTAGAATGGTTTGGGCTGGAAGGGACCACAGAGATCATACAGTTCTAACCCCCCTGCCATGGGCAGGGTCACCTTTCACTAGACCGGGTTGCTCAGAGCCCCATCCAACCTGGCCTTGGACACTTCCAGGTATTGGACACCCACAGCTTCTCTGGGCAACCTGTGCCAGTGCCTCACCACCCTTATAGCAAACAATTTCTTCCCAATATCTACTCCAAACCTGTGCCAACATGACCTGTGGCCCGTTGCCCCGCACTCACCTAGGATTTTGCTGATGTTGGAGTTGTGCATGTCGGGGAAGGCCTGGAGGATTTTCCGGCGCTCATCCTTGGCCCAGACCATGAAGGCGTTCATCGGCCGTTTGATGTGTGGCTCGCTGCTGGCGCGGCCCCGCGAGTCCCGGTAGACCCGGGCTTCAGCCACCGTGGCCCCTCCTGTTGGCCAACAATAATACTGCTGTAGTTTAGCTGCAGAGCCATTCACTGCTTTACTCCCTGTGGCGTCAGGGCAGGAGGAAACAAGATGGATGCAAAACATTATTACGTGGGTTAGGAAAGCGCTTTCAGTGCTGTGCTTATTTTAGCCTCTTTTGGTCTCTATGAGAGAGAGAGAGATGGGCCAGCCAGTGGTCTCAGCGTAACTGGCCAGGCTTGCCCATCTGAGATGACCCAACACCACCCTGACGAAACAAATTGCACTGGTGTTCCTTCAATTAAGACACGGAGACTTGATAAAGTTTCCATTTGAGGTTTTACCATAAAACACATTCTCTGAATGCTCAACAAAACTCACACAAAAAGTTACATTTGGGAATCCAAATGGATGTAGGCCTGTTGACACAAGCCATTGACAATGACTTTGCTGTGAAGTACATGCCAAACATTTAATATAATAAATTATACAGTGCACCAGGTACATGCTGCCATTTGTATGGATCAGATATATTTGGAGCTGAATATTTTAAAGTTGCATCTGCTTTGATTGGGTTTTAGATGTGCTTCGGAGCATTTGAACCACATATATGTAATAAAACTGCTTGCCTCCAACAGATCCATGCACAGCACACTGGAGCCTCCAGAGGGGGAGACAATCACTCCAGCTCCATGCCCGCTGTGCCTTAGTGTATCCCAGTGTCCTGTCTATCTGCCATCACTTCAGCCTGTACATGCCAGCCCTAACTGTTTTTGAATGCATCCAGCCCTGCCTCTTGACCACAAACAGCTAAGCCTCATGAGGGTTTAGAGAACACAGAGCTGAGGTGTAGAACTAATTGCTATGGGAGAAACAGATTACCAAGGCATGCCTTTACTGGAGAAAACTTCTGCAACTGTGATGATAATATATGTTTCTAGAGTTATATCCTAGCTATAAAAAAGGCAAAAAGTGTTTACAGTGGGTAGTGACATACTTAGTCTTTGACCTGATCCAAATGGTCATATAATTTAATACCTTGAAAAGGCAAGATACTTGACAACAAATTAGTACAGCAATAGGTCTCCTTTTTTTATATAAACTATTACAGCTACCAACATGAAATTACTTGCCAAATAATATAAGATTAATTCTTTACAGTGAGTAAAAGAAAACACTGCATTTTTACTGAATACAGGCACAAGTTTTTGGTTGTGCCAAAATCAGTTTTTCTAATTCAGAGTGAAAGCGTTATATAGGTATACCTTTTTATAAATTCTATATAAGAAACACATTTGCATGAAAAAGGGGCCCTAAAATAGAGGATGCATAACTAATACACTACCTTTTTTGCCACCAGGTCCACAGTACATTAATTTCATTTAAAACGCACTGACCATACAGGATAAATTGATTTTGCTTTATATGGTGTTGACAGCCATGTTTATTGTGCAGTGAAATGTAGTGTAGTTTCACGCTGACTATATCCATCAACACAGGGCAATATGCTGACTACTGGGCCAGATGAAGACATACATTACCCTGAGAGCAAAACACTCATTCGCATACAGCAGTGTCTTCTCCTGAGGATCACCCTGGTAATTTATGGTGCCTCCAATGCCATTACTTTACAACTGACACCAATTTGGCAATTTGTATACTAACGTGCATGCACATAAAAGAAGACAGGTTTGTGGCAAATGTGAGCTGCAAAACTGTTTTAACACTGCTCTAAGTTAAGCACTGTGCCACAGGTGTTCTGCATTTGCAGGAGGCTGCAGTCAGCTTTTTATGGCAAAAGGGAAGAGCAGCTTGGCAGAGTGACCTGCAGGTAGGACCAGCTGAGGGGGTGAATGGTTGATGAGGCTCTGTCCATTGTTGCCAGAAGCCTTGGACCACAAACATATCAAAAACAGCATATTTTGAGAGAGGATGTATCTGTTTAGAAACTGCAATAAGTTGCAAACATAGTAAGTCAATACTAAAATATTTATTTCTACAAAGAGATATTTAATTGAGAAAAGTCAAACATAATGTGTAACTGTTGTTCTAGCCTATAAGATAATGTAATAAAAATATGTTACTAGTATGTGGGCAATTAGGAAGCTGGTGAGAAAAAAAAAATTATTTGTCTGAAAGTCATAATTTGTTTTTCAGCTACTCTAGTCACAGCACAGAAAAGACATATTTGAATCCATAGGATGTCTTTCCTTCTTTTACTTTCCCAAAGGTACTTATCCACTACAACTAAGGAAGAGTTTGTCTTTGCCTCTTTCTAACACAATTTTGGACTTTTCAATTCTAATGCAGATAAAGAGTAGTTTCACTGGAAGCAAGATTATGGGCAGCTTTTTATTCTGGATGTAATCTAAATATAATGAAAATAAACAAAGGAAGAAAAGAAAAGAAAAAAAAAAAGGGGCAGAAAACCACCATAAATTATCTGTTTTCATAAAAAAAGGTTGTGTTAGAAAACAATTCTTGGACTAATAAATTACAACCATCCCAAGAAGGTCAACTCTAGCTGCATTGTTTTATGCAAGTCCATACTTGAAGGACTTGAAAAAGCAGCCAAAAAGTTGATGTTCTTTGAGCTTGATCTCTGGGGAAATATTTGCAAGCTGACCTAAAGGCCATCACAAAAGCATTTGCAAAATGAATTTCTGCAAATAACTAAAGCAATATAATCTTCATGCTCTTCTGTCTCAGAACCACAGAATTATATTCAGCATATAAAACATTATGGTAAAATAGTCCCTGCAGCTTGGGATTCTATGGGGGAAGTCAGAAGGTCTCAGTACCAGTTTAGATTAGAAAGAGGTGCTAATAGTACAAACACACATATGCTCAGTGAGGTTTTACAAGTTGAAGCACATAAGAACAAGCTTTCAAGCTGGTTGTTCTTAGGTACTTCATCCTGGCAAGCAGATATTTTGACTTAATTGTACCCTATAAAAACAATTTCAACAGATTTAACAAAGTATGGAGTTTTTTCCTATTGTGATAATTATAGTTAGTACTGACAGAGGCTCAAAGAGACACCTGAAATTTTTAATGAAAATGTATATGCAAATGTAAAGAATTAAGTGTTCTAAACCTTTCTGAAAATATTTTCAGGAAATTCTAATAACAAATAAACAAAAATGAAAGATAAAATGGAAATGTAGTACTAGTGAAGGGCAAGACAAGAGAAGGAATTGGTAATTGTCTCTCTATGGCAACCAATGCTCTATCTGCCAGTTACTGTTCATACTGCAATCACAGGAGGAGGGATTTTCAGAATTAAGAGTCTGGTCAGAATTTATAATTATTGCAAAAGCAGTACAGTTTGGCTGCCCTAGTGGCTTAGTTGGCAAAGAACTCTATATTTTGGCCTAAAGACAGGGGCTATGCTCAAAGTAGGCAACCCTTCTGTAAAAGCTGGATACCATACTAGGGTCAATACTGAGGCAAAGAATGCCAAAGAATAAATCTAAAAGGGCTACAGCTTCATGAAAATAATTTCCAACAATATTTTCATTTCTAAAGACTTCTCTAATCAGAGAACTTTAAAAATATAAAAGAATCTGATAATCAAGAAACATAAATATCCTCATGTGAAATAAGTATTAAGAAACATAAAATAACAATTGTTACATTGTTCATTATTTAATTCCTGCCTTGTCCTGTTACAATGTTTATTTATTTATTCCTGCCTTTAACTGAGTTTCTTACATTTACTAATGAAATTAATTTTAGGACAAGTATCATCCCTCAGCATGTTTCCTGAAATCTTGGCCACATTAGGGTTAATCCTCCTCTCTTTACTGGGATGTGGGCTTACCTACTGTTTTGCACATCATCTACAACAAAATCTGAGATTGGGCCTTTACAGTTATCAGAAAACAAACAACAATAGATGTGATAGAAAGGAGAAAAAAAAAAAAAGGCTGAGAAAAAGAGGGAGAAAAGAGAGAAAAGAAGTGACAGCAAAAAAGAAAGAGATTTTTATCAGTCACCCTGTTATTCCTTAATTACTCTTCACACTATGGCCATTGATTCATGTTACAAGTGATACATTTCCCCTGGCTTCCCCCACATAATGAATCTGGCTAATCTAGAGTATATACTGCAGATCATCTTCCATGGACACACACCGAGATAGGATACATAGAAATAAAGACAATCTGTCTAGGTTCCTGGTATGAAAATGACTGGTTAGTAGTAAAGCTCCTATCATCAGTTACTCATTAAGCTGAGGTGACATATTTGCCTAGATTGGAAAAGACTGATTGTGACCTCCAAAATATCTGGCCCTGTCTGTGGTAATACAACTAGCACTGCAGAGACCAGAACCTGATAAACATGCAAACAGGAGTCACTCTTTTACTGCAAGAGATGGGTTACTCATAAACATGGGCATGCCATAAAAACAGGGGGAATGAAAAACCGGCTTGGCAGTCCCCTGTGCTGCTCTTAACCTGTGTACAGACAAATGCAGCCTTTGTGAAACATAAAGCAGTACTTAAAATCAAATAGAAAAAGACAAATATGGAAAGAACAGAATGGAAAGAGCAGCTTTGGCAAGATTAGAACACAGGAGTGGTCATTTACTAATATTTTGGGTTATCAATTTTAGAGAAAGTTACAAGAATTACTACAACTTCACTGTAATCTAAGCGACATGTAGCAGCTGTAGAGTAACATTTATCTGTTTTGCCCCTTGCCTGCCTCTTATTTCTTCATCCCCAGCACCAGTCAGATTTTCTCATTCCTTATTATCAGCGAGAGAGGCAACATAAACGGATGCCCCATGAACTATTGTCTTTACTGGCATGTCTTGTCATCACTGGCAAACACCCACTTGGAAACACGGATAGGTTTGGAACAGGGGTGACACAAATGTTCTGTTTGTCAGGCAGCTTTTGTTCCAAATGCTAAACAAATATTATTCAGCCGCAATTGGAGCATTGAACATTTCTCACAGGCTGCGTGTCAGTGAATGAATGGGGAGAAAAACTGGGAAAGCCACAAGCAATTCATGAAATACTGCAATATTTAAATGTTCTCCAAAGTTTTTCACCTGCAAGGGCTCTGAAATGCACTAAGTAAATACTAAGCGGTGGGGATATACTGTATGTAGCACAGGTTAGCTACATCCAAGCAGCACTCGGTTATGATAAGACTTCTCTTTTTCCTGCTAAGAGACGCCATTCTCTTTAAAACATCAACAAGAAGAACCAACCGGGAATTCCCTAAGGTCAGCTCTGAGGAAACATAAACCTCTAATTCAATAACTCCGCTACTGCACTGAAAAAGGCCTTATTATTGCAACATCCATATGGAGTCAATTGGACATTAATGACTAATCAATCCCTCCCCTTTCTATTCTACTTATAGTGTCACAAGCCATGTTTAGATTAGCCCATTTCCTGCTTAGGATCGCTCAAGATGTCTTTTGTTCTTTCAGGGCCGGCCTGATGGAGGCAGCTTAAACAAACACACGACCCAAGTGGTGCAGGAGTTATAAACTGCCATATGTGAATGAACAAAGGGGCCATACTAAAGCCTTTTGTGGTATTTGTTAATGTTTTTCATCTGAGTTTAAAAAGACCTAATGACTTTGTGGTGAGCTGATGCATGTGGCTCGTGGCTTTGCAAAATGAAGGAAATTCTAGCCAGTTATATATCAGCATATATTTTCCAGAGTGCCTTGTTTTCAGTTTTGGTGGCAGAGAGCTTACTTTTTTTAGTACATTTGTTTTACATATGCAAGCAAAATACTTAATCTCAATTAAAACACAGCACCAGTTTTCACAGCCATACTCACAACCTGCATATACATCTCTCCCCACTTGAAAGCCCAAAGCTAAAATTAAGAGTGGAATATCTGCTGCGTGTGAAATCAAAGCAACTGTTCTCAGCTCCACCAGTTCCCTCACCAGTGTTTAAAGCTGAATTGTTAGCTGTGCCCTAATAAATACCAATGCAATAATCCTAAATAAGCTGCTAGCACATCCATGCTCCACAACCAGCCGTGCCCAAATCTGTGCTATTTCAATGAATTAAAACTGCTAAATGAAGCTACTTGATGGCTTACACAAACAGTTTAGATTTCTTGACCACATTCTATGGCAAAACTAATCCTCATGGAAACTTGGCATGGGCTATAGCTAAAACAATAGAATAATGCTTTAAATTAAATGGGATATTAACTGAATGAATTAGGGCTTGAGGCCTGACTTTAGCTCCTGGTGGCTGACATAGCCACACATGTGCTCTAACATAAGAGTTACTCTGTGAAGATCCATGAAACATCTATAGAAAAATTGGGATGAAGAAGCAGCCTCTACTATAAAATTGGGGAGGTGTTTAAGTGTCATCGCATTTTTCAATCATGTGCCACTTGCAGACTTCAAGACCCTTCACAGATAATTAATTAAATGCTAACAACCCCATTCTGACATTAATGTTATTGATAGAAAAGAAATACGAATCATATTTAAGTCGAAAGCTTTTCAGCCTAAGTAATGATGCCAGAAATAAGGGATTGCCAGTCATCAGATCTAACAACAATCTACATTATTCAATCCATAAACATTGTTGTTGTTTCCTTTTGACATTTCATTTCATACTTATCTGAGGAAAATAGAGGCCCACAGAAAGGAAAATCATGGATGACACAGCGCAGTCCAAGGGAAAAAATACTAACAATTATTGTTAGGTATCTGACAAGATCTATGGATTTTACTTTATTTTTCAGAAAGAAACAGGCCATTTCTCAGCTAGGCAATTATTGTTTACTATATTAATCATATTCAAAGTCAAAGAACTACAAAGCAGAATGCACTAATCTATTTAACATAGAAATGTTTCCATATAAGTAACAGCCTTATTGCCAGTGTAGCTGTTATTCACATCATTTCAAATTCCTCATGACATGAGTGTCACCTAGAACATCGGGAAAACACAACATTAATTTAAAACATAGTGCAGTCTTCAGTCATCCCTAAAAGCTTTTTTGTTGAAAAAGTCCTGTTTGAACAAGGGCCATGGTGATCCATTCATACTTCAGTCAATACTTTGTTTTGTTTTAAGATGGAGAAATGACAGATGGGAATTAAGGACAGAGAAAGAAGGCAGACTGACTTCATATTTGATGGATGCACTGGTCAAGGTGTGGCTGAACACTGTTTGCTTCTTGCTCACATGCTCTTTTCCAAAACAATGAATTTAAAAGCTTAAGTACAATGTAGTTTGTAAAATGGAATTATGTTTAACAATGGGAGAGGTTTCTACAAAACCACCTCCCTCAAATTACGTGATATTAAGAAATGCAGAATACTTAGCAAAATATTTTAAAATGTGTTGCAGCCACTGCTTTAGTCGCCCATTTCCTGCATTCAATCTTCAATAATTTGTCACTTTCTGAGTGATGCAACATCATTCTTTGTATTAATATAACTAATTCCTTCCATCCAGTGCTAGCTGTTTTCACTTGTCAAGTCAGTACTTAGCACGGAATTTGGACTAGGATATGCATATGCCATTTCTTCTTGCCTTTCACATGGGGTGCTGATATTACAACAACTGATAATGTAATTAGCAAATAATATACCGTGAAGAGAAAGAATCAAAAGCAGCATGACAACAGGAGCTTTTCCTCAGGCTAATTTTTCAAGTAAGGTACCTCTGAGCATTTGGGATTTGTGAGCAAAACCAGGAAGATGTTTTTACAAATATGACAATGGAGTGTCTCAATATGTGACAACATTTACCTGGCTTGGATAGAAAAATAGAGTGCATGCCGTGAAACAGGGGTTTACATGAGAATCTACAATTTTTCTTTTTTAATTCCTGTGAAACCACCCCTGCCAAACTGAAAACACAATCATTTATTATTTGCAGAATTTATGAAGAGGTTGCAATGCTCACACTACACACTCTTCAGACCACTGATCCTGTGAAATTAGATCAAAGTACAAAGTAAGGGAATATTTTCCCCTTGCTACCAAGTTCTTCACTAGGCACTTGCTTAGACACTTTGCATATCTGCATGGAAGAAAGGCAAATGATCCTAAACACTTTTCTATTTCTGAGATACTGAGGCTCCTGAAGGAGAAAATGGTTCATGTTTTAGACTTAGAAAAATAGACAGTTGTACAAAGAGGGCTTGTTTGAATCTGTACCAATTGCTCATGCTTAGCCAGAATATATGATGTTCTTTCCTGTATTCATATTTCTGCTCTGCTCCCTGTGCTCAAGGATTTAAGGAAGAGGGCAAGATTCCTCCCTCCTTCACTCAGTATGATATAATGGTAGCTTTCTCCATCATCTGAAAATTCAGTTGGGCCTGGAAATTTTACACAATTTTATGGAGCTTCAAGCTTCTTTTGTCATATTGGAGCACTACCAAGAAACCCTCAGAGAATCAGAACCACGGGGTGTTTTACACCTGGTGGCTGTACATGAGTGTGAAAAAATGTTTTAAACCACTGAATTACTATATTTAATTTTTCAGTCAGTCCACCTAAAAATAGCTACACATACTGACTGATGCTTTAAGCATTTGTGACAATAATTTTCTCATGGGCAAAGATTTTCTGTGTAAAACTGCAGCCCACAGTTGCTTTTTACAACCACCTTCTAAATTCCTGAAAATAATGTTTTACTATATAATGGAAATTGTGGAAAGCTCTTAGTTATAACTGTGCTAATAGGCACCCCTGTGTAAAACTCAGGGCATTGTAGAACTGCTGGATTGTACAACATCAAAAATCCTAAGTGTAATTTTTTAAAATAAAGATACCATTCTATGAGTCAATTACTGTAGCTTGGAAATGTTAGACAAGAGTGCCTCATATTCAGCAGTAGAAAAAAAAAAATACCTAAGACAGTTGAAAATCAAAATTAACAGTTGTGGAAGATACCCAGATTTGTTATTCTGAAAATGAGAAGTATACTATATGTTAAATACTAGTGTCTTGAGAGGAATAGATTTCTATGAAAAGATCAGTCCACACACTCCCAGCACAGGTTTTTCAGTTCCCCCTCTAAAATGTTATGGGGATGCTGGCAACAACGAAAGGCACTGAGTGGTTGCCATCAGAAGAGTGATGGGGTGGTTCTTAAAGACATCTTATTCCTGTCCCATCTGCAGGTGTTGAGAAAATCTAGGGCTGAAGCCCCGAACCTCATCCAACACAACTGAAATACCATGCCTAAGTACTTCACCCCAGATTCCTTTCTGTTCTGAGTTATTCTGGAAAACTTAAGGATATCACTCAAGTATCAGGCACAATCAGATTCACGGATGTTAAAAATGGCAACTACAATTAATTAAAGCCAAATCTGGGCTTTTTAATAAAATAAATTATTTTATGTTTAAATATGATTACTGGATTTGGGGTTGGTTTTTCTTGTTTTGTTTTAGGGTGGTGTTTTTGCAATCAAAGGCCTATAGCAAGCATTCAGGGCAATAAAAATTCCAGTACTTGAGCTTACTCTCTGGCTACATTTCTTTGTTTTCAGACAGCTTTCACTGTTTTCTGATTTTCATCTTTCTCCTCTCAACTGCCATAGCAACTATTACAAATATTTACGTGCGACAAATTCTGGCATGGAGAGGAATTCTTTCCTCCGGTATTTACGGAGCACTGTCACAAAAGTAGGTGATGCTTCTCCCCTGCCTGTGCTACCTGCTGTTTACACCTCTGCACAGGAGGGTGTTGAACAAGTTACCTCACAGGTCTGGATCATCTTGGCAGCCTGCCAAGGTCGATCTGCCTGCAAATGTGTGGGTCCTTTCACCTGCCTCTTCAGCTGCTCAAAGCCAACCTTTGCTGGAGCAGAGAAGAAACTCTCACCCTTTTGTATAAGCAATTATTTGCTATTGAGCGTGTATAAGGTTGTTGAGGCTTTGAGCATATGGCAGAGGCGCTCCTTTTCAATAACACACCTAAAAGGTGTGCAAAACCCAGGCACTGGTCATGATGTCTGCTCTCTTGCCAGGGAGGGAGGAAATGACACTTTGATGGATGGACAAAAATTGGTGGCAGTTCTTCCTCTGAGTTCTTCCTTAGAGACCAGCTCGTGCTCCCCTTGTATCTTGATTTTCTCATGTTTCTCCCATGTTCCTTCCTCCCTGTCTTTCCTCACTTAAATCATTCTCTCCTTCACATGATTCCACACTCACTTCTGCTGATGCAATTACAACTACTCTTTTTTTACCTTATTCTGGAAGCTGATTAAATACTTGGTGATACCTAACACCGTTTGTTTCTCTACCATTTGCTTTCCCTTGCTTTTGCACAGGTAGAATCTCCCATTTTGCTGCAACATTCCTTGCAACATGGCTAACTCAAGTCAAATAGGAATGGGAGAGCTCATTTCCTCCTCATAAAAAGACAGACTGCTGACTGTTAACTGCAGGGAATCTTGGGCTATTAATTGAATTTGTATGTTGTCCATCATCTGAAATGCTGCAGAATTGGGTTCTTCTAAAAGATGAGGTCAGCTTGTTCTCCTGCAAGCCTGGATTGAGGTCCAAAATCAGGTTCAGACAAAAACTGAACTAGAATTATTAACATTATGCTAGGCCTTACTACTGGAACCAGTCAATTACCAATGGTTATCAAGCTTGCAACTGGCTTGCAAGTTTAGTTTACTTGGAGCGTGGTTCAAAGATACCAGGAACACACAGATAAAGCCTAAATCTATGTAATCTCAAACCATGATTTGCTATAGAGAAAACCATAGTCTTTAACCCAAGGAATTTACAAGCTGAAGTAAGAGACAGCAAACACTGCAAGGGAGGACACAGGCAGTAAGGACTCAGACAATAAATGAATGAACTTAAGGAGATGGGCTGAGGATCCATGCTGAGGACTCTAAGAACTGACTTTACAGCTAGGTTTCACAGTAAAAGTTATCCTCTCTCTGGGAGACTTGGAAAAATCTCATTAGTTTCATACATGGACAAATAAATACAAAGATGCAGGCAAAGTAGACAGACAGATCCCACCACACTATTTAAAACTGTTTCTATCTAAAGCAGCAGACAGGCACCTCTCTTTCAGGTCCATGCTTAGCACGCACTGGTGGAATAGTACCAAAGAAAGAAGTAGCAAGTGCTAAACACAAGATTTACAGAATCAAAAAAACTACAGCGTGAAAAATGTAAATGAAAACATCAAAACAGGATCCAGAACTCTTGTTGTCTGTTTTTCCAAATGGCAAACTGTGAGGCCAAATATTTAATTCAAAAGCCCCTGATTTTAAAATATCAACATGAATGAACATGAAACTAAATGTTAAGTACTAATAAGGCATTTTATCTATTTCTATTTGCTTTCTAAAAATTAATTAAGCTTTGTAACACGTCTTATTTTCACTAAGTAGAATCAGATACAGGTAAGTTTCTTCTCTTTTACAAAATGCTACTGTGAGACAGTGGCAAAACAATAACATTCAGATGCTTTTGCTCTGAGCCAAGAATCCAATCAAGAAAATTACATTTTAATATATCCAATTCTTTTTTAGGAAAGAAGATCAAGTCTTGATGGAATCCGAATCCCTGGATATGACTGCTGAAGGAAACCACAATGCAACCTGAGCTAAGGTAAAATCAGTAATTGTCAACAGGAAGGTTAGGTCTACCCTGTAGATGTCTATCTACTAGAAAACAAAATCTGAACACACTTCCTACAAATTTCCAAAGAATCTGACCACATCCACAAAACCAGAAGGATCCATAAACACTGAGCACATTTTACAATTCAAAAGAAGCAGCACCATTGCTCAAAAATGAACATCTGTGAAAGGATAATATTTTTCGAGAACTTAAACCAAAAAAGCTTACTCACATCATCCAATTTTCTCAGTAACTGAGAACTAGATACTTTAGTATTTAGTATGCTAAATACTTTAGTATTGCATAGGTTTTCTGACCTGAAATTTAAACAGGGCTTACCAGTGACTCCTGACTACACTCCACACACCCTGGTCAGCTGATGTATGTCAGTCATGGTCAAGAGAGGTTTTAGCTTATAGCTACATTCAAACCTGTTCTGGTATGTCCATCCCTGTTAGCTATATTTCAATACTGACAGCCTCAAATGCTCAAAATTATGAAGCCTACAGAAAGAATTATGCTTCTTTTAAAATGTTAATGTTTCAAGGGGAAAAAAATTCCTTGTTTAGTTCTCTAACTGGCTCTTGTTTCTAAATTTTGGATACTAGTCACCAAATGCTTGTGAGGCTTTCAAATCATGTTTTTGAATTTTACTAACTACAAGTGTATCATATATTTTAACACGGAAACAGGGATTTCAGGTAATGATACAAGTCTAACAGCTATGGATTATTCATCAATGGTGTCACAGTAAGTGGCAATGTTTTAAATACAGTTTGAGCATGATTTTTAGTATAGTTAGCTCAGTCCTGCTGGTGGCTAAGGAAGTAACAGAAATATTGGTTTATGTCGTATTTAATATAAAACTCTTGCTGATGATTTTCAGGCCTCCATTTAGATGACTGTTAGCTCATTATGAGCAACAAAAACTTTGAAGACAGCTTCATATCTCTGAAAGTACAACTAACTATCATTAATGAAATCTTACCTTTAACTAATCTTAAAAATGTTTTCACACACTGGGTAGGAACAACGAGCTAAAGAAATCATTCTATACTATTTCATATTTGTCTAATCATTTGTCTAATTTCTAGGTTTAAAGAATTTCAATACTTACAATTCTTGACTAAAAAAAAAAAAAAAAAAAAAAAAAAAAAAAAAAAAAAAAAAACCAGAAGCTTCAGCTTCTGGTCAGTGAGCCAGTACCACAAGCACTCCTAAATTTCCAGGCAAACACGACTCTGATCATGTCAAAACCAGATCACCACCATATGTTACAGAATAGATGTAAGGAGTAGAGAGAAATCATTGCTAAATGGTGCTACAAAGGCATTCCATAAAACAGAAGTCTGCTGACATGTCTTCTAACAAATTACAAGAACCTTAAATGTTGTGTCAAAACTATGGGAATCAGCAGCACTTCCCAGATCTGGTCTACCTCAACCACCAGTTGGCATGGACAGACATGCTCCGTGTCTCAGCACACTTCAGTTTCCTGTGGAAACGCAGGTGTGCAGGTAGGCAGGGAGTGAAACTGCTCTTCCACAGCCCCTTTGCTCTAGATCACTGTGGGGATTAGAATACAACACAAACTGCATTCCCCCAGTTTATGGCCAGCAGTGGGACTGGATTTGGGATCCTTAGCTCAGGAAAAAATCTGCTACAACACTGCCCCACCCTTACACCTGCCCCCACCCCTCTTTAAAAAGAACACTCTGCAAATTGTTAATATCTTCTCTAAATGTAGTGAATTTCCTAACTCTAAAGTCCTAAAGTTCTGGTGGTGAGAGTAAATGCACCTGGCAGACCTGGCAGCCATCCACTCACTCTGCCACAGCTGCACCTTGCCCTCAGAGATCTAGATGTATTTCTGACAAGAAAAGATGGCATCAAAGGTTTGCCATCAATATGTGACTTAAGAAATCTTTATTCCCTGTTTTATATGTGTAAAACCACACATAAACCACAGAAATATTCGCTAAAGATTTCTACAGCAACCTGCATTCAAATAGTATCTAAAAAAGGGGGGGGAAAAAGATTTAAAGTAAAAATGACAATACAGAAAGGAAGGTGTGAAACACATGAAGTCTTTGAAGAACATGACTGTGCCTATTAGGAACCTCTGACATTCAGCTGAGATTGTGACTGTGGCAACACAATGAAATGCAACAAGACAATCTTAGAGGAGGTGAAAGAGGAGAAACAAAGCTGGTGAAAGGTCTGGAGTACAAGTCTGATGAGGAGGGGCTGATGGAGCTGAGGGTGTTTAGCCTGGACAAAGGAAGCTCAGAGAGGACCTTATCACTCACTACAACATGAAAGGAGGCTGCAGAGAGGTGGGGGTCAGTATGTTTTTGCAATGAGGAAGTGATAGGACAAGAGAAAATGGCCTCAAGTCAGGCCAGTAGAGGTTTAGGTTTGGTATAAAGGAGCCACTTCACTGAAAGAGTTGTCAAGCACTGGAACATGCTGCCCACGGAAGTGGCTGAGTCACCACCCCGGTGTATTTAAAAGGTATTTAAAAGATGCAGCACTCTGGGACATGGATTCACGGCGTGCCTGGCAGTGCTGGGTTGGACTTGATGATCCTAAGAGTCTCTTCCAAACTAAATGATTCTCTTATCCTAAAGAGTAAACTGTCAAGTTTCATATTGACCCAGGGCTGAAGTTTGGAAGCACAAAATAATAGGAACAGGAATAAAAAACATTGACAAACCTAGAAAGATCTGTGATCGTTTCACAATAGTTAGAAGATGGGCAGAGTCTGCAGCATGGTACAAATCAGAGAGCACAGTTTAACTGCTGATATTTCAGCAGCACTGTTTGCAGTGCACTTCCACCGTAAATTATGTTATGGTAGAAGTGTCATCTCTTAGCCTGCTTGCCAAATGTAAGAGGGAAAACTCAGGTTATATTTTGAATGTCTTTTTCTTTCGTAGAGCTAACATCTAAATTCACCTTGTCTACAAGGAGAAGGACAAATAAGCAGCTCAGTTTAGAACTCCTGCCAATGTTTTTTTTCAGATCAGCAGTGCTATGCACCCAGCATTTCTTTTCCAGAGATATCTCTTGGCTGCTAAACAAATTCTGGAAATCTGAATCCATTCATGAACTCGGATTTCTAATGTGGCCATGCCTCAAAGTGCCCCAGTAGCTCTAGAAAGAAGTGCACACTGTCCTTAAACTGGCACACATCACTGCAGCTTGGGTTACACATGGCAAAGCTTCTCTCTGCGCTCTCCAGTAACAGGGGAGGATGTCAGTGCCACAGAGGCTATCAAGATCCTAAATTAAGGACACTAGGAAGAGAATGGATGAATTGAAGGAAATTAGTTAAAACAACAATGGGGGCAGAGGCCTGATGTCATCTAAACCAGCCACTGTGTATCTGTAACTATCCCCTTGCACCTTTTCACCCAAATTGACCAAAAAAAAAAATTTCTTCAACATGTTGAAATATGAAATATTGCTGCTGGATGAATATTTCTTTGTAAAGCACTTTATAAATAACTGATTGGTCAAACACTGCTTTGGAAAGTCCATGTATCTCCTGATTCCTCTCTTCTAGAAAAAAAAAATCATTGCAAAACACCAGTCTGAAAATTATTTTTTACCTACATCCTCTTCGTTATTTTTCTGTTTACAAATGATACAACAGTGACCAATCATATTGTATTAAGGAAGAATAAATGAAGCTCATATATAATAGCTCCCTAAAGTTTATTGATCCTATTCTTTTGATCCAAGAAAAAAAGCAGACTTTGGATCTGTCAGATGTCTGGGTGTTAATGGAAAAATTCAGAGGTGTTTTAACCTTCTTAAGCCGCAACTAGAATTTCCTCAGTCTAAAATTACTCTCAAACAAATAAATTGAGGGGGCAAACTCCTACATAATATTCTATCTGATTAGTACATTAATCTTCTGACAGGCAGGGCTCCTATAAACGTACATGTGCTCCTCTAATGTACCATAGGGTAGAGAGTATCCCAGTGACATCCACTTTCAGGGCATGCATGGTAATCCTGCTAGAGACTCAACTCAGTCCTGATAAACACTGACTTCCACCTGGGGCTTGAAACATACAGATATACATATAGAACTCTCACTGAAATGAGTGCACTGAAGGCTTATAAAATGAAAAAGACCTTTTCATACAGAAAATGGGAAGTAGTTTTTCATCATCGTTTGATAGCTGCCCATGAATAGAATTCTGCTTGCCTGATCTTGAATAGGTGGTGCACGATGGGCAGATTTCTGAAAATGCTCTAATCTTCAAAGCTGCAAAACACTAAAAAAATGGGGAGTATATATCCTTCCTGAGATAATTTTCTCAATATCTCCTAAAATTTTATTAAGAGTATAAAATGTAAACACTTATTTGGCAGCTGGTGAAAAAGAGAGCTGTGTTGCAGAAGGGCTAAAAGGGCTACACAGTTCTTTTCACGTCTCCACACTTTGTTATGGACTTACTGAAATCTCACAAATTCAGACAGAAACCAATCCAGTGTTACTCTGGAATGTAATATAGGCAGCACTTATGGCACTGGCAGTATTTCAGCCCCAGCATCCTGTGGTGCAGGGTTCAATAACCCATGGTCAAAATTGCAACTCACCTTCTGCATCTTCTGGCCTTGTAAGATCGATGACACCGGGCCCAATTTTTCCATCTTCATTGGGTTTCCCTGTTAATTGTGGGCCTAAATTTTCAAACCTTGTTCTTTCCTGGAAAAGAACAGAAGGATTCTTAATGCTCCATATAGGATAGTTCTCATTATATCCCAGTGCATATGGGTATGCATCAATACATGCCTTATTTCTTAAATCTGAACAAATAATGAATGCATCTAATTAGAATTTTAGCTCAGGGACAATTTTTTTTTCTTTTTCTTTTTCTTTCTTTTTCTTTTTGTTTTTTTTTTTACAGATTCTGAATGTTTGCATTTATGAAAATCAGTTTTAAATGTGAAACATATACAGAAACTTTGAGATTATTTTGATCTGCAGTGCCATAATGCATAAACGATTGTACATGCAAATACAAAACACTCTTGGCAGCACACAGTGCTGATCGATGCTGCTCACTTTGCCTTTCCACTTATTTTCCAACTTAAACTGAAAAAGACAATCAACATTTGGGAAACATGAAAATTCAGAAGCTGAAAGAAGAGTTGCATTAAAATGCACTGGTATTTTAATGAAAAAAAAAATCACTTTTTTCCCCACTCTGAGATTTAAGTTTGCATTCATACCTCTGTGGAAACACAAGTCTGAATTTTATGCAGAGATTTTCAAGAACAAATATTTGAAATAGGGAATAATAGAGGACAGAATCAATATTATTTTTTCTAGAAATTTAAGCTGTACCTCAGCGAAAAGGGAACTTAAGAAGATAAAAAAAGGAAAAAAAAAAAAAAAGAGAAAAAAAAAGGAAAAAGAATGCTCACTCCCAGAGAAACAGAAAGCTTTTGAGAGCTGGAGACGTCCATAGGAAAGCTGGAACCAGAAAGTGGAAACTGAAAGGTATTTTATACGTTAACCCAGTTCCTTGCTCAGCTCCTGGACAAGGGCACTATAAAGGCAGTGTAATATTGTCTCTCAATAGTGCTCTCTGTAGTGCTGTGTATCAGTAGCAAAGTGTTCAATGGTTATCATTAATTTAGCGTTCTCATTTGAAGGAACATAGCATGTTTTCCCTCTTGCCTTGTTGTTACCTCTTCAGATTAAACTTGGCATTATGTTGTACTTGTGAATGAATGAAACCTTGTTGTTCATTACTATGAAACAATATTAAATGTCATGTCAGCTTGAATTTACAGACGTGAAATACCAGCTTTCAGCTCTACAAACAGTTTCTCCATGTTATACTTGATGCATTATGCAGAAGTAGAGTGCTGACTGCTGTTCAGTCTATTGTTCAATGACCTAGTTCTCTGCTATGCATGCTAGACACCAGGAGAAAACATTGGGAGATTCTCTCCTATAAGATGGTAGAAACTTGGAAATGTTCTTCAGGACAAAACATGTCCTTGACTCCTCATTTTCTCCACCTCCAACCACTTCTGCTTTCCAATATTATTATTTTTCTATTGTTATTGTGTTTCAGCCATGAAATCCCATCAGGAAAAGTGAGGAATTTTTTTGATTCCTCACGCTTTCGGTTCCTTCAGCCATGGATTTTTTAAATTATTCTCTGTTTAATTTGCAGAAGAAAAGAAAGCTCAGTCTGACACAGAGGATTTGCCACAACATGCAGGCTGAGGCAATTCAGGTACTAAATGCCTTTCTAAAAGTTCCTCAGAATCTTCCAGTTGTCAGACAAAATAACTCTGCATTTTTTATTTGGTTAATTTCTTCACTTGTTTTCTTCTGTAAAATCCATGGGTGATGAAGGAGCTTACATACACAAAGGAACTCAAGAGAAAAGAAAGAGTTACAAGTGAAATTTGGCTGCAGAAAGGCACTACAATACTCGGGGCCCAATATTTTACTGAAAAATGTTTGCAGTGTAACAATACACCTGAATCATCAGGATGGGATCTGTCTTACTGGTAGAGAGAATGAAAAATAAGTTTATCAAGGATACTGTGTTCCACTGCAAAGGGCTGATTTGCAGTTGAGATAAAAACAAAGATCAGTGCTAAGAAAACACTTTTTGGCACATTTATTTTCTCTTCCAAAATATTTGCACTAAAAGCTTTTTCTTAAGGCTGTTAATACAGTACCTGCAGTATTCTCGGAAGAACAGCCTTCAAGTGTGTTTCAGAAAAAGGAGAAATACCTTTCTGCTATAAAAATCAACAGACCCAGCTACATATCAATATGCACATTTGGAATATCTTTCTAGTCATTCATTCTCTTTGATTTTACCAGAAAATACTCTGTTACAAAAAGAAAAAAAAAAAAAGTTTCTGCAAGAATATCAATATTTTGACATGGAATGAGAAAAGGGAAAATTGCATGATAAGGTTCAGAAACACTAAAATGAAAGCACTTATGCCATAAAAATACCTGCTCTTGTCAAACAAAGGAGCTGTATTTATAGTTATTTTATAACCCCCTCCTAATTCATGAGCCGCTTTAACAAAGCTAGATATATTTAGGTCTTTGAAATGCCTTTTAAATTCATTCCTTTGCCTGCTTTTTTCACTGAAAATTATCATCATAGTAATACAAAAAAAAAATGGTCAGTATTTGCATCAATTTTACACAAATTCAGAGAACTTAAAAAAATAGGAAAATCTTCATCAATAGTAAAAATGCTTTTTTCTAGTAGCTGCCTTTACAATTGCATGGAATACAACAAATTCATATGACATTTATAATAAGAGAAGAAACTTGTCTCACTAAGGTCAAACCCTTTTTAGTGGGATTTGTCTTTGCTCCCATGTTGAACTCATCCTATAGAAAATAGACTAAAAATCTTTTAAAAATACACGTTCCCCTTAGTATGACTGAGAGGAAGATTGATTCTCTACTTCATATGCCTAGATTTAAAAAAAAAAAAGACATATCTTCATTAAAAATAAATGGTTATACACAGCGGCATGAAACAAATAAGTTACCTACACATGCATTACATCTGCACACATGTACATCAACTACTGCATCTATTGCTGCCAATAATCTCCATTAGTAGAAAATTTTTTTGAGTTTTAATAAAGTGCACTGCTATGGACAGTGCAGGTGTTTTCTCCCCTGTGAATAGCACTTTTGACCCCTATTTTGAACAGATTTTTTTTATTATTATTATTTTTTTATTTTTTTTTCTGCTGGCTATGGAGCTTATACTGTATGGTTACTTTAAGGTTTTCCATTTAATTCTCAGCAAAAAAGTTTTAGGATATGACACTGACAACCCTTTCTCATGACAAGATCAAGAGAGTGAGTTGGAGTTTGCATTAGGAAACTGAAAGCACTTCCCAATACCAAATCAGATCCTTTGTGCTTCTTCATACTTGGAACACGTAGTAAAAATAAATCCTTTCTTCAAAATGAGAAAAAGGAGAGAAAAAAGAACCTTCTTAGCAGCCAAACCTTAATTTTCCATTCTGTGATATGATTAGGCACTTATTTATGCATTGTCAGTCACAAACATGCAGAAAACGTAAAAGTTATTGAAAAAATTAAAGTCTGCTCAACTGTCTTGCAGGAATGTTGGTTCTCTAAGTGCTTTGAAATTATGATGTATGAGGTAGATGTTGCATATTAAATAAAGATATTTAAATTATAAAGCCCCCGTTAGTGAGAGCTGATGAATGTTAAATGTTATGAGCCACAAGGCTGTGGCATCCATCATATTCACATATTATCACAGTCAGTGATGGAGCAGCCCCAGTGATGACAGATAGACTGCTAGATAGTTATCCCTTATTTCCAGTGTCGCCAAGCAAGCCTTTCAACCCCTTTGGCATTATTTTTAGCTTTGCATTAAATTAGCAACTTTTCCGTCACGTTCTGCCAGAAAGTATCAATTCTTTCTTCACGTGTGGAAGGTAAAAAAGGATGATTCAGTGAAGCAGGGAGTAAAAGCAAAAGGAAGCCTTAGCCCCTGCCTTGGAAAAGGCTGAAAACTTCAAATGACTAGAAACAAATATAAAATTGTGATCTTGTGAAAGAACAGCAATGAAACAGTAAGCACACAATAATGGCTTTTCTCTGCACTTAGATAAAAGCTGAATTTTTGATGTGCACAGTATATTTTCATAAAATTTTATATACTATGTTTTATACACTTATTGGCTATTCCATAATAATGTGTGTGCTAACAGTAAAATTGCTCTTAAATTTATGTGTGTTATTTATACGTTCCCACGTAACAATGCTTTTTGTTGTAAAAATATTCTGTTTATTAATGTAACTTTACAACCACTGCATCCAGGATCCGTGGTAAATTAATGACATTTTTATTATTTTATAGTGTCATTAAATTTTTACTGATCACTCCATCAAACAGAAGCAATAAAGGCCATAATGCAAACTGGGACACTTAGATCAGGGGAGCAGGAAGGCATTCCATATAGTCTGAAGTAAACGGCTTGCCATAAATGATATTTATACCATCTTTAAGGATGTGAGAATACTTGGACAAGTTTGGCAAAACTGTTTCTGTAGTACCGTGGATTGTGTACTTAAATAACAGTTTACTTGCCAGCGAGACAATTTTTTTTTTTCAAACCATCTGCGAGAAGATGACTGATTGCATCCATCTCTTGAAAAATAATATACGAAACGTAATAATACACTGGGCACCCCTCCCTTCTGGATTACCAAGACTGATCTGACTATACCCATGCCTCAAATTATTTCAACATGCTTGCTTTTTCCACATCTGAAATGTATGCTTAGCCTGAAATGGAAAATGGCATGCATGCTGATCGTTGTGTAAAAGATTTAAAATATATATCTTTTTTTTTTGCAAACAAATACTTTTATTGAAGTAGACGTGTTTGGACAATGATGTAATACCTTTATTTCAATAGTCTAGCATGGAAGCACTTACCCAACATCAATTTAAAGAGCCAGTTTCTAGAAATCAAATTAATATGGGTCATTCACAGAAGCCACAGAACATATGAGTGAAGGGATATTATTTCTTCTGAGGACAGTGCTTTAGTTAGAATGACTACAAATAATTATCACATGTTGTCTTTATGTATGAAATGTATTTCAATTGAATTATTCTATACTAAACGTTCTAGTAGCTTATTTGCTAACTATGATCTGTTCCCTTCATGTACCATGGACAGTAAACAATTTAATGTATTCAAAACATAAAAAGGACATTTTCAGCAGAACACAGAGAAAATTATTCCCAGTTTGAACAAGGAGGAATTACAGCTCCATTTTCCCCCTCCCTGGAAACTCAAGATAGAAATGCCCCAAGCTTTTCACCTTCTTCTTACTACTTTTTAACAGCTAGGACTGAAAAGTTAAATTACCCTCCACTTAGAATCTTTTGCAATGTCTTGGCACAGCAGGGATAATTACAAATTGACTTTCAGCCTTATCTCTGGATATTTTAGTTATTACGGGTGGGAAGTTTAAACATTAACCTTATTACAACAATGTCAATCATCCTACTGGTGTGCAGGCATGCAGCTGCAGGAATTCTTTGGATGGCAGAGGAGATAAACACAATAGTGGCACTATTGTTACAATTAAAAGCACGGCCCTTGGTTTTGCAGAACTGTGGTGAATGCCCAGGACTCATTTTCAATATCATAGCACTAGGAGGTGCTCCAAGAAAACGGAGGAATTAAATTAGCAAAGCAGGCAAACTTATTGTAGGAATGCTGTTATTTTAAGATATTACAAGATACAAGGTGTATCTTTTCCAAGGATTTACAGGTTTTAGGACTGAAGGATACGCTGACATCTATGATGTTGACACAACCTGCCCTTTATTTTTTCTGTAAGTGAAACACCTGAATTCAATGATCTCAGGGACCAAGAGAGGCACAGTGAGTGATTTTTCACCCTGAAATACTGCTGCTTCCAGATTTTGAAGGCCCCTATGCTGTTCATAAACTGTTCCAGTAATATCTTTGCATGCTGAACATACAGCATGGACCAGCCTCCCTGCGACAGACTACAGATTTGCATCACATTGCAGTGCCTCAGAGCAAACAGCTTGCTTGAAAAGATGTGGGGAGAGAGAAGCCACTAGGTCCCCTTTTAAATATATTCTTCCATCTTAAAGCATAACTGAAGAGTAAGAGGTTAAAAACAGATAACAGGGAATTTACACTAAAATTTCTTTGCCTGCCTGGCAAGCCTCAGCTGGCTTCCATGTGACAGTGTGACATGTGCAGGACCATCAAAAGCAGAAGATACTCCAAAGTTGTTCAGAAACAGAATTTCACAGTGATTGTCAAATTAGGAGACTTCTTTTAAGAACCAGGTTCTGGAGTCAAAATTGAGAATTGCAATTTCATCAAAATTTAGTGTATAGAAAAAAATCTAGTCTAGAAACCAATGGCCTAAAGCCAAACAAAAGAAAAAAAAAATCCCCAGATAAGTAAATGCCAATGCATCTAGCCTACTTGTAAACACTGTTTTCAGCAATTACTTTGGAAACCTGATTTCAAGGATCAGAATTCCAAGATCATCTTCTCAGCTAGTGTGAGCAGTAGCCATCTTGATCTTGAACATAAAGAAGGATTTAAATTAATTCTCTGATTATCAGAAGCATTCAGCAGACACTGAGGTGTTTATAGACTTCAGTGTATGGAAGCCTGCTTTTAGTAGGAAGTCTATCCATTCAAAACTATTTTTTGAAAGAGAAGAAAAAAGAACAGATCGCAAATATTTCCACCTAAGGGGAATATTATGCCCTCCTGCATGTGAAATATTGCCATCTCCATAACTATTGCCACTCTTGCAGGCACTCCTAAGCTATGGATCTGCCCTGGTTAGATTACTTTCAACAGGATTACTGCATTTACTGAGCCCCCTTAACCAAATGCTTTATGTCTTTGTTCATATGGTTTTAATATGGTTTTAACCAATTGCAAGGTTATTTATAAGTTTGCAACTCCCCAGTAGTTAGAGTTATGAAGCGTTCAGACTTAAGCATATCCAGTTGTGTGGTAACCCAACTACTGCTTTCATGCGGTTTCCAACTTTTTATTCATGTACAAAGGCATGATGCATGGCAGTATCTGAGACCATGCTGATTAACTCTTTGTTTCAGCAGCAAACTCAGGCAGCAGCCCACAGTAAAATTACACACGGAAGGTGAAGATTACACTAGAAGGTAAAGATTTAAAAAAGAAAAAACAACCCACAGCAAAAAAAGAAAAAAAATCACACAAACTGTAAAATCGCTCCACAGACTGAGGAGAAGCTAGTCCTCCAAAAACAGAGGGACAATCAATTAAATTAGCAGCTGGTAAACGAAAAGCAAATAAAAGGAGTTACTTTACACTCTGAATAATTCTGTGTGAATGCTGTAGAATTCGCCAGGGGTCAGAAAGAGTCCAAAGCTTGGCCTGTCACTTGTTTCTAAAAAAGCTGGATAATTTTATGACTGTTAATAACATTTGTAGTAGCACATGCTAAGGTAATCAAATCTTGTGTTCCAGAGTGTAAGCTGTTCAACTGTTGAGAGAAATTCCCTCGTCCTCTCTGTTGCTCCCTTCCCTCCTGACCAACTCCACAGATGATTAACTGGGAGCCTTCTAGGGAGAGAAGTTAATTTTCTTTTATAACATCGCTAAATTTAAGGAAGAACTGGTAAATGGTATAGATCAAATCTATAATCTACCTTGTAATTAGAAGGAATCTGAATGCAACCATTAAAAAAACCCCAACATTTTCTTCTAATTAAACACATACATGTGCATTTTTGAGAGACAGACAAAAATAAACACAAATTACGATTGACATCCACTTCTACTAGGAAATAGCAGGACTGTGGTTTGGTTTTTTTCTGTGCTGTAAAGTGACTAATGGAAGCAATTCAACAGCTACTCGTGGACCTTTGGAACATTCATTTAAATTTCTAACATTCGACTTACAAGAATAAACGTGCAAGGATATGAAAAAACAAAGGCATTTTTCCTAGGCTAAATATTACAAAGGAGTAAATGTACATGTATATTTAAGTTCAATTTAGCAAGTGGTTGGACCTTGTTGGTTATGGCCTCATTTCACCAAGTATTTTAAAATGGAGCCTTTAAAATGCCATAAAAGTGAACAAAAATGTTTTTACCAAATTTAGAGAATTTTATGATTCTGTACATATATCTGCATGTTTCCCTAGATTTTTATGCTTGTGACTAAATTTCATTGAAGGTATTCTCATGCATTAGAATCAGAACAGAATTTGGTTACTAGCTCAAAACCGTGAATCTTCTTCTCTCTTAATCACCTCGTAATATATTCCAGGCTGAAAACTCAGTTTTAGCAAGAAGCCACAGCAGTGAAATAACCAGCAAAACTATTCTAAGTTCAGCACAACAATTTTTTTTGGAATGGAAAAAAAAAAAGGCAGAAGAGAAGTAACCAATTTCAATTTCATTGCGGTGTTCTGCAAACCTCAACAGCACAAAGCTGTTGCTTTCAGCTTCTATCCACACAGGCACAGGGACAATAAAGGTCTTTAAAAAAATCCAGACAGACATGTGCACATGTCACTGGTCAAACATCTTCAGGAGCCACCTGATGTTCTTTTGTGAATAGTATGCAAATTTAAGCAGCTATAAACAGGCGTTTATAAGTTTAATTTTAAACCTATAAAAGCGATGAGAAAGACAGATGATGTTCTCATGAATACTTCTATGCCATCATTTCAACAGGACATAAGAAATTATGAAAGCACATGGCAGAGCTTTAGGCACCATTGGGTAAAGCTGGAAAAACTCTGATGAGCATCGACTACATGATGCAATAATCAATTACCAAATCTCAATAAATGCATCTTTTCCTACTCGACACATAACTAGTAATTATGAAGGTATAAAAGCAAATATTTCAAATACTCTATTTCCCAGCATTTTTTCAATGAAAGGACTAAACCTAGTTGTATTTTATTACAGCAATCTTTGAACATGAATAGTATTTCATAGTGTAAGTGTAGATTTGAGCAGCTCCATTAGGGTAAATCCTCAGTTAGGGATTTGGGAGTACAGAGCTCTAACCCCAGACATCACAAATGAGTCACTGGGGGTACCCACCCCTTTTGTTTACCTCCATGAACAACACAAGCCTCTAGACTTGCCTGTTCCATCCTGTGTTCAGAAACACACCTGAAGCAGTTTAAAATGGAGATGCAAAAGACACTTGGGCTTAAATGTTCATGTTCATATTCATATTTAGAATTAGAAATGCAATCAAGGCAGTTAGCAAAATCCCACCAAATGCTACTGTTTTCAAGTATATGCCTTGCCTTGTGCTGGATGTAAATATATAATTGCATACCATGCATATAAAGATTAAGTAGGCTTTTTCTGTATTTATCAAGATGATTTTTGGTAGCATTTTAAGTACACTTTTTCAAGGTTGCATTTTATGATTGCTGCTTATACATTGCTCTGTTTAGACTCAGGTCTCTTTTGTTATCTTCAGAGAGAAAAGGATCACATCACTGAGGTGTAAGGATGGGTGACAATGGAACAATGATAATAACATCATTATGCAGTGTTTTGTCTCTTGTACCTCCATCACTGCCATGTTTTTCTGTGATTATTTCAGCCTCAGGAAAAGGTGCTGCCTACTGTTTATGTCAAGAAGGCAAGATTACTGTTTGCATGATTACAATATCAAGTATGATGTAGGTAATGCCTGTGATAATATAAATGTACCCCTCAACTAGTTCCTGCCTTTAATCTTCATGCAACTAGGAAAAGAAAAAAAAAAAACCAAACCACAAAGAAAACAAAACAGTGAGTTGCAAATTCTTGCAGCCTCATATAGGCCTTAATCTTGTAAGGTGCCAAATACTTTCACCCCAGTCCAACAGAGGCCTCAAGGACATGGATAATCAGTATTTAACTCCAGGGGAGTGTATGAAGAATGCACTAAATGCACATGACTGAATCAGGGCCAAAGTGTGGAGTTCTTATGCTTACACAGAACCTGAGAATAAAAATTAAACAAGTTTTTTCCAGGCTCGAAAAGATGCTTTATTCTTCTTACTGATTATTCTTTTTTTTCCCTTTGAGACAGGTAGGTTGAAGGCCTTCAGGTAAAAAAATTATTCTTGTTTAAGAATAAAACAATAGACAGCCAAGAACACAGTCCTATAGGGATCTATGTGAGCAGACAAGACCTTGCATTAGCAATGTCCTGGCCAAAGCAAAGGAATAACTCTGCATCTATGAGACTGCTAAATTTACTTACTGATCTCCCTAACACAATCAGAACTAAGTTATTCATAATTTATGTTTTTAAAACTTGTACTCAAGGAAAAAGCAGCTCAAACTGGATTTATGGAGACTATGAATTCACAGAGTCAGAGAATGGTTTGGGTTCAAAGAGACCATAAAGATTATCTAGTTCTAGTTCTAACACCCCTGCCATGGGCAGGGATACCTTCCATTAGACCAGGTTGCTCATTTACCAAAACAAAACAAAACAAAACAAAACAAAACAAAACAAAAAAAAAAAAAAAAAAAAAAAAACCAACCCACAACCACCATCAACAAAGGCAACCAGTAAAGTAGGATGAAGTCTCCCCTTGGGATATCCAACATACAAATGCAAGACATTCAAATATGTATTTCCTAGAAACTGGGAGAGCTTTCCATGTCTCAGGAGGAGTAGCTCTTCCACGAAGGAATTATGAATCAAAATAATGTCAGAGGACTTTAAAGGATAACTGAAGGCTATGTATTTTTTTTCCACAAAAAATCCAGGAGCTCTTGCTGAGTTTCTTGCACCTGAAACCACCCTATATGCAAAATGCCTACCTATGTATGAGTGGAAAAAATCATATGTTTTTACTGCTCCAATATACAGAGAAAACATTGCTAGTCTGTGACTAATGCCACTGGCACAAATCCATTCTCTAGCTTTTCATTTAAAATAGAATTATTTTATAAACCTTCTTTTGTTTTTATCTTGAAAAATTTGTCTCAACTTTTCAGATAAGATATCCATTAAGTACTCTTCAGCTCTAGGCAACAATACAATTTAGAAAATGCTTTTATACTTTAACAACCCACCTTGAATGGGTGTTTCAAAAGTAGTGGTTTCATCTACAAATTAGCCACTTATGTCCCACTTATGACCTATTTTTGACCTCATCTTCAGGATAAGCATAATCTGGGTCCTACTACATCTCTCTGCAATTAAAATGCACCTTTTTCTCTCTTTGTCCCTATCCCTATTCACCCACTCTAGTGGGCATATATGGAAAAGTTCATGCAATTCACTGAAGGAACATTCCAGCACCTCATTCCAGTGGAAGATTCTTTGCTGTTCTGTGGATAAATACAATCTGTAAGAGGGAATTTCCTGCCTCATACTTTCCTTGCTCCTTTGTATACTTGTACACTTTATAACTGTGATCATGTTTTATAGCTCTGTCTCACAGGAAAGAGAACAATACCATTCTGGGGAAGCAATCAGTATTTTGGAGCTATTTACTGTGATATATGTAGACAATTGCAATACTTACCACTGCTCATTAGTAATACCCAAATAATTCTAAAATGGAGGTTGGTAACTGAATCTTCAGGCACAGAGAGGGGAAATTATTATCTTCTGGTTACCCAGAAAGTCAATGATTAAGCTGAGAGCTGAACCCAGGACTCCTGCACATTAGGCCAGTCCACTGGCTGTTATGCCACACTGCCCCTGCCATAAATCTGCTTGATGGATTTTTCAGTCATGGAACATTAAAGGCTCTGCTCTTTTCTAATGAATATGTTTAAAGAAAACAGTACAAACAAAAGCAAATGTAACACTTAAATTATCTGAGACATCCTGCTTCAATGTCGCACTTGGATAAAGGATTTCCTACTGGAGGCCTATGTACTCTAATGCACACTGAAAAATGTTTTAGCCAGTACCACTAGCTGGCATACTGGTATCTATTTATGCCTGAAAACAGGGCCTAATCAGTTCTAGGTGGTTAAGAACAATCTGAGCCAACTTTTAGATTATGACCAAAACCTTGGCATGTAGCAGAAAATTTCTTGCAGTGTTATTTCCCAGATTACTTGAACTATTTACACTGGGATTTCAAGTTTGAGGTATTGAAAACTGAAGATTTGGAGAAGTCTTGGACTGTGTATTTTTGTTCCTAGTTACAATGAGATGCACAGAGGAGCATTATGATACACATGACTGACTAAAGGAAGCGTTTTTAAGATAAACCACCTGAACAATTTAGAAGTAGTTCAGTTTGAACTGTTCAGATTTCCTTTTTAATTGAAGATTTGGAAAGCCAGTTGATTTAGATTAAATAATCAACCTTTCACATCTACTTGTTTAAGATTCATGTTGACACTGTACTAAATACAGCCATGGAGTTTGTATTCCAGATAAATTGATCTGACTACAAGCTTCACTCTTTAGTATGATCCTTACTCCAAGATAAATCAATATTTAATATCTCCTGCAACAGCCTCTGTAGATAATTTTAAACCTTTTCTCCATTCCATTAAGTTACCTTTAAAAATTCTTTATACAAGGCTTCACAGATGACTTCTGAAAAACTAGTTTATGAAAAGCAGTCTGAAATTCATTAATTCAGATGGAAAGGGTTTTTTAATCTTGCTGCATTGTGCTGATCTCTAAATCCATCTCTGTTTAGCTAATTCTCCCGCTCAGCTAATTTGAAGAAAAAATAAATACTTCCTGAAAATCTGTAAAACAGGTTTTTTAACGTAAAGAAAAATACCTTTGCACTGCTAGCTTTTTAGTACAAGATATGTCTGGGGTACAAGCTGCTGCAAAAACAGGCCAACCAAGGCTCTCCCTGAGTCCCTGAGAGGATGGGCACTCCTCATCATCGGGTACCAACCTCCACCCTCCAGCCAGCCCCACTGTCACCTCAGCTAAGGGAAACAGGGACAAGCAGCAGCGATGTCAGACTCAGACAGCAGCCACATCCCAGCCTCCATTTTGAATATTAAAAACTGTCTCTGCTCCCTCTCCCCTCCCCACCCTCCAATCTGGTGCAGCAGCTGAGAAGGAAAAACATCTCTTCCTCCTCCCTCAAACCTCTCCTATGGCTAAGGGCCCCGCTGGGATAGGAGGCTTTGATATCAGAAGAATGCAAACAGCAAGGCTCAGGTTTGCTGCTTCTTAGGGTTTAGAAACAGAGACTTAAGAGGAATTTCAAATGATTACATATATTGGGAGAACTGAGAGGGATGATGCCAAAAATAAGGAAAGAGCTATATACTCTGGAACTATCTGGTTGTAAATCCACCATTTAAACTATAGCATCTTCACATTCCTATCTGTGCTCTCCTTCACTCTTATCACTCTTATTTTCTATCCTGCAACACATTCAAAGTGCATTTTCAGGGACATGGTATGCAGGAGTCAGGTTCTGTCCCATTCCTCACCTCCTGACCTGCTGGTCCCCACAAACAGTCCACAATACTTTAAAACTTCTGAATCAGATATTGGTAGGGTCAGGATGAAAAATCAAACAGTGAAATGTTTCAGTTTAACAAAAGGGGAAGCTTTTGTTTTCAAAGCCTTTTCAGCTTTTACAGCAGAATTGCTCAAATAGTTCAGCCCTTGAGCAGGCAGCAAGCTGCAGCTGAAGTTGCTGAGAACCTCTTTATACTGGAGAGGCAACACACTAGACAGAGATAGCTCTTGCCTTTCAAATCTATTAAAGATCTTCATCTCAGGAGCTATAACTGCTTGGGTTTGTATCAAAGCACAGCCTAAAATTGTCTGATCCTAAATGAGTTCTGTCATCAGTTACAAAATAGAATTATTAAAGAAAAAAATGTGACTGATAACTCACAATGAAGTTTTCAATTTTATCTCCATTCCTTTGCTGCCCCCAGAAATCAAAAATGTGATAAATTGTGTATTTTGCTTATGGAAAATGGTCAGCATTTAGCTTACTTGTGAAGTCAAATCCAAGGCGGATTTAGCAACAAGAATGCAGCTGTATAGAGAATATACCCATAAAATAACAAAAGGAGGTGAAATAACACTATCTCTTCACAGCATGAGAAGTTAGTGGAAATTCTAATGAGGAAATTGTGTGCTGTCCTATTAATTAATTAAGATGTGACACACAACAGCAATGAAGGTGCTGTTTTCATAAGATCCTACAAGAGCCCCAGCAAAAGCAGGGTGAAGTTAAGCAACAGGGAAGAGTAGCAGCAGGGAGAAAAGGAGAGGCAACACAAAGTAGCAGATCACTGCAATCACTGCAAGAAATTACCCCCTCTGCCTTGTCATGAGAGAGTGATAGAGACTTCCACTACCTAAACCATGGTCTGCACCACACTGGGAGCATTCCTAATACTGCAGCACTGGGCTCTCATAACAGTTGAAGGATGATTAATAAATGCAGTCCCTAATTCAGAGGTACATGTGCTGCATTACATCCTTTCCATAGCAAAAGCTTTACATTAATTAGGGACAGAACCAGGAAAGTGGATGCTTTCTTTGCCCTTTTAACTGGATTCTTTATGTTCTTATAACACATATGGTAACTGCAGTAACATGGCACGGGTGGGGAAAAAGGGAAATCACTTGGTGTGATTTCCAAAACTAAGCAAGGAGTACACTTCATTACATTCTCCTGTAGAATAACTCACACATGCACTATGAATTTCCCACACTGTAGTTCATTCCTTTTGCTTATCCATGCTAGTGAGTACATCCTGATAAAATATGGATGGCTTTTGGACCAAATGGAACAGATATCCTGCACAACACAGTGTGCTGGTTATTGCAAACACTGTCGGGCATCCCAGTGTATATAGGGCCAGTTTATAACTGGGAACATTCTAATTCAGGCTGTTCCTTGCAGTGAAAGAGGAAAAATAAACCCTGCATGAAAGAGGGTGGGAGCAAACCTACAGGAAGAGGTCTTCCTTGCATTTCTAAGTTTTGGGTTCTTCCTGAATGGAAGCCCTAAGTGTTGGCATACACTTCCTCAATGAGACCCTGCAATGATACAGTGTGATCTGTAGTGCGATACCGGAGAATAAAACACAGGAGTTAAGCAAAGGTCCTGCAGGTAATCCCTTGATAAAGGGGAATCCCTGGGGAGGAAGAGTGCAGCCATACAACCTAATCTTATTCATAGTATTCAAGAGCTTGAGGAACAGAATTCTGGCAGGGAGCTGGCAGCTGAATACATTTTGGCAAACTGCAGAACCTCTGACAGACCAAGAAGTTTTACAGTACACGATGTGTCAGTGACTCACTTTGTATACAGCTCTAATGCACATCCTCCCAAATGATGGCTTCTAAACAGAATGCAAAGTAAAATGTACCAGCATCCAAAATACAGCAAAGACTGCTCCTGTGTTTTAGAAATGGAAAAAGTGGGATGCACAAATCAAGATTCTCTATGTATGTAAAAAGACAGTTCATCCAAACAGGAGGCATAGAATGAAATTGTTACTTCACAATTGAAATCGGATGCAAAGAAAAAGGCAGGGAGACAGGAATGCTCACATTGTCTGCTGTCTCAAGAAGCCCTTGGCAAGATAACAGTGAAATCATGCACCCAGCTACTGATCAACACAGGTCTGACATTAAACCACAAGTGTCCACTTCTCTTACTGGCTGTTTAATAAATTGCTTTGGAACGGGTGGAGGTAGAGAGGAGATCTTTCCAAAACCATGTCTCAATGTTCTCCCTCAGTTAATGAATGTCAGCAAGTGGAATAGAACAGAAATTTGATATGTTTTTCTAGCCTTTCTTATAGAAGCATTTGCAACATGTTAGAGGCCACAGGCATAAAAGGGGAATAGTAGGAAATTAATGTTGTCTGTAGATTTTCAGGATGTAAGCTGGGCAATTTCAGCTTGTGGGTTAGGCATACTTCAGGTTTTAAGTAGTGTTATAACAGCTTACTATGACTTGAACAAGATTTTAATATGAGCAATCTGATGTTGAGAATCATTTATTACCCTGTTACCCATTTCCAATTGAGATAGATCTGTTTGTGGAGTTAGCATTATGTGACTAGAGATGAACAAGCTATGTGCAGTGAACATTTTATCCAGAAATTAGAGTATTTCTTATCTTTTCAAACTACCCCCAGAGGTTCAGTGATTTCTCTACATGTATGAGTGTTTTAACAATCCAACTTTTTAAAGCTCTGCATGAACTATGCACTTAAATGCTCAATGGTTTCCTGTTTCTGATTTATGCTGTAGTTGGTCACCCAAGACAAATGACATTGTTTTCAGTACCTGACTCAGTGATAATGCAACTTTGCCTTAAATTACCTGGGAAAAAAAAAAAAAAGGCAACTGGGAAATCTCTCAGCTCAAAGACCTCCTAGGTAATAAAAAGGTTTTACTTCAATTTATCAGCTCCTGCATCCAAAACTCAATGCCACAGAAAAACCAGTGAATCTGCCTCTGGCATACCACTGGTAGGAAAAAGATGGCAATGGTAAGGGATAGTGCAGCAAGGCCTTCAGCAGCCCTAGATTAAATTGCTGCAGAGTTCAGGGAGCTGCTGTAAAGATCTATAATTAGCATTGACCCTCTCTCAAGGGCTGGAAGATCTCCCTGATAGTGTATTCCTCATTTGGTCAGTGGGTGCTGCATCAAAGCCCCCATTTCTTACTAAGAGGAGTTGAGCAATTTGGGCATAAAGTGCAAAAACCTAATTGTGCACAAATGTCCGTGTTCATATGTAAATACAGAAATAAAACCTAGAAATAAAACCCTGTTTGCATGAATATTTGTGAAAAGAAACAAAGCAAGGACTAAGCATAGTCAGATTCCATTAATCAGATTTCAAACAAACACTTGCAAACATTGTTTCCCATTATTGGCTCAAGTCTTTTCACGAGATAAAAGAAGACAATTTTACCTGTTAGCATGTTCATTCTTTTGATTGAAGCAGAGCAGTTAAGCCAGCAAAAAGTATTGTATAATCCCACAAACAGGCAGCTTATCCTTAAACAACAGGGAGTGTATTTGCATTTATCATACCTATTGATGCAGCCTAATGACACTTGAGAAACGGGAGACATTTTTAATTTTAGAAAGTAATGAAGTATCAGGGAAAGCAATCCAAATTTATCCTTGCTGTACTTTATCTGCTGCAGATATATGAGAGTTATATTGGCAATGCATTTGGTGTAGCAAATTTGCTTAGAGGAATACACAGAGCCTGGAAAAAAATGGCAGTAACTTTTGCGGATGCCTTTGCTTGTATCTAAGTGTGAAATAATATGCAAATATATTCTGTACTTCTCAGGACAATTGAGGCAGTGATATGATAGGATTGTGCAGCTGCCATTCTGACCCACAATTTAAATCAATGGATATATTCCTGTTCCAGCAAATTTATGCTTGAACAATAATTTTCAACCTATCTTTATTGTTTTGTGGAGAAGCATCATAAAAACCACAGAATAAATTTCAGTATATATCTGTAAATTCTCCTGAATAGCTTGGGAAATGTATTGTATATAAGAAGATCATTATGCTGTTACAGTCATCAGAAAGACACTATCCTTCATGGCAGAACATCATCTTTTGGAAAAAAATATCCTTGTTGGTTTGTGCAAATTTTTCAACACATCCCTGAGACATGTTTCAATCTAATTCTGTTCCTTTTGAATTTTCAGTTGCTCCAAAATTTAAGGGAGAAGACCAAAATGGGGCAAAGTTTGTATCCTTTTCACATGAGCTACCCCATGCAAGGGAAAAAGTAGTGTATTTGGCATTTTTTCTTGAACTTGAAAGGCAATAGAAGAAAGGGGACAAGTCCCCCTTATTACAATTATCATCATCACTCTAATTAACACTATTAATAATTTGGTCTAAACCCTGAAGTTAGACAACCTCTTCGAGTAGTCCTGACAACATAAATAAAAAATCTTAGCTGTGTTCAGCAAGAATACTGTTAAGCACAGGCAGTGGCTAAACCTTTAGCAGCCAATATTCAAGTGTAAAAACAGCTCTTGATACCAAAAGTTTGTGCTGGTTTCTCTCCTGAAAAGAGCATTTTGTTACCATGTGCTCTTGGCATTGAATTAAAGGCATGAAAAACTTTAAAAGTGCACCTAATATGGGAAGTTTTGACCCTCTGCAGGGTGTGTGTGTTCTTGTGTATACATATGTGTGCCTCTCTATATATGTGTATGTAGAGGTTGCTTATGTCTAAATATGTTCTCTCTTATTTTCTTATAAATGTACATCACCATTGGGGTGGTAAAACCTTTTTTTTTCAATTTATGGTCCTGTAAAATTTTTGTGATTTATAGTTTGCAAAGATTGCATATTTTTCACTCAAATAATTTTGATAATTTAATAGATAGAGAAAATAATTTAGATTTTATTTTAATCAGCCTCTACATGACTTGAGGGGCTAAGAATTTCACTGTACATCTAATGCATTGGAACGGAAATTCAGAAACTATCAATGTTATAAAGACAATTTTGGAAAGTAAGGTAATTGAGTAAAAGGTTTAAAAAAAGGTTGCACAGAAAATTCTTCTATAGGTGTAAACGGGATCCATAAGCTGTCACCAAAGCTAAATTATCTGCAAATTTAGATGACCTACATATGCCAGAGATTTTGCACTGTTTCTTTTTGTCTTTTCCCTGTCAGTTCCACAGTTTCAGCGAGCATGTATTTTTAATGTGCAAATTTCAAACACATTATTTGTATGTCTTTCTACACACAGCATACAAAGTCAGCCTAAAAAAAAAAAAAAAATAATTTGGTAGGTGCATCAATAGGCACGAGTGTGGCTACACACAGGTGTAAATAGCATTTCAGCAAGAGCATGTGATCAATTAGAAGCTGCATCCTACCTCACCCCCAGACAAAGTTAACGATTCATGAGCAGCTTTAATATTTCTATCTCTGGGGTTGGAGGAACAGACTTGACAAGGTTTCATACCCACAGCCTTCTGCACCTGGTTCCCATTACAAACCTGGCCTTGATAATGGGGCTGTGTTCTTCTGCAGAGGCTGATGTTAGCGCTGGTATTTTCCTCCCATAACTCTTATAACCTGAGCACCAATGTTATGGCTGGGTTTGACCCCTCTGTGCATGAGCAGCTACAGCTCCCATCACCTTTCTCACTACACAGATACAGATCCGATAAAACACTTCTCTAAGTACGGGTACAATGTCTGAACTGTTTTTGTTTCCCACAAAGCTGGTGATACATTACAGGCTTCAGGGTTATATCCAAAGTCAGGTTAGTTGCTTTCCTTCTTAGTTTATGATTGAAACATTTCTGCTTAAAAGATATGGTTGGAGACATAGGGATTTTTTTTTTTCTTCCTAAGAAGCTCTGCTTTGAATTTAATTGAAATTACACTGCAAGTTCTAGTTGCAAAGCATAAATCCATTGCAATACTTGCTCGTGTCTGAAAGATACTAAAACCATCCGTCTATTCAAAAATGCATCTAATTCCTGATCAGAACTCACAAAAGAAAAACAAAAATAACAACACTCAGTGTGCCCCTAAATACACTTAGAAAACCAATTCAAACGCATATGACGTTCATACAAAAGCAGAAATCATCTACACCTTGAACTTCTTAAAAAAATAGCAGGGAATTCCCTGAAGGATATTCTGCCTAGGAAGTCCAGTCATAACACACACAATACACCCTGAACAAATATGTTGCTTGGAATCATTGCTATTTTTCCCTCATTCATTGTTATAAATGCATACGGATGTCAGCCTTTATCTTATCTTGGCATGAAAATTCAAATATTGGAAGCAACAGCATAAATAAACAGAATTTCTCCAGCTAAAAATCTAAATGTTTGAGGTCCAACATGTTTTCCAGTTCTAATAAAAGGGGGCAGTATTACATCAGCTGAAATTCTGAATTGTCCAAATTATCATAAAAGGAGCTGGAGAAGGATACAAGACTGCTGAATTCCACTGAAAATAGACTGTTACTGTGTATGCAGCCACAAATCTGCTTGTTTGCCTTGGGGTAAAATTTTCAGAGCTAGTTCAGTGGGACTTAGACTCCTGCATTGCAGCCACTTCAAAAAATTTTTACTTGAGTCACTATTTTCCTTTCAAAATTATTAAGGAAATATTACAATGGGTATAAAATGAAGACACGTGTTTATGTAGCTAGGATAAGCCCTGAGCCTAAGAAAGAAATTGCAAAATTATTGCAGTTTAAAAAATTCTGGAACAAACTGGAGGTTTTTTTGGTTTTGTTTTGGTTTTTTTGTTGTTGTTGGTTTTTTTTGTGTTTTTTTTTTTTTTTTTTTTTAAATACAGATTTTTCAGATTAAAAATACTGATGTCCAAATATGGCTTTAGGAAATTAATTTTGAACACCCAATGTAAAAAAAAAAAAAAGTTATAGCTTACATATATTATGTACAGCCACAAGTAGATTACTAAATTGAGCAGATTCACAGTCAAGTATAAAGGACATTTGTTTTTTAAGAACTCTGAGGACTGCTGGGATTTGTGTTTGAAACTTTTCGCTATTCCAGGACGTTTAACTTAGACCTGTCACTTATCTGTTCTAAAATGATGGATCTGCAAAGAGGTTGTCTCTATGCAGCGTGTCCTTCCACGTCCCAGCAAGTCCCCAGGGAAAGGTTTGAGCAGGATGACGTACTCAGGAAAAAACACTTTGCAGTGTCTCTTTGTAGAAATCAGAGTCTTCATTAGACAGATGGAATACACTCCCACTGAGTTGAATAAATTGCCTATATTCTTGCAAGAAAGTGAGACCACACTAACAGTTCCTCAAGTAAATCAATGTCTTTCTTTTTTCCCTTTCTATAAAGTTCTAGATTTTTTATTATAGGATCTAAATACTTAAACTACATTATACCTAAGTGTAAGCTGGGGGGGAGGACCTTTCTGAAGTTACAGTGAGACCAGTGAGAACTTTTTACAATGACTGGAGCAAATAACATAGAACAAGTAATTAACTTTGTAAAACTAATCATCTGCTGCTGTTATTGCTATCCTTTTTTTTTTCTTTCCTAATTTTTAGATACTCATCCTTTAATTACAAGTAGAACAAAGGTTTAACCAACAGAAATAAGGATCTACTTGAAAATGCTTACAGTTTCTGTCATGTCTGACTGCAGCCTCAAATATAAGCATTGACATCTTATTTGCTAAGTATCAATAGTCTGCTAAAACAAACAAAAGGGGAAAAAAAAGAAAATAGAAGTTTTTCTTAAAAGAAAAAAGGGAATGAGAATACATCATTACCTGCAAATGTAAACCACATATTCATAAAGATTTATAAGAAATCCATAAGACCCTTATGACCAATTAATTCATGTTCCAAAATTAAGGGTAGTCAGGACTCCTTTCAGTAAAAGGAAAAAGAGAATTGCAAGCAGAATGAACTGAAAAAGCATTTGCTTAACTATGTGTTTGGGGTTTTTTAACAGAGTTGAGAATTCACTAAGAGCAAGGATGCTTGTAACAAAGTGATCCTCTGAGACTGTCTGAGAAATCTCCTGCACAGGCAGAAGAGACAGTGTGACTCCTTCCACTGCAGTTGTTCTGTCTCTGATGCTGAATGTATAGGGAGAAAAAAGCTGGGGGGGGGGAAAAAAAAAAAAGGAAAAAATAAAAATACCACCACGATGGCAGCATAATGCAGCATTACTTGCCTTTAGGAAAAAGAAAAAAAGGAAAAAGAAAACAGCACAGAGCTGGAGCCATTGCAGGGCTGTAGGCAGCCAAAAGGAGATCATGCATGACTAGTGACTTCTCCTACAAAGACTTCCTGAAGTGTTTTTGTACAAGCTTGTAGTTGTGTGCAGGAGCTTCATGTACATGATGAAGTGTAACGCCTCCAGAGGAGTTGTTACACTCTATTGTCTCAATAATCCACATACTTAACAGTCCCTAAATACAGCAGAGCGTAACACCTCCAAAGGGGTCGTTATGGCTTATCAAGTCCAATCCAAGTGCCTAAATATGGATTTGATCAATAGACTGTAATATCTCCAGGGGTGAATAATGCACGTTCTTAAGAATGTACACACTTTGCATACAAACTGTGGTCTATATTAGGATAAATTACGTGGATTCAACTTGTGAAACTTTGATTTAGAGATAAGAAAGGAATAAAAGGCTCATTAGAAGAGGTGCTAAAGTACCATAATTCCCAGGAAGTAGGCAATGACTCATGTAATTTATTTTGGGGTCTAATTCTACTTTCCTACTGCAAATACACAGTTGTCTGAAAATCTACAAAAGAGTAAGAATAGAATATAAACATAAAAATGTTACATACAATTCTGCTTACTCTCAGATCTCAGTGAATGTGCTTCGTGGTAAGTAAATGGGGATGTGGGGATACAAACATGTTATGGTAATTGATTTTGTATTTATCCCATCTTGATTTCATAGATGTTTCCCCAATCCCAGTTCTACCTATATTTTTTATACTAAAATTTTCTGAAGCATTTTTGTCAGCATTTTCCTGCTTTATGTACAAAAAAGATAGGATCTGATTCTTGTTAAAATAATGTCAGTTATCTTATAAATTATATAACATTTTCAGATTCATTTAAAGCCTTAAATCAAAGCAAATCTTCTAGGCAATGACGGTAGTTTGAAATACTAAAATAAATACAAGCAGCTGAAGCAATGCAGATTTTGTGTAAGTACTCTTTTTTGTTGACGGTGAACATGCCTTGACTGGAAAAAGTCGCATCCTCTAAACAAAGATGAATTTTTGGTCTGATTTTACTTTTGCTTCTATCACATGGTAAAAGCTCTGGGTACTGTTTCCTCTTTTTCCTAACTCTCTCCCCTTGCCCAGTGTTGCTGTTTGCTCTGTAATATGACAGACACCATTACTCTTCCCTTTCCTCGGTCAGACCACACTTGAGGTTTTTACTCCACCTGAGGCAGAGCTGAAAAATTCAACTCTGTTATAGTAATTTCATTTATAATTTTTTTTTTTATTTTTTTTTTTTTTTACCTCATGTGCATTGTACTGGTCTAGGCTCAGAGCTAAACTTAGTTCACATGCCACTGAGTTTTGGATTTGTGACCAAAACAGTGCTGGATAACACAGGGATGTTTCACCCATTGCCCAACTGGACTTCTAGAGCAAGGCCTGATTTTGAGGCTGCTCTGCCAGAGAGGAGGCTGGGGGTGTACCAAGCACTCAGAGGGAGACAGAGCCAGGCCAGGTAACCCCAGCTGGCCAAAGGAATATCCCACACCATCAGACTCAGCAATAAAATCTGGGGAAGAATGAGGAAAGGGAAATGGTTGGAGTTTGGGCATTTGTCCTCCCGTGTAACTTATTTGTTCTGCAGCCCTGCTTTCCTGGGAATGGCTAAACATCTGCCTAGCAATGGGCAGTAGTCAATTAATTCCCTTTTTTAATTTGCTTACATGCACAGCTTTTGCTATACTTATCAAACTCTACTAAATATCCCACAAATTTTCTAACTTTACCCTTCTGACTCTCCTCCCCATCCCAGGCTGCATGGTGCTTACCTCCCTGTCCTAACCCATGACAGCACACAAACCCAACTCCACAGGATGCTATCATCTCAGAACTGTAACCCTAATGCTTTGGCAAATGACAAAGTTGGGCTGTCCCAGAGTGTTGGATGTTTTTGTTTTGGTCTTTCTGATGAGTGAATCTCTGTGAGCACTTTGAAAGCTTTGTAGATTTTTTTTTTCTTTTTTTTTTGAACAGCAGAATATGAACACAAGCAATTTTCAATTCTGTGTCTGTAACCAAATACAAAGCTTTCTGAGACTTAAATGACACATTTTCAAAAAGGCCTAAGCCCAGGCTTTGAAGTTATGTACATAATTTTGTGAGCTCAATCATTTGCACAACAAACTATTACCAACTATCTGAACTTGAAGACCAGTAACTGACCAGAACTCAATAGCTTTTTTAAACCAGCTGCAGGCAATTAATTTGTCATCTTTTTCTGGTGCCAGCTTCCAGCTACTCATTTCTACAAGTCTAATTACCTGAAGCTGATTTCTGAGAGTTTGGTCCTGAAAACACAGGGTTCTGATTCTTCAAAAGAAACCTATCCAAAATTGCAACTGTTATCAAAGCTTCACTGGGATTATGACAGAAACTATATGCAGTTTTCTTGGCATACAATTATTTCAAAATTATATTTCTCTAATTGAAGTAATCTAGCATTCCTGCTCCCCCACCTCCATTTGAATCATCCTGCCCATCATTTTTAGAGTAAAAAAAGTATATCATAATGTAAAAATTGAAAGGCAGAGGGTGAAGGGGGAAAGAAAAGTGTTCTAGGATTCTGTTTGTGCAAAGGATTCCTCTGGTTTTAATGTATTTTATACTTGTTATAAAATATAAATACATTTTCTTAGTATTCATGACCGAATTAATACTTTTATTTTCTCCGGCATAAGAGTGGGGATGCACCATCACCGAAAATGACTGATTTATATCCTGTTCTTTTGCCACCCCTGCCTTTCCTCACATCTGTGGGGTGAGGATAACAGACCAGCACACCAAAGGTAAAACCAGAGCATATCCTACAAGCTTTTCCTGCCTTGATGGTTCTGTAGTGCCTGCTGCAATAAATAAACCCAGCAGGACTGCATAGGGTCACTAAGAGACTGAACAACAGATTTGCCTGCTGCTGTTTTATTCGGAGGTTTTAAAAGTTGCAAGTGCTACCATGAAAAGTCTCCTCACAAAAATGAGAATGATGTTGTTTGCATCTGTTAAAGAGTTCCAATTCACTCTGCTATATTTGCAAGTAAAAGAAATATTTTTTTTGCTCAGACTGCCTGATGTATAACATCAATCTGGAAACTGTGCATCAATCTGTGTATTGCTGGTAACCGGCACAAAATAGAAATTTCAGATTATTCACTGAAATATTTACTGACTCCACTTTAAAGGGTGAAAGATGAAATAAGAACTTGATATCGAATACAAGACATAAACATGATACTGAAAATATGCAGAGAAGAGACTCAATAACTAAGTGGATGTCATTTTTATACTTATTTTTCAAAGTGAAATCAAATGTTAAGAATTCTTTTAATAGCCCTTATAGCATATTAGATATTTTTTAAATGTCAAGCCACTGAAACTCATAAAATAAATTTTAAAATAAGCATAATTTATAAACTCTTAGCACTGATCATGTATGTGACATTTTTTTTTATTTTTATAACCTGGGCTTTAGTATCCTGCCTCTTGATTACTTAATACAAACACTGAGTTTACAATTACAGTGTTTGAATACAGCCTGCTTGATCATCCTGTATTTTTAATAATATCGAATTGTATTAAATGAGGTTTTCAAGTATGACTTTTAAACCTATGCTAGCAGACATATATATTTATTAGACACTGAGTCTGACTTGGAAAAGCATTGTTTATCCTGTGTGGCAACATTTTTACCAGCCTTTTTTAACTACTTGTTTTGAGTGCTGTAAAGAAACTACCAAGCAAAAATATAAAATGTAATTAAAAGGTGTGTATCCATCTTTCATGAGTCTGTTTATGAAGTTTCTTTGTCTTTCTGTGCCTTGCTACAAAGCACTCACCCAAGCATTCCCTTGTGGGCTGAGAAAAGATCAGAATATTATCAAATTCATTATTTAAGTAGCAGTGAATATTCTGCTGAGTCTTATACTCAAAACTCCTGTTAGTCTTTGGGCTGCAATATAATCTTCCCTCCCTCACCCAAGAAGCAAAGAACCAACCCTGCCTTCTGATATAGAGAATCACAGAATTTTTGTAGGCATTGAGGGTACCTGCTGTTCTGGAGTGCTTTAACAAATAGTCTGAAACACTGCTTGCTCTATAGGCTAATTAATGTGCCAGTTTTCTTTCCATTCATTACTAAATAGCATCATAACCATTCTATTGGCCAAAGCTTTAGTGATTACCGGGATAATGCTTTTCCTTTCCTAGTTGACTGGAATAAGTATTGTGGTCTCTAACTGACCTTGTGTCAGTGGTGAAAAATCACTTGTGTGCTGTATTTTCTGCAGCAGGTGGCACCTCTAGGGAAACCAACAGAGGCATTCCCCATCCACAGGGCTGCCTTTTACCTCAGCCAGTTACCAGATGCTCTGCTGTCTTGCCCTGGTGTACATGCAGAGAGACCTGCTGCTGGAGCAGACCCTGAACACCTCAAAAGGCCACAGAATGGGACAACACACAGGTTTAGGGGATTTTCCAAGAGTCTTCTTTGTCCTCTGATGGGTCCTTAAAGTGTGATAGAAACTCTTCCTTACCTTTCACAGATGATGCCAGGTTGCTATTTTGTAAGCTGGATCATGTCCTGCTCAGTCCAGTGCTGGTCCTGTTATCCCAATACTTTTTCTCATTTACCCTTTTACTCTAGTGTGCCTCCTCATTTCAGTGATTCACATTGGAGAGTCAACAAAGAATGTTTTATCTCTAATTTCCCACTGAACTGAGAGCTAAAAGCAACTGCTTTGAGCCGAGGTACTTCATCGCACCTGAACCACAGATTCAAGCACACTCAATTCATACACTGGCATTGTAATAATGATGCCAGGAGAGAACTGGCCTTTTAGCCATATTCATCAATCCAGCCATTCTCAAAAGCACAATTCAAAATCCAGTGACCACAAACAGTGGAGGCTTCAACCAGCCCTGTTTCCATGTTTCTGTGTGCACACTTACAGCTCTGTCACAGGTGTGCACAGGACTGTGGATGTGAATGCTCTCAGGTAAACCCAGAGAAGTTTGTGGCACAGCACTGCGAGGTGACAAGGTGTATTTTGTATGAAACCAGGGATGGCTAAAAGCTCTAAAAAGAAATTTCATATAAAAATAAAAAGCATTTTGCCAGGAAGAGAGGAGTGAGTGACAGTCTGTGGGGAAATGGCAGACATTACCTTTTCATTCCTGCAGTTGTTTAGACCCATGTTATTCATGGAGGGCAATTTTCCATCAACACCATGAGGCTGCTGTTGCTGCTGCTGTTCCCTTTGGATTTGCTCTCTCATTTTTCGGGCCTCCTGAATGGCTTTCATTACTGTGTCCTGGTCCCCAAATAGGGCAGGTGAATTAAGACTGGAAAGGATATCTATAAACAGAGAACACATTTTATTTAGGTAACTATCCAAATTGGAACCCAGGGTAAGAACTCTGCTCTCACACTCTTAGAGCTGCACCCAACCAACATCTGCAGATGGAGGAGGAGTGGAAAATGTCTGTTTGAAGGCTGAATTACTTTGCTGAAGTGACTGATAAACTCATGCACTTCTTTTGCTGTTAGGAATACAACCACTGAGGTCTTGGGATAGCCTGATATGGACCTCTCTGAGCAGAGTCAAATTTAAATATGTGTTTAAGACAACAGTATTCTGAAGCTTAAACTGGACACCTTTTGAGGTATTAAAAATAATTAATGAAATGAACAAAGGAAAAATATTTAATTTACTAGGCCGTGAAACCCCATGCCTGTTCTTAGAACTTTATAGAGAGAACCATCACTCTAGACATTTGGATTTCCATTTCAGAAAAGGCACTCACATTTACTTGTTGGGGACAAGGGTCATTATCACCATAACATGAGTATAATACTCTAAATCAGCAGAGAAAAAAACAGTTTTCTTTCTATTGCTCTGAACAGGAAGAAACTTTAAACGAGCATCAAACTCAGGCAAGCATTCCTGCTACATCTTACAATGCATTCATGAAGATGAGTAGCCCAGATACAGTTTTAGATTTGAGAGAAAAAAGACAGCAATTATTTTGTGACTGTTTTTTTGTTGTTGTTGTTGCTGTGATAAAACTGTGATCCACCTGCTCCTACATGGAAGTATTCTCTGTAGTGCACATGGATAGATTGGTGCAGATATATTCTAGCTTGGGAATTTTGAGCAGTTTCACAGTTTGTGTGTGACCTGTGCATCTGTCTGACCAGCAGATGTCTTTTATAAAAGCTTTGAATTTGCTAGATTTGTGTACTTATTGACAGTCTACTACTACTAGTAGACTAATTTTTATATTATTTTCCTTTTACTGAAGTTCAGCTGAGTACAATACAAGAAAATTCAACCTCAAAGGATCCTGAATTATTTTAAAATAAAAATGATCAAGGGTTTCTCACACTTCATCCTGGGAACCAAATGCTTACTTTAATACTATGGCCTAAGTTAGTAGGGATGCAGACTGTGATGTTTTCATCCCATCCCATCAAGGGTTGGGACTGGTGCTGTTTTCTATCTGAATGAAACACCCCTCTCTAAAATAAAAATAATGTATTATAAGACAACCATTGTTTTTGAGGAAGAGAATTTGCAATTTTCTGAACCATTTCAGCCATCAAGTTCCATTCTGGACCCTAAAGAAGTAGGGAGCCATATTTGCATGATTTTTAAAGAGATTTAGCTTCGTAATCATCTACATTTATTTTGAAATGTAGCAAAAACTCCTACATGGCTTGTTGATTTTTGGTAATTTCTTCCTGTCTTTTTTTATACTTAAGGATTGAGACAAAATTATTTTATGACTTTACATGAAAAATATTTATACCTTAGGCACTATTTGACTTCAGTGCTCCTTTCTCTTGAATGGTCTATGAATTCAGATTGATATTTTAGTTTCTAACGTAAGATAGTGCAGAGATAGTTCCAAATAAATTGACAGGTAGAGTATCTAGATTGTTGCAGAAAATATCTTTCAGAGATAATGATGTTCCCAAGTGTTTGGCAATGGAAAAAACCCTATAATTTTTATATATTTAATATATGTATTTAACATATCTATTCATTATTCACAAGTGTTTCTATATATTTTACAAGTACACTTGAGCTACAGATTGTGAATAAGTGGTCTGTAGTAAGTATTTAGTCACTGTTAAAATTTACTATTTGAACTTTAGGGCTGATCATCTACATTTTGCTGCTCTTGATTCTGTTTCTTGACTGGTTAAAGTAGTCTTCATACATAGTTTTCAGACCAATTTTGTTTCATCACTTTATAAGCTTAAAGAATCTTGAACAGGGATCAAAAATTCCCTACTTGTAACCATATGAATCAACAAAATCCTGACAGATGTGTGAAAAAATAGCAAAAATATGATCAAATAATAAAAACATGATCAAATAAAAACATTAACTGGCTGGACTGATGCTTTTCCATCTTTATTTAAATATATATATATATGTATCTAGTGTCTGCTGATAGTGTCTGGTGAGGCTGTATGTGTGTGCAAAGCCAGTTTTTAATTTTTTTGTTCCAGAAGTCAAAATTCAAAAGTTAACTTTGAGGGTATACACCCAGTAAGTAGATCCCATTAAAAGAGATATTCACATAAACCTGTTTTACAAGTTTTATATACCTAACTTTATTTACTTGTCTGTGTGTATTTGTATGTATTTCCTACATTATGTATTTCTTTCCTGTGTTTGTCACACACCGGTACAGCTCTTTGGATACTCTTGTAAAACCTTGGTAATCAAGTATTCTTTCAAAAGATTCACTATTTTTTTCCCATTTTAAACAGAAATGAACACCCAAGTATCTACTTAATCCAGAACTAAGTGTGCTCAGGCTGGAATTTCATGCAGAAAACCTATTCATGCCTGTTTTCTCCTTTCCCCAGGGCAGAGCAGTTACCTAAAGAGGATCCTCTTCCCAGAGATCCACTGAGCGGGCTGGGGATGCCACTCTTGTTCGTCACTGTCACTGGACTGCTTTTGCTGGCTGGGAAGAGATTCTGTGTTGGAGACGTCGGGGATTTGACAGGTTCAGCTGTTTTGGGTCGGGCTGAGAGATTCAGCGGCTGAGCTGCTTCATCCTGCAAGAGTTTAATGTAAATAACTATTAGGAGAAGACAAACGAAAGCATCGTTTTGCAAGCAGCAGTTACTTTACACCTCGAAGACAATGCCACATTCCGCAGCAATAATAACAAAAGAAGCTAATTATCTGCCTCCTTTAAGATTCAACGAAAGGAAACCTCATTAATTTCCCTGTGTTATGCTTCTTATTTACATTAACTATGTGACTGGATCATTCTTTTTGCCAAATTAAAATTTGAATTAGCTCACATTACAGCTTAATTTCCTAATGTGTTTTCAGAGATCTAAATTAACCTAGGGCATTTACAAAGAATTATTTAAAATTTCCAGCAGCTCGGTAATGCTTTTGCACTGGTTCTTTTTGAAAAGTTCCTGGCACTATAAAAATAAGTTATGTAGCTTATTTTTAAATGTATTAGAAACGAAGGAATCAGAAGTACTACCATGAAAGAATCATTTGGAAACCCTGACAGCTCTTTGGCCCACATTTAGAGCTGCTGCTAGCTTATACATTCCACGCATCTAATTCAGAGTGCATGTTTTGTTTAGTGAAATAATCTATGCTGGTCCCTCATAATGGGAGATAAGAATTTCTCTGAATTCAAATTCTTTACTTATTAGGGTAGTGACTACATACCATATGGACTTCGAAATATATTTCATTTTCTACTATTTTTGTTAACTTCACACTATTTAATTATCCAAATGTCAAGTTTTTGACAGATTTATGCAAAATCAAAACTATTTTCCACATAATCGCTATTTTGCTCCTTGTTTGATACTTCTGTATTATTTCCATATCGTGTACTTGTTTTTGCTACATTTAACCTTTAGCATATCTGTACGTTTTATTTGCATTAAGACAAGGAAAATTCTTAATCGTGTGTAAATCTAGTATCAGCCTTTTATATGATTTGATACTTTTCATTTGCAACTGTGGAGGAAATTCTCTCTGACATATGCATTGTTTCTGTGCTGTAGAATAGGTCCGTCTAAAAATATCTCAACTTTTTGAAGATGACTTATTTAAGCTATTAATTTCTTTGATAAGTATAAACATTAACAGTGCAATCTTCTTCCCATTCTTTGAGCTTTTTCCTTCTACTTAGTACATTAAGCAAGACAGAGCACTTGAAAAATTGTGAGAAAGTGATTTTCTGCCATTAAAGAACCCAGTAAGACAGATCTCACATTTAAAATATGCCCAGAGTAGAATTATGCTGGATATAAAAGATTGTTCATATTTTAAAGCACGGCACTGATCATTTCGAAGCTTAGAATTATGTCAAAGTACAATAATTAATCACATTATCTCATCTTTTCTATTCTCCTTACTGTCAAGCAAAGTACATCTGGTCACACACAATGCATCAAACAGGAAAACATAACAAACAGATATTCATAATGCCATCATATCTCCAGCTTTAAACTTTTCCCATAAAACTGCACGACATTTCAATTCATCCTGGCCTCGGAGTATGCACAAATGTCCACACCCTTTCAGGGTCCAGGAGAGACCACAAGCTCAAGGGTACAAGGGACAGAGCCCATTTTGGTGCTTTGTGGCCACACTTACACACGACCTCTCTCCTTGCACAGATAAAAAGTTGCTTCCATAAATGTTTCCCAAGAGTTCAGAGCCCCATTCAGACTATGAAGTTTGCCAGGCTGGGCACTGTGAACATCTGCACATACAAATCTACACTACAGTGTTCAATTTTTAAATACTTATCCCTCTGATACCATAATGAAAGAACTCTAAACACTGCTAGAACTTGTTCGTTTGTATTACATGGACAGCACTGTCATTTCTGCAAGACAACCAAAAAGCTGGGAAACATTCTGGTCACTGACTTAAGGAAAACCTCAATTACTTTTTGAAAGATCTAGCCTCTATAAAAGAATTGCATTAGTTCTATAAATAGTGCATGTAGTTTACACAAACTGCTTAAAACCAGAGAAAATATAGAGGATTTCTTAGGCAATGCATGACCATCAAAACTGTCACAGCTAACAAAGGTAACAATATGCAGAGACTGAATATAGGTACTGCTTTCATACTAATAATTTCTTCATTAGCTATTGGTATTTGACCACACAAAACACTTGTAGTTCACCTTTAATATTCTGAATGCAGTAGTGTGCTCAATAAAAATAATCATAAAAACACTTCAATTTTTATTAACATATACTTTAGTCCATTCAAGTTACATTATGTAGGGAAACCCCCAAGAATTTGCACGTGGTCAATTTTGTAATAGGACTCAGCTGGCCACAAACCTGGAACAGCATTGGCCTTGGTTCAAGAAGATATGTGCTTGAATTTAACCAGGGAAAATTTGACTCATACAGTAAAGGTTTGGTTTGGTGTAGGTCCATTTGGCTCGCTCGCTCCCAGAATTACTTTTTCACATTAAAGTAGTCGGTAGTATATTCTCAATGCCATAAATCACTGGTGTTAGGTATCACCATACTATGGCAACTTTGCTGGAGCAGTTGGGCTTTGCTTTTGGTGGCTTCTGTATTGACCACAGCAAGCTCTGCATCTGCGGTAAATTTCCCTGACTGCTCTCAAACCTGGCCTTGGATTACAAGAGGTAAAATATTAGACTAATACACATCCACAGCTAAGTAAAGTGAATGCTTTGCTAAATAAATGCTAGATCTGGCCATAATGGAGTAGTTTTTTATTTATTAGTACTCTCAGCCTAGCAAAAAAGTGTCATGGAAATTTATCAGCTCAGGCAGAAATATCTACTCACACACACTTTACCACGATGATTGATGATAATGAAAAAACAAATGATATTTTACTCTCATGTCAAAAAATGGGAAAAAAAAAGAAAAAAACAAGAAAAAGAAACCACCACCTCGAGTAAAATCTTCTCAGGCTGGTTTGAAGCTAAAGACTGTTTGCTTGTAAGATGCAGGCAGGCAGGAAGAAAAAAAACTAATACATCCTCTCTATTTCTCTCCCCACAGAGTCACTAGATGCCACCTTTAGATTTATTTTAATTGTTCAGCACTTATATCTGTATCATTCAAATGGGTAAAACACCTGACTGAATGTTGATTTCTTTTTTGGTTTTTGGGGTTGTTTTTGTTTTTGTTTTTTTTACAATTTGGAGTAAATTGGTCCCAAGCATGCTTTCCATTCTCACGAAATCCCCAAGCATCCGGGGAGAGCACAGCAGGAGAAGCCACCCAAAGGCTGCTCCACAGGTTTCACGGGGAGCACAGAGCTCATTCCAGGCTCCTGGCAAGTGCCATGTTGTAGCTGCCTGGTTCCAGGCTGGTGAGAAAAAGCAGGCACAAGCACTCGGCAGCGGCACAAAAACCAGCGAGGAGCAGCGGGGTTGTCAGCAGCTGTGTGAAATCAGCAAAAGTCAAATCAATCTGCAACAACACAGTGTTTTCCCCAGAGCCCTGACTTACATCTTAGTTTTACAGGAGGCTTTTCCAAAATTGTAGAATTAAGTACACGTAGAGATTTGTAAAATAATTAGAAGCTCTACAGTCTCTCCCTTACCCTAACGATGTAAGCCAGCACCACGTTTTAAGATACTCAAGAGTTCGAAGTGAAACAATTCATGAAATGGATGTCATTTATGCGTCTTACCACATTACAGACTGAAATCTTGGAAATATCACATTTTACTGATGATTCTGTTGTGCTGCCTCTGGGAGGAAGAGGGATGCCTGGTATTTTTGGAAACAAGTGAATGCTTTCTCTTCCCTTCCCTATACTGATAATACAGCACTAAAATGGAACTTTTTATTTGAGTACTGAAGAACTGTACCATGGCTCAACTTCCAACTGTAAAACAATTAGAGAGATCATTTGCTCTTACTGCCCTTGTCAAACACCAGCTTTTTTTCTTTACTGAAAAATACCTTAACTTGAGTTACCGGGCTGGTCCCTCTCTTCTCATTTTTCATCCCAGTGGGTGAAAGTGCCCCTGTCGTATTTGGAGGCTGTGGAGTAGATGGCATTTTGGCTCCAGGAGAAACTTGCATGCTTGCCAGCTGAGCTGCATACAGTTGCTGGAAGACAAGAAGATATACATATATTCCTGCAATATTCCTAAAGAAAGAAGCTGTAAATGTACTTTTTTTTTTTTCCCCCACTGGTGTTTCTTTTCTTAAAGGATCTTTTTCAGCTCTTGTTTGTGGCTTCCCTTTCTGCTATTTGTAAAAAGAGAAAAAACACAGTCTGGAAAACTCCCAAACACCAATCTCTTATTTCATCATTTGACTTTTGCTGATTTTTCTTGATTTTTTTTCCCTCTTGCTAATGATGGTCATGGTGTTGAGCAAAAAATCACACTGTGCCTGAATATAAAAAGCAAAACTGATGAAACTGTAAGGCTATTTATGAAAAGGAGGTATAAGCCTCTGTCAGAAACAATAATAATCCAGGTCTTTATGTTCTTAGCAAGAACATAAATTAACCCCTAACTCCAGAAACTTTACTGACAGCTGCCAAAGGAATGGTTTCCTACCAAAAGGCAAAGTTAAAATAGCCAACAAGGTGTGTTTCCATCTCTCTGTACAGTGGTATATCTTCTATAAATTCTAATTATGAATCTAGGCCTTATAAGTTCCTGGAAACAGTGATGAAAGTACAAAAATAAACTCTAGCAGAACTTTTCAAAGAGCTAAACTGAAACATGGACTTTTATATTAGAATAAACATTCCCAACCAGTAAGAAGTGTATACTGAACAAAACCAATTTGGTCCAATTGCTTTCCAGTGATCAAACTTAAACCCTCACCTTGAATTAGCACCACGAATAATTAATTCTTCTGCCATGAACAGGGAAGATCCTAATCCCTCTTCTACACATAGATCTACATAAACTTTGCCTTATTAGTGAGAAAAAAGCCAGGTCGTTTGTATTAATTTCCAACATTACTATCATTCAGATGGACAAATAAAAAAAATTACAGTAATCAAAAGCAGACCTTTCAGCACATGTAATTAAATGAAAGCTTAATAAAGAATAATTTGCAAGAGCCAGATGTGCTTATGTCATAATTGTTGCTTTCTTTGGAACAATTTTTCTGGTATAACAAGCCTCCACAGAAATGAAAGTTACACAATACTGTAAGTTCAGTGGCTTGGTGGCGAGACAAACACGGGAGAGAGGGGCAGAGTCACAGCTCAGGGTGACAAATGAAAACTATTGTTTGTTTGTTTGTTTCCATCCCTTTCCAGTACCACACAGGAACTACAAAAGGATCACAGATTAATGTTCTGAATTTCTTTTTTTTTTTTTTAACCAATTTAACTTCTTCTTCAACTAAGAAGATTACTTATACTTAACTAAAAGACAACTAAAACTTTTGGACTTAACAGTACTGTGTGTTGCACTTTCAAGTGTGTGAAAGGAATTCTGTGTAAAAATAAACTCAGATTTATCAACTAAAGTTCAAAAGAATTTCCTTCTCAGGTAAGCCATCAGGGCACAAAAAATGTGGGGCATAAGTTATTCTTTCTACAATATTCCATATTTCGTAGAAGAGAAAGCTTGATTGTCAATTGTGGCAAGTAAAATAGTGTGTTGGGTTGACCTAGGCTGGCTGCCAGCTGCCCAGCCAGCCACGCTCTTCCTCCTCCCCTACTTCAGCAGGGTGGGGGAGAAAATAGGATGGAAAAGCTCATGGGTCAAGATAGAGAGATCTCTCATCTATTACAATCATGGGCAAAAAAAAACCAACAAACCACAACCCAAACCATCACCAACCAAAAAAAAAAAAAAACAAAACAAAACAAAAAAACAACCAAAAAAAAAACAAACACCAACAAACACCACCACCTTGACTTGGGAAGAATTTATTTATTCTAATTCACTATGGATTTGCCTGGCAAGAAACAGAGATAAATACTAAGGACCTATCCCTGCCATTTCCCCTTGAAAATTTCTTGAAGAGATATTTCAAGATCAATGCAAAGATAGAGACACATGCCAGCAGCCAGAGTAGGACTTGCTGGTCACCTGAGTCCCCCCAGCACTGGCAACAGAAGCACCCACAGCATGTTGAGGATTGACATCAAGAAAAGTGGGTTGTTCTAGTGACTATCTAGGAAACGGTTTGATTTTGGAAAGGCAAACAGGAAAAGTAGAATAAAATTAGAATTTTTCACCACTCCCCTCCCAGGGTGTTGAGGGTTGTATTGGCTGTACTGCAAGTCCTGTCAGGGAGAAATATTTCAAAGGGAAAACAGAATTTTAAAAATTTTATCATTTATATATCTGTGTGTATATATATATCTGTATATATAAATCATGACTGGGTTATTCCAAGGTCTTAGTACTGGCTTTGGCCTGACATTTCAATAAATGTATTTTAAAACATAAAAGCAAATGTGTAAATAAGTAACAGTAATTGGCTTTCTGCTTTGCTTAAAACAAAGCTGTTCTACAAGCAAGTACAAATACTGCAAGAATTCACACCAACACTAGCAACATTGCTGTGTGGACTGGAAAGCTGTATAAGTTTTAAATCCCAGTTTGTATGGGGAGCTAGCCAGTGAGGAAAAATATGTGCACGCCACCATTGCAGGGGAAAAAAAAAAAAAAAAAAAGGATATTTTTGCAAATACCACTGCTGTGGCTCAAAGTGGCAATTTAGGACCTCACATTGAGATGGTCAGATTGTGAAGCTTTTATTTGCAAGATTGAGGAGAGAAATAAAACGCAAACATTGAATGAATGTTGAGTGTTGGCTTTTAAAGCTCAAAAGCAAAAGATTCAACGGAATTTTTTCAACTGAAATTCTTACCTACAAACTATTTCAGAAGTATAAAAATTAAAATACCTTAAACACTGAAACATATCTTATTTTTGATCTCTGCCTGTCACAGAAAGAGAAGAGCATTTTATAATCCTAATGCTAACTACTGACTCAGGAGGCTCTTGATTACAAATTAGATATTCAAAAACATCGAGTATTCATGATTGTTTTAAGAATGTATAGCCTGGTTTTAATTTTTTTTTTTTTTTCTCAGAGGTCACAATGTTAGATCCTTACAATCCAGCATCTAAATAAAAGTAATGCTGATTTGGAGTTCCTCAGTGCCCCTGAAATTGTTAACAATTTTCAAGCCCAGCTTAGCTAAGGTATACAAACAGGGATGCAGCTTTTCAGTTTTCAGAACTAGGCTTCTTCTAAAGTCAGATTTGACACCTAAGGGTGAGATTTTGAAATGTCAAAAGTCTCAGGGCAGTGGCAAATCTCACATTTAAGCATCTCTGAACTTACAGGCTCATGGACCTAAGCACTTGTTACTAAAACTCTATTCCAGCAGTAATAAACTAAAAATCCAAGGGGAATTTATGAAAGTTGGAGGTCACTATAAGTCTGAATGAAGTTCATCTACTTTAAAAAGTTTCACAGAAGTAGGAGAGTGCTGTACTTAGCACGTGTACAGAACAACACAAGTGCATACTGATTTTTTTACCTGGAAATGGCAGAGCTCACACCAAGCCCTTGTTAGAGCTTAGAGCTATAACAAGTCAAGAAGAATTGAATTGCAAACAAAAATAACAATTCTGTGATGCTAGTGATGGTGTTTTCTGCTTCAGAAATTGCCTACAGAATCTGATTAATTATTTTGATTTCACTTTTCTTATAAAAAGTATCTTCCATGATCTAGAATTTATCTAAAAAGCTAAAAAACAATAACAGACCATCTTGACTGATCCAAATGTTAAAACCATTTCTAACGCCATCTAGGTTTCAAAATGCCTCTGTGGGATATTTCCATAACACAGAAGCATAATTGACCTCACTGCCAGTATTCATTCACTCCTTGCCAGAAGACAAAAGCCCTAGGCTCACATATTGCTCTTAAAAGTTTAAACATTTTTTCATCTAGTTTTTCCAGCTATCTTTCAATAATCAAAACTCTTTCATTAGCTCAAGCCCCTCCCTTTCCCTACAACTTTTCTCTTGGACATAGGTCTGTGACATTGCTGGACACATTCTCTGCCAAATAACACTGAGCATTGCAGACAAGAACAGAGCAAAGCTTTCTATGCACCAGATGTTTTCCCTTTTTTTTTTTTTTTTTTTTTTTTTTTTTTTTTTTTTTTTCCCCAGCAGGAACATTCATATTTATCTCTTAGGCTGCATCTTCTATGTCTAAAAGAATTTTAAAAAGTGAAGAATTTTGAGAATTAAATGGCACATGGTGAGGAAAACAGAATTGGCCATGGAATCATAGAACCACTGAAGTTGAAACAACCTCTAAGATCATCAAGCCCAACCATCAGCTTTGCTCTGCCGTGTTCACCAAATAAACCCAAAGTGCCACATCCACACCATAACCCTTTTACCAGGGGCTCATCAAGGCCAGGCCCTAGGGAAAAAAATGTTTTGAGACGATATTCAATAAAAAGTGATCAGCTGCTGCCCAGAAGAGAGGGAGCATCTTGAGATATAAAGTTTCAGGGAGGAAACTGAGAGACCGGTTGCCCTCATGTACACAGGACAGAAAGGCAAGGGCTAGAAACATTTCACCTGACTCTGTGGTGAGGGAGCATTTTGCCACAGCTGCGGGGTTATAATTCAGATTTTATTTTTGCAGCAGAATTCTGAAGAAATTAAAAGAAAGCCATGTGTGAAAAAAGGAGATAAGAAAAAGTGGTTGATTATCAGTGCAGCAGATAATCGAACTCTGGGGAATGAGGGCTGGCCCAGCACAATAAAATGCAATGGGTGTTACTTGGAAGATGCACCACAAAGAATTTCAGCAGAAGATGGCTTGCTTGAAGTAGAAAGAAGGGATCTGTTCTAGAAACTTTCACTCTTTTATTTTCTTTCCTCGGGAAAAATGCTAAATTTTATGAACCCTGATTAATTCTGAAGTCTTACATTACTAAAAATGGAAGCCCTATGTTACATCTTCAACAAATACATTTGCTACAGTAAATGAAACTGAACAATAAAGCTACTGAGAATCAAGTGAGAATCCTTATTTGTCAGCATTTTAAATGAATTGTGCAAAGCTGAAATATCTTATTTATAGAGATGAAAGTTCAGCTATTTAGACAATGAGTAATTTGGTTTCTAAAGATGAAAAACTCTAAGGAGTGACTGCAAGTGCTGTTGAAATCCTGCACTACAAGAGGTAATGCAGTTATTTTTTCCATAGTATATTTAGTAAGTAGTGTTGCAAAGCTATAATACCAGCATTTTCCTTCCGAGTACATAACATGCAATAATAGTACTTAGAACTATCTGATGACAAAGGTTTTTACAAGTTCACCAAAACCAGCAACATCTTCACTTTTTCCAGCACACATTTCTGAAAGGAAGCTACTGCAAACAAAAAAAAATGCACCTTAGGTGGGACTGCTTGTTTTTAATTATTGGTGTAGTGGTGTTTGAAAACAATTGAATGTCAAACAGATTAAAGGAAAGAGAGTTTCAGTTTGAAAAAGTTTTTCTTTTGTTTGGAGGAAGAACAGATTCGTGTTCACACCCATGTTTTGGGTGTCACAGATAATAACTATGGAAATAAAGTCCAAATGCTGACCTGAGCCCAGTGTCAGTGCTATAACCCTCAGCAGTTCAGGAAAGGCAAATTTTCAGAAAGCAGTATAGAAGCATAAATATCCAACTCCAAAATTTCAGACACATCTTAATCTAAGTGCAAGAACTGCTTCTAAACTAATGTTAATTTTACTCATTTCTTCCCATTTTCATACAAATTTTTTTTTTTTTTTGCATTGACATGCCTTTTGCACCAAATATGTTGTGATTAACACTGCAGTGCTCTACTGCACTCTACTACAACATCAAGGTAAGAAATGGACTATAGGCTTATGTGTATGTGTGTATATATATATATGTGTGTGTGTGTTTGTGTGTGTGTGTGTATATATAAAAGAAGAAAAAATCTCCACTACCCAAAAATGTTGCTATTCTCTTTGCTTTGAGGTTCTTCCTGTGTAGATGTTCAGAATGAAAGGTGGCCTAACAGAAAATAACATCCAGAATCACAGGACAGCCTAAGTAACCCATCAGCAGCTTAACCATCTGACAAACCCAGGGACAATTCGAAGGCAGCCTGTGGAGTCTGCCAAGGAGCCAGAAGCCATCACCAGAAAAACACCTTCCAAGCCTCAGCATCTGTGTCCTAGCAGAACTCTCCACACAAAATGAGGAGGAGGAAGAGAAGTAAAAGTGAACATAAAATTGTAAAGAAATTGTACTTATACGTGAAGGCAACACTTAATTGAATTTAAACATCTAAAACTTGGAAAAATAAAAGCTTTTGCTGAAAAAAAACCAAAACAAGATCCCTTGAATATTTTATGCCAAAAGTGTATGTTTCCTTTTGTTTCTGTTACCTGTTAAACCAGTGTATTTTATAAATTTATGATGATGAAATTTAGATGTCTCAGAAGCATTTCCTCAGTTTTTCTATGAGAAATGCTAACAAAGCAAAATAAGGTGAGTTTTACAGACCTTTTGGGACTGGGGGCCAGACTCTCATTTTCACGTGTGCCACCACGCAGATAATAAACAGCTTAGTATTTAAGAATCAACAAGTATCCATCATCTTAACTCAGAATTTTATGCAGAATAACTGAGACTTATTTGGCTCTCTTATTTGGGTCTATCTGAAAGGATGTTGATCATGCAGAGTGACCTGAAATTGCAATAAAAATCAGGGGGAAAAGTGTCTAATTTAGAACCATGATAAATTTAAAAAAAAAAAAATAGGATAATTATTGAGAATACTTCTGATACTCTACAAAATCCAAGTGTCATAGAGATGAGCATAGTTTGCTTGTAACAGCACCATTTTTTTCGTTCCCTGCTTTCTGATGTCTAATGTATCCGTAGTGGACGTAACATCCTGGTTTTAAACACCCATAGATCACTCTCCTGCAGACTCTGCTCAGCAGTAGAGAGTGTGAATATTCTCTACACCTTCCCCTGACACACCAAATACCTCTGAGGTGCAACATAAACAGGCAGCTAATGAATTATCATAACTAATGTCATAATAACAAAGATTGTTGCTGTGATTATTTATGCGCTTGCTGACTAATGTGCTCTCCGATTTATTAAGAACCAATATGTGCAAACAAGCTAACTGTATTTGTGAAAATACAAATAATACATTTTGTAGTCACAGGCAAAGTTAGAGGCATTCAGTTTTCCCTTTACGTTCAGTCTGTGTACTGAAAAATATTCTTTCTTATCTAAAAAATTATTTTACCAGTTATTCACATTCATTCACTTCAGAGTTTTGGCTAGCTTGTTATCCTTTTTTTTTTTTTTTTTTTTTTAAACTATTAACACCAGTAATTTCAGTGTCTGTCAGTTGCTATTATATATTATGTCAAGGGAAATTTTTATGTGGCCCTAAACTCCCCTCAGTTCCTGTCTCCTTAGGAGAGACACATGCCTGTATTGCTTCTCTCAAGCAGCAAAGGAACAGTTACCTAATTCCACCACTGAGTGTCTGCCGGTCCCAACTCCTTTCACTGACCACAAATTCACTGCACTGGTTCAGAAAAAGAAAAATCACTCTCATCTCTTCTGCTGCCCTGCTGTGGCTAATGGCCAGCCCAAACCGAAAATAAAAGAATCTCTCCACATTTCAGATACTGCAGCATGTATTGTTGCAGTACTGCAAAATAACAGCTTTATTTTGTTAAAAGGGCCTAACTTTAAGTGGACCATGGAATATTTATGGCTCTCAGTAGTCCTTTGAAAGAGTTATCTTATGTTTTTATGCCGATCATGGGTCAGAGGTTCAAATCAGCACTTCTTTCTGTCACTCCTTATATGTTTTACTATAATTTACAGCTCAGCAAGAGGACTCATAAAACAAAAGTGGCTATTTTACTTCAGCAACTAATTCTAGCTAATCAAAGCTTTCCAGCAAAACAACCCAGCATGAAACTCTGCGTGGAAAATATGCAGAGAACAAAGCGTTTTGTCAAATAACACATCTCATGATGTAAACACATATGTCTCTTATAGGAAATTTTATCGCTTCCACATTATCGGCACACAAAAGGAGCATTCTTGCTGCAGACCTGGTGCGACTGTGGAGCCATCGTCATTGGAAACAAGAGCCTGATTAGGTTCCCACACAGATATGAATAGATTTTCTTTTTTTAGTGTAATGCTGCCTTTCTTATTTCTTAAACAGACTAGTAATTGTGGCTGTAAAAACAGTGGTTGGACGACATTTGTTTCTTCATATTTTTTTTAGCTACCCAATGACACCAATTATCCCATATGGTTGTCCTCTTCTGGAAAGTCTGAGTTAATCCACAGCTGTGAAGATGAAGACGCACCCAGCAGGCTCTAAATCTGGTGGGTCTCTTGTCTGTTAATAAAGTCCACAGTCTGCTGGACAGATGTTAAGAGGATCTGTCTAATAAGTCAGTGACAAAGATCCAGACTACTTCTGAGGAAAATAATTAACCAAAACATACCTATCCTTTATAGTTTTTAATATTTTTTTTTCTTCATTTTTTGGAGAAGAAAATTTGCCTTACTTCATAGAGGAGCCCCACAGCACACACAAAAGGTCCTGCTCCAAAAAAAAAAAAAATGGACTAACAAACCACATTGGCATGTGTTTTGAAGAAATGATAGATCTTTTTGTCCATGACCTATTCCTGCATGCTGTTGTTCCTGCACTAGTATTTAAGTTTGGGTTTATTCATCATAAGATGAGGGGAGCCTGAATAGGTATTGTCAGCTAAAAAACATCTACTTAAATTTATAATGTGAGGGGAAATGTAAACTGAAGATGAAATCAGCATTTTACTAGGTTTTTGTTAAAAGTTATTAACATTGCCTTTCCTAAAATAAAGGGACTACAGACAATGCTTTTCATCCCCAATCTGATGTTCTGGGAGGAAAACAAATTAACTAACTAACCAAAACCCCAAAACAAACACACACACACACACACACAAAAACAAAAACAAAAACAAACACAAACAAACAAACAAAAAAAACAACAACAACAAAAAAAAAACCAAAAAAAAAAAAAAAAAAAAAAAAAAAAAAGGAAAGAATGTGGAATAAGACACCTGCAGCAAGATCCATGTTTAGAGCCTTACTCACTTATTCCTATCCCCATCTTTTTCTCACCATGGCCTGGCAGCACAGACACCCAACCCCAAAGTCTCTCTCAGTTACAGTCATGTAAATTTGGAGAAATGCTACATACTTAAAATACATGCACCAGTGCAATAAAGAACTAACTTGCCTTCGGGCACATGTGCATTAAGGTGCTCTTAAGATCACTTCTGTTTCGTCTGCAAACTGTATTTCTTGTTCTTTTGACCTCCTCCTGCTTTGACACAATGAATTAGAAATGGCCATCGAAACAGCTCTCCCTGCTTTGCTGCCTGATGCAGGATCTCTCATGCGGGCATCATCCCTCAGATCATGCCCCTCCAAAGTCCAATGGCTTTGATTTCATTGAATCATGACAATTAAACACAATCTCTCAGCAACTGCCTGGTCACAACCGATTTACTGTAAAGCTGTGGACAAAGCCAGGAAAGAATGCTTAGAGATCAAATAAATTATCAATCACTGCAAGTGGTTAAGACAATGTACTTAATTTGGTACCTGGCAGTTGTTTCTGTAATGTTGTGTTAGTTTAGCCTTAGGAAGTAAAACTGATAGTTTATAAGTTTTACAGCACCTTGACAAGTTTTCAAGATAAAATGTCACCCCATCAACCTATGAAGCTGCTGGGAATTTTTTGTGAGACAGAATGAAAACAGTGAAAGAAAAGTTCACTTCCATAAAAAAAAAAAAATCCTGAAATTTTTACACAACTAAAGTTCAGACAGTACATTAGATATCTTATATCAACATAGAATACATGTAACATTGTGTCTATTGAAAGAAAGTGACTATTTATCTCACAGTTTGAGAGAGCCTGATGTTTAAATCAGACTTTCAATTTTTTTCCAGTGTCACTGATTCAAAAATCTGACCTTGTAAAGTATAGGTACTGACCCTCAGTCCCCTAGAGAGAAAACTAAATTTCTGCCATGCCAGAAAAGAACAAAAGGTTGGCCAAAAGCTGACAGGGGGAACAGAGTACAGCTACCAAAACACAGAAGTAAACAAAACAAAACAAAATTTAAAAACATGTATACAGAATTGAAGACCTTCTGTGTCGATATGGAGCTCTTACTTTCTGAAGAACAATTCCCTTGCTAAGCCACTGACTGGAAGGAGAGGCAAAAATCCACACTGACTTGACGGCCATGTCACACCTCATTTCACTCTTTTTATTTTTTTTTTCCCCTTTCCAAACAGACTGAGTGTTGGTCTTCTGAGAATATGATGCTAAGCCACTTTTCCTGTAGAGTTTTTAAACTGGGCCTCTGAGAAAGGGTTTGATACAATTCAATGGCTGAAGTAATACCTTTGTCCATCTGAGCATTAAATGGCCCATTGAAATACAGCTTAGTTAGAAAGAATTTCAGTAAATGGTGCTTTCTAAATTTTTTATTATTATTATCATTATTATTCTTTTCCCAACAGATTACAGCCTAGATCTGAAAATGCAGTTCAATCACTTTTGGTTGCCTCTTAGGTCAGGCCTTTAGCCAGTGTTAATTAAATACAACCCCTTCAGTGTACTGGAGGTTAAATGAGAGCAAAAAACTGGTCTTCTTCAAATATTACCTCATGCTCTCCACAAAGCTGTATTCTTTTTGGGAGGGCCCTTGTTTAAACACATCACTCTTAACAATAAAAAATTTACTGGTAGCTGGGAGGAGGAAAACCATGCTAAATGCTATTTTATCCAACAGCCAGTAATCACTAAACATTAAACACCTATTTCCATGCAATATACTATGTCTATTGTGTTTAAATAACACACATCATAAAGGAAAGTGCAGCAGCAGACAATTTAGGCTGTAGCAGCACATACAGCAGAATTTTCGACTTGATAAAGTGAAACTATAAAGAGTCGATGCATAAGTCAGACAGCTTCCATACCTAATATTCTTCCCTGCAGCTATTAGAAGTTCACATTTTTGTCTCTACTAGGCATGCACATTAGTTTACCTACAATTTCATGTATTCAGTCACATTTTGTTGTCTCTCCCCCACAATTTGACTAGAGCACGAAATTGGAAAGTAGCTGAAATTGTCGTTTTTTCATCTTAGTGATTTTAAATTAAAAAGGGTGGCTTTTGCGCAAGCTGTTTGTTTGCTGCTTTGTGAAAAAAAGTTTCCTGAAGTATTCATAATAATTTTACTATCAGTCGAAAGCAAGCTTTTTACCACATGGCAATTAGTCTTGTCTTTCTGAACATGACTTTACCGTAAATACTCCTCCTTGACTCTCCCTTTGTCCCAAGATTCCTGAGAAGAACGCAACCAAGCGATAATTCAGCATTATTGCTGCTCCAGTGCACTAATCGCTTAGAGCGCGGCGAGGACCCTATGTTTACTGCCACAGGGCTCCTCCAGCCTCCCGGCCCAAGGCAGGCTCCCCAGCCCAGCAGCATCCAGATGTCAAGAGGAATCTCCAGGTCCTGATGCAGCATGCCTCTCCGTTCCAGTATGGCCCCAACATCTGTTTCATCTGCTGGCACACAACCTGCCCCCTTCACGGCCACCGCCGCGCAGGGCAGGGGACTGAAATGCTGCGGTGGCACAGCTCGCTGTGCACATCCCTAAAAAACTCTGTCTCAGGCAGATATCAGGAAGGACAATGTAATTTAAAAAATAAAAATTAAAAAAACTGCTTTATACACAGCATATGCTTAGCGTTTTTCCCCCTGGTGGGGCAAAGGCCCATAACACATTAGCGCCTCATCTTGCTAACTTCACTCAGGTTCAGTTCTTTATGGTGTAAGAAAAGGATGAAAATAAGGAAGACTAAGTGCTTGCTCTGGTGTGGCAACTGCTCTTTATAAAAAAGGGGAAAAAAACCAGTCAAAAACATAACTTAAAAATGAGACAAACTTAGGCATCTCCTACATATTTATAACTTCCTATAGATAGTAACCCAGGGGCTCAAAAACAATAAGCATCTTTTGTCTAAAAGAAGGGAGTATGTAAACATTGACATATTATCTTGAGGCATGACAAAAACAGCAAACATTTTAGTTGATCTAGATTAAGTTCTGACAAGGAATAAAGGAGTGCTAACTGTTCTCATCTCTTCCACTTTGTGTTATCTATTCTCTTGTATTTTTTCTAGCGACAATAATGGAATAGTTGCCTGCTCCCATGCAAATTCTTTGAGTTGTTTATGAAAGCAAGATCAAAGCCCAAACTGAGAGAGTCTCTCTTTTTTCCTGCTGTATGTTTTTTTTCTCTAGAGGAGGACCTAATGAGAGGCTGTTAAACCAGGAGTCTTGCACTCTCACAATGCAACCTCCCAGCTCACCCTTTCCCTGGCCAGCCTGGGGACACAGCTCAGCACCAAGGGTAGGAGGCAGCGAATACTTCTGTGTCCCACCTCGCCATGGGGTGAACACCTGGACCCAGGAAGGAGGAATCACCCCTAAGACCTTCCATCTAAACACTCTCACCCTCTGTGTATCTCAACAAGTCACCGTCTTCCCTGTGCTCCCCTGAAATGGATCCACTGCTGCTGCAATGCCACAGCACTTGAGCTAGGTACATCTGCATACAACCACCAGGTATTCCTAGTAAAGATATATGCAGGCATTAATAAAACCAGTGTTCTAATAAAATATTGTAAATATCAATAAAAAAATACTTCATCAAATATCTATAGCAATTTCCTCTGCAGGAGGACAGGAGAAACATCAGTAAAACCTTTTTCTTAAGCCCAGAGATTTGCATTCTTTCATTTAATGCTGTCAGATGACTGATATGCTACTTTCTGATCACAATTCTCCTGTTATTTACCATGCACAGGAACACAATAGCCTTATCTGTGTTGTTCTCTGAGATTATATATCTTGAAAATTTGCAAAAAATCTTCAACATTTTTTATTCTCTTACAAAATAACTCTGTGAGACTATGTAGTGAGACTATGTGTTCAGATACCTTTGGTGGAAAGCATAGGACAACTGCTTTTGCTTGAAAAAGTAATTTCAAGTTTCCAGCAGATTATGTTTTTTCAAGAAAACATGTGAAATGTTAAAGATAAATCTGTACGTGATTTTTCTATGTTTGCTACTATTAGAATTTGCTGTCGGCATTTCTGTAGCATAAAATCTTTCCTATAAAAATTGAGGATGGCACTGAAGGTAACAGACTAATGATCTCACCTAGGAAAGCAAGCAAGGACCAGGCAGAATGGCTCCAAACACACCTGCAATCAGAGGCTCTGGTGTTTTAAACTCCTTCCCTTCATATTCACAGAAAGTGAATAAGTAGTACTTACTTAAAGTAAAATATAACCAGATCTATCAGAAAAATATGAAAATATAACCAGATGGTTGCATCAGAGAGCAGGTTTTTTCATTCACTTTATGGTATCCTAGTATATTACCTTCTCTGGTGACACTGTGAATCAGATTATTCATAAAAAGAATTTAAAATGTTTTCTGGTATTCTTTCAGAAGCTCTTCCTGAAAAATCTGGGCTTTATTCCTTACTGCTGATAAGAACTATTTTTAACAATAAATGTGAGAATTCTGTATGAAAAGCAGCTACCTCACAAATTCAGATAGTTTCATGCACTTTACCTAAAGAAATGTCTTCTGCACTAAAGCTAGAGTAAAAAGAAAGGGGACCCCCATGATAGGGAGAGAAAAATTATATGATTGAAAAGCAATTAATTACAGTAAATTTGCTGAAGGGATGATAGCTATCAAAGCTTATCAAATTTTGCGTTTCAGAATTTCTGATATTTCTTTCAAAAGATGTTAACACATAGATGGGCTTTGTGAGAAAAGTCAGGAGCTTCATTCAGTCTCATGTCAGCAGGATTAGAAGCAATTATGAGTAACTGCTTGTTGAGCTGTGTGAAATGAGTTGGTGAATGAGTTGTCTAGTGAGCACATGTCCACGTCACTGGTACGACTGCCAGTAATGCAGACAATTCCAGCTGAAGGGGTCTAAAAACAATTATTCTCCTAATCCTATAGGAGATGCTTGTGCAATCTAGTGTACAACATTCTAGGTCTGCCACCCTGGTGGCACGCAGGAGAACTGAGGCATAAGCAAGAAAAAGGGAAATCAGGACAGGGGAAAAAAAAAAAGGGGGGGGGGGGAGGGGAATAAAATCTCTCTGGATATGTCTGATAAAATCTGGAATAAACTGGTGGGTCCATTCCCTCTCTGACCATCTGGATGGAGAAATTGTCTAACATGACGACTCCAGTATTTCCTTTGCAGAACTGTACAGACACGGAACAGGGAAACCGAACGCTCACTTACCACTGCTAAGCACACTGAGAGGCAAAATCTCTACAATTAAATTCCTACGTGCTCCCAAGACAGAATAACGAGACACCATCGCCGCAATAAACGGGTGCAAGTCAGGAAAAAGGAAGAGAATCCCATTTAAACTGCCTCTCTCAATTCCCACATCTGAATCCCTATCTTGTGAGAAGATGCCAAGGCAACTCTACGTTTAAGAGCTGAATTTTTGAAAGTGCTGCTTGGGATTTGAAACTGCAATGTTTTCTTACTTCTGTAAGAGAGACAGTTCATGTGGTAGCTCGCAGCCATTCTGCAATTTTCACTAGCAAAAATGGACAGAAGACGGGGATATAATAAATATATCCTGGCTCTACTGATCAGGAGAAGCTTTATCAGTCAGCTGGGGCACATCTGGGAAAAAAAAAGCCACTCAGGTGCATCTCTAGCATCCCATTCAATTAACATACCATTAAAAATGGTTTGTCCCTGTTCAGCCTGCTGCGTTACCTGATAAGTCAACATAGTTAAAATGTATATTTAAATGCAGAAAACAGTGAAATGTTTTCTTTGTGAGGCAGAAAACAAGCCCCGCTTACCGGTATTTTAAAGCATTAGAAATAATTGTGCTTTACAGGTTGCTTAGCAGATCGCTCATGCTGATCTTTTACCGTATATTTTGAACTTTCATGCACCTTCAAGGAAAATTAAATAATTTCCTTATAGGAAGTACACACAAAATTATGCAAAATATATTCAAATGGGCTTATAAAAATTACATCTGAGAAAAAAAAAATCACATTTGCACCTCAAAACCAGGTAACTGGGAACTTACTATTATAAATTCATTGGAAGATGATATATTTTACACCAGTAAATGCGAATTCGGCATAAGATTGCTTTGCTTTCTGAACTGCAGTGGGTGTGAGGATACTTCAGCAGCAGTGCTGGGACTGGGTTAAATAGGTTGCGAGGCCTGAACAACCCTCCCCCAGGTGTTGAAGACAGCAGCAGAAGACAGGGCCTGGACTGGATGAATCACCCTGGACAGTTCACAGAAGTGTTATCAAATAACACTATAAACTGGTTAAATCTGGTGACTTCTTCTGTGTCTAGAGCGTAGCACAAATGGTTCAACTGCATTGAAAGGACTTTGCCTCTTTGATTTCTCACTTCACTTCCAAAAATGCCAGTGAACCTGACAGCACACTCTCACTATTCCTACACCTGAAATACTTCTCCATTTGTTTTCATGCTTTGCTATAATTCATGCCCAACACCAAAATGCATGCCCTATTATGTCTACTTCACCAGATTTTGCAAAATATTCTTTTAAGCCTCAAACAATTCCTCAATACTGAAATTTAAGCATGATGGGCTTTCTTCTTGTACGCCTGAAGACGCTCCTCCCTCCTGTCTCTTTTTCAGGACTGACATGCAAACCTTCTGGTGCGCCTCCAGCCATATGTAGCCTTCATGCTGAGTCTTAGGAATAGACAGATGAATCCAATACTTCCCAGTCAGGACACTTTTCTAGTTCCTCAATCATATGGATTCTAAAAACATCACAGACCAAACATATTTCAAACAGGCAGTGAACTGAAGGCCACACCGTTCCTATTTCACCATCCGTAAAGCCTCTTCAACTTGGTGATAGCATTATCTACACATTTGTTTGAGGAGTTTTATCTCATCTGCTATGAATTTCCCTCTTTTTTTGAACTGGGTCAGTGGGAGGGTGTATTCTCTTCTAATCAAAGACCCTCAGAAATGAAGCAGGTGATGATATATTTCCAGTCCAGGCATCTTTAGGAGAATTCTTCTGCTGCTTTTGAGCACATACATACGAGTTAGTTAACACCTAGAAGCTCTAATCTAAACCACCCTTGTTCTTCGAACTTTTAGTTCAGATGAAAAGTGAATTATTAAGTTTTCTTTTTCTCTAGCAATTAGCCAGGATATAATTAAATAATACACTGGCATGTATTATTTTCCTTTGTGCATAGACCCAACTTAAAAGATATTTTTGTGTCTAATCCAGTTCCTGTTTAGTTCCTAAACAAGCAAACATGTTAACACCGTAACAGGAAAAAAATCCTTCATGTTTATAATTTGTAGCCAAATTAAGCAGCTTGCTCTACGGTTATCAGAAGTATAATAAAATTCCAGAAACATATTCACTTGCAGCTAATTCCTGTAAGGCACACACCATATACATTTCTAGAAAGCTTGAAGGAATCCAACTGCCAGCTCAGAGTATGCCTCACAGTCAGCCTATTCCCCAAAGGGATGCCACAGTTTTAAAAGAGCTTTAAAAAACGTGCTCATCCCCTGATGGCACTCTGTAGTACTGGTGCCTCTGGTGCTCTGTCAGTAAATGCAGCAGTAACTTATTTGCTTCTTACTGGCTTCTGAGTGAATACATACCCCAGGGAGGCAGCTTTGCAAAGCACAATGATTTTAAAATAGAGCCTGGGCTTTCAGCGAGGGGCAGCCAGTGGTTAAGGCAGCAAGAACGTCTTGTTGACGCTGGGGGCTCAGCCTCTCCCAGTCACTTGGGCTCCAGCTTCTGCCTTGATATAGACTGAAGAGATGCAGGAAACCTCCTGCCATCCAGCAGGATACCCTTTTAAACATACAAGTTTCCTGATAAGTGAGTTGATGTCTGTGCCACTTAGGATCTCAATGGTAAATTCTCCCCGGAACAGCGTGTGGGCCTGGAAGGCAGCTGTCCTGCTTGGTGAGATCTAAGGGTGCAAAAGGTGCAAATCCTGCCAGGAGCCTGATCCCTAGCTGCCAGATTGAAAAGCTTTTCCTCTTGGGAGAGGAAAGCAGGAGCAGGACAGGAGCCCTTCCCAAGGTGGAGGGAGCAGAAAGAGGGCTGTGCCAGGCTGGGTGACACTCTGGTGGCCACTTTCTTTCCTGCAGCCCAGGAATGGACCTGGGTTTGTCTAGAACTGCTACAGACTATAGGAACAGTCTCTTTCTTAATCGTTCCTATAATTTTTTTATTAAATAACATGACACCGTTCCAGTAAGCAAGAAGGAGTGTAACAAAGATATGCTGCTTAAAGCTGCTATTGGAGGCGCAGGGCATGAAATAGGTGAGAAAAAGGCTCTTGCAGCCCTACCAGGCTGATTACTCTAGCTAATGGCTCTGTTTGTCTGTCCATTTCTGTCAACTAGAAGAGAAGAAGGAGACTCCTTTTCCCTGTGATACTAGGGGGGGGAGCTAGGAAAATAGTCTTGGGGAAAAATACTCATCATAAGTGATATTTTACTGCAAAAAGTCTCAATTTTGATGGGCTGTCCTTTCCTGATGAAAATCACTTTGCCAGATAATTCAGGGCTGAAGATGAGAAGGAGTAGGAGAAGATGGAGTACTAAGAAATTCTGCAAAGAAAGGAGGTCATATGGTAAAATATTGACTCCATGACATCATTTTCATTGATACTGCCACTGATATAATTCAACTTGATAACACAGATATTACATACAGAGACATAAACATTCAAGTAGGGAAAGGCACAAGTATAACTATTTCATTGATTTTAATTAAATTTTCCTGAGTATTGCAAGGTTGGCATATTTTTAATTTTATCTCCATTAAAGGGCGTGCTTGGTCTCTCAGAGCCTTAATAAAACCTTCTTTCGACCTCTCTCCTTTCTCTGCTACAACCTAAATTTCTACATAAGAAAAGGACCAAAATATGTAATTTACTACTTCCATATGCTGAAATTTGCACACACCATTCCCTTAATTTAGACCACTATTCACTGTATCATAATAAGGAACATTCTGTTAAAATATGTCCACCTAGAGCTCAGTAGTCTTTGAATGCTAGATAAAATCATTCTATAAGGCTAATGAAGACAGAAACTCTGCCTGTAACAATATTAAGTTTGTTTTCTCTAGTGATTCGAAGAAGTGAGCAATCTGTCAGTAATACATTGAGGGAAATTACTTGTCTTGTAGGAATTCCCGCTGACAGTCACTCACTCACAGTGCTGACCCAAACATCTACCCGCTGACAAACAAATTACAGTGTCTAACTTTGAAAAGGTAACTAGCTGCTTTTAATTTTTATTGGTCTCACCAAATCTCTCTTGTATTTACCCAATCCCCATTCTTCGTTGTGTTAAAAAAGAGGGTTGGAAAAAAAAAAAAGGAAGGAAGAAAGAAAATGGAAAAACCCATGGTTTTTTGCATTTGAAAAAAATTATTATTGCCTGCATCCGAGAGTGTTATGTCAGATAAAACTGTTAAACTGTGTCTAACCAACATTAAGACTGGCAGCCCTGCCAGTAACTGACTGGGTGAGTGAACACATTACTGAGACAGCATTGTAGAAATTAATTTTCTTCAATAAAGTGATTTTTAAGGCTCATATATTTCACAATCTAAACATATGTCACTGTTTCATAAACAAAATAAATGGATTAAAATAATACATTACCAATATGCTGACACATGGAGATATTTTAATTAGAAATACTTAAGCTGCGTGATATTTAACTGCTATATTTGTTGAGGAGGAGCATGCATCATTTAGTAAGACATAAGGCAGGTACATCACTTTGCATGATGTGGTACCAGAGTGGGACCAAATCACCTCCAGTGTGAGCTCTCACTACCAGATCACATTAGCCCCGCTGAAAAATCATGTTAAGGTTACAAAAGAAAGAGGAGACACTGTAAGAGCAGCCGTCCACTAAAACAACTCCTTCATTGAAATAATAAGTCACCCAGATTCTGGATCCTGAGAATAATATTTCTTCATAAAGGGCCACATTTAACAGCTTAGCTATTTAAAGGCCATATTTACATGACTGTCGCATTACATTGGCCTCTTTCCTGCACATTCTTCTTGACTTACTTTGAGGACCAGCACTAAAATAGCTGAGGAAAGCAAATGTCAACTATGCCCTGAAATTTATACGTGTGAGAGAATTGGAATAAGTAGAAATGTAATATATTGTTTACTGTACCAAGTGCCCTCTGTTCTCTAAAGGTCAAAAGCATTGTAACCTTGGAGTTACAGTTTCTGATTGTTCCCAGGGTTAAATACATTATCAAAATTAATGGTTCAAACCCCTCAACCTTCAGATATATGAGTATTCATGCCTCCATCTGCTGAACTGTTCTACTAAAAATAGCATTCTTTGGCCTTCCCTCTACTAATATTGTGCCCCTGAGGCAGGCTATGCAATGCTTCAGCAGTACACTGGATCTGCATCCAGCAGTATAAAAAAAAAGGTAATTTACTTTGTCTGCAACTAGAAGAGAGCATGGAGGAGCAGGATAAGATGGGGGGGGGACAGAAAAGAAATAGGCAAATATGTGTTTACTTAAAATCTTCTCTTTTTTTTTTTTTAAGCTGTATTATAAAAACTTCAGGTTTCAAGAACACAGCTGCAGCTATAGTTAAGATTCGCCAAGGTTCATTAGTGTTATAAGCGATAAATTCTGAAGGACAAATTACACAAATAGTTTGGGGAAAGACTTATGAACCAGAGCTTTTTTGTTTTGCTTTTTTTTTTCTTAGAGTTCACTTTGTTTAGGAATAACTCCAGCTAGCATCATTGTAATGCTTCCATTTCTATCAACAGTTTATCAGTCGTGGTTGAGAGAGTTGCGACACTTCCTTATTTATCTCTGAGACAACTTTGTGGAAATATGTAAGAATGAAGGCAGGGGGGGTTTACACACTAAAGGGCATATAGTAACATTTCTTGTTTGAAAGTAAGGACATACAGGTGCCACCTCTGCCACCACTGTGACTTCCCAGTAACTAAGTTACTGCTACCAGCAGCATGAGAGCTGGAAAAGCCCATTTTGTGATCAAGTCCACTCATTTAGCAAGATTGCTGGCCACACATCTCTAGAATCAGCTAATATCAGTGCAACCATTTAACAGCTTCAGGAAAAGTTCAGGGAAATGGGAAATGAGGGAAACTCCAGAGAAGGTGTATGTGAAGAGGAGCAAAAGGAAAATTACTGACAGGTTTTACAGCTCATATGGATTAATTAAAGCAAGAAGCTTTCATTACTCACAGGTATTAGAACTGTTTCACACACCACTATGCCAAAGATGTGTTTGGTAACAAATCAGTAAACTATTCACTCACAGTTGTTTGAGGCTGGAGGGGTGAACAGAAATAGCTTGTTTTTCTCTGACTATACCTAGAGAACTGTTTCCTCATCATCTAGATCCCCTCTCATGCCAAGAGTCCTAACAAGACTTCATCTTATCATGCATATTTTTAAAAATTTTGGCTGATTTGTTGAGGAAATAGGTGAGATGGGGCTGAGTTGTCAATTAGAAGTATGGAACACACAGGTTTAAGTCTTTTTGTCAACAACATTGTCAGTGACACCTTCATGAGACCAGTATACAGACCAAAAGAAAGTAAAGTATCTGGTGTCAATCCAAAGCAGAGCAAGCCATCAATTCAGGAATCTAGATTCACATAAAAGTGTAGTTGCCATTTCACTTCAAGATATTGAAAGCTACAAGTGAATATTAATGATATTTACCATGAGCTGATCAATGTGATCAAAATTCTAAAGAGAAGATGGGTCAAACTGATCTATTGCTGAAGGAGAATTTTTTTTTTTCTTTAATGTATGAGACATGACAGTCAAACTAATTACTTGAGAAAATGCTATGTATGATTTCAGCTAAGTTTTTCAAACTCACGGAGATTCGTAATCCACTTGTGAGCACAAATACAGAATTCAGAGAAAGCACATTTTGATAACAATGTGCTAATAGCTTGAATAAGACAGGCAAACCATTAATTAGCAATTGCTCAGTGGAGAAACATCGTCTGTGAAATAATTGCTATCGTTACATGATGTACCTGGTAAAAAATGGTTCTCTGTGCTATTAGATTCAGAGCTTGCATAGAAGTTGCCCTAACACACATAGGAAGATGAGAACACAAATTTGCTGCTACCTCCTATCTGGACCATGATCATCCAAATAAAAGAAAACATGAGTAGAAAGAAAGGAGAGATTACAAGATTGAAGCTGGCAGAATTTCCTTAGCTGGATACAGATTTCAGAGAATAATTTTGGAATGAATTCCCTGGTAAAGTTGAAATGTTAGAGCTACTGCAAAACTCTTATTTGACCTAGCTTTCCCTCCTCAGGTTCTCCAAACATGGATATTACACACACACTCACATGTAGAAACAAAACCAAACCTGCAAATAAATTAGCTATTTCTCCCACTGGCTGAAAGGAACAGAGATTAGTTTTGTGATCAGTATTTTTAAGCACTTGGGAAATACTCAGATACCATGGTCACAGCATTTGTGTAAATAAATAAGTGGGTGGGGTGCATGCAAGAAAGGAAGCAGAACAGAGAAAGAAGGGGGAAGGGAAGCAAAGATGGAAAAATGAGCTGAAATGCTACACCCCTAACAGGCTTCATGACGCATCAGGTATAACAACAAATTCTCTCCAACAAACACACCCAAATAAGTGCTCATTTAGGGAACACAGAGATTTGACACACAGAGAAAATTCATAGTAGGAGTAAATAAAATTTAGTTCAGGCACTTTAACAATCTGATGAGCAGGTATCAGCCGAAGGTTAAGTGCTCTGTTATTTAAGCTCTTATAACCATGAAACATTAAAGTTTTTTATTCCCATAGAGATGAAATTCAAACAAAATAGATAAGGGGGGAAACAAACAAGCAAAAAAGTCTTTTACAGCAAATATATCTAAATGGAAATTCAGACCCCCAAGCCTGAATGTTTCTGAATTTACTAGCACACATTTTTGCTGGTTGTTTTCTCTCTAATTGTTCTCGTCATGTTTAACAACTCAGTCTATCATTTCTGCAAATTAATGAAAATGCATTATTGCTGTAGGTTCAGATCAAGTCTGATGTGCAAATATGTGGGTCAAGCTACAAATGGATCATGTAAAAGAAAAGAAGCAGGAATGTCTGCGGTTTAGATCCCATTTCTTTGACAGTTGAACAGTTTTCATCCTTTCCTGCCTTGCAGTCTTGTGTAGGCTCACTATTTGTTTTAGTGCATTTCAAAGGCAGCAAAAATAGTCTCTCTATTCACAAAGCTGATTTCGGCAGTATTTTCCCAACTAAAGCTAATGAGACTTTTGCTTCAATAAGTAGTCAAATACTGACTTTAAAAGATACCTGTTATTTTTCCTTTTGAAAAACTTCCCTTTGGTTTCAATCCTGTCCAAGGTACAGCCTTAACATCACATTATTATGACCCAAAACTATTTTTCAGAAATCTTTGCCTGAAGAGTCAGGGGGTTCTCATTTCAAAGGCTGATTTTAGGTTAGGTCAGACCTAAGCTCAAGAAATCCTTCTTGTCAGCTCTGGACCACCAATAAACAGTGATCAATTAACAAGTTCTGGTCCCATTATCATTTATCCTAAATTAATTTGGCAAGAATATCCTCACAGGGTAAAGAGTAAAGGATTTTTAATTTGCTTTGGTCCCTCTAGAACATAACATAATCACAGAAAGGTAAGCAATGTAGATATTTAGATATTAGCATGGCAATACTTTGCCACTCTAGGCACAATTTATTCCTACTTTGCTTCTGAACCCGACTCTAACCTAACTCAAATAGGGGTTTCAAAGGTTTACTTGCAAATAGTTACATGCATCTTTAATGGCCTTTCCTCTCATGTTCTCTGTCACTTTCTTTCCACACATTTTAACTCTGAAAGCTTTTGACTGTTTCTTCATTATTTATGACATTGTTGGGTCTTTTCTTCTGAAATTAAAAACTTCTTGCCACAAGAAGCTAGCTAATAATATGGCACATAAATCTTTCTTTCACAACATTTCATTCTATATGTGCCAAAAAATAAATAAATGGCCAAACTGAGTCTCCTAACCACCCTTGGCATCTGACCAGCTTAATGCACAGAAAGGTTGAGATTACCTAAATACAGAAGCTAAAAGAGTTTGCAATTTATTGTATTGTCAGCACCACACAGTTAAAAAAAAAAAGGGGGAGGAAAAAAGAAAAACCCAATAATGCACTTTTGTTTGGATACACTGACTGGTCCAATTATAGGTAGTGCATTGCAGCTACAGAGGAGCAACCACATGAAAATAAAGTAAAAAAAGATCTTTGAACTTATCTCCCATCGACTGTTCATACAAATAAAACAAAACCATTAACTGCCAATATAAAACACACAGAACAATGTCTTTCGCTCACAGTATCAAGGTTGGCTGCACGTTGCTGCACTGTAAGTACATAAGGTGTTAATCCTCCTGGGCTGTGCTCAAAAATTATTTAACATTCAGGCTATTATTTAGCATACAGCTGGTTAGCAGTTTTCCCCTAAAATGTTGGCTTCGATCCCACATATTTTTGTTCTGGCACATACCTGGAGCTGTAAAGGGCTGAGTCCAGAAGCAGCAGCAGCTGCCATTGTTGATGGAATGAACTGCACAGGGTAGTTATCACCTGTCGGGAGAACAATGCGTGCAGGTTCAGACAATGAGCAGAGAATAGCAGCAGACAAGTGCAAACAAGGCCCTAGGATTGCTTGTGCTCCACAGCACTCCTCTAAGCCTAAACATCTGCAAAAACAAAAGGCTTCGCTGGGCACAGACTTGCCATGCTCCCTTGGAACTTTTTTTGTTAGCAGATAGCTGGTAGGCAAACTGGCAAAATATGATACTCATGATTTTCCTTTTCAAAAGCTAATGTTCAAATCAAGCACGGAAGCCTGGGCACAAAATGGTTCTTACGACCACAGACACACAGATAAGATACCCCAGGAAACCCCAGTGGCTCCCAGAGGTAAAAAGTAGGTAGTAGGTTAAAAGGTACAATGTTTTTCTTAAAAAAAATCAGATCTGTTATATCCCCAAGAAATATCAGTCCTGTATAATGCAGGGTAATTTATTTTCATTGTCAGGTGGCTCCTGGGACAGTACCCGGTTGGCTCAACACAGGTTGAGATTTCTTGTTTTGCTTTGGGGTTCTCTGTCTTGGGACAATTCCTTTAAGGTAGTCATAGGGAAAAACAAAATTAAATCACCTCTTAATATGGCTTGAAATACAATTTTAATTTTCTCTTGGATCTGGGGGCCTACTGAATTCAACAGATTAGACAGGTGCTCAGATGCAGATTCAGGTACTAAAATTTCCAAATTAAGTATTGTAATGTGATGTCTTATAACATATCTACGGGTGTGCAACACACAGTGCCATTTGGGCTCCTACTCAATATAAGGAAGGAAAGAAGGCTGAAGCACCTTAACAGTGTAATCTGTAATATCAGAATGAATATAGTGATGGACAAGAAACTGTGATTTAATGGAATATCACTTTGGCTCCAGCCACTTATTTAAAATCAGTGTTATATACTATCTGCAAGCTACATTTTAACAGGCTGTGCATTTTTTAGATATTTTTACAATAATCAGTCTATTTTACACAAACTCTTCAATGCTGAAAGCAGAAAGTAGCAATAAGGGAAAATACAGAAATCCAGAATTATATAATCAGGACATTCCAATAACTAGATTTTTTTTTGTCAACTCCTTCAAGTAAATAAGTCTTTGCAGTCACCAGATTCCTCGGAACTCATTCTTTTTGCCACATGAAGTTCTACTGTATCCAGCTCAGTAAAAATGCTCAGTTGTTTCACTTTTTTAATAAATTGTACATGTCTAATCCACAAGGTCTCTTTGCATCATATCCATAATACCTCATCAGGCCATTGAGCACAGTATGTGCTTGTACACAGTCCAGTAACAATTGGATTCTGATTGCATATGGAGCTCTGCTACAGTGCATTCACTAACACTATATTGTACTGGTGTCCTATGGAGTAATGTTCAAAACATCTCCTCTTATTTTCTCCATTCCATGAGGTTGATTTCAGTGTGCAACGATGTTGGGTTTGTTGTTTTTTTTTTTTTTCTTTAAAAAAACGAAACCAATAAAAAAGACTTCTAGATTATTTTCTTAAAGTACTTAAGCTGTCTCTTTATGGTTAAATAATTCCACTCATCTCTTTGATATTTATATGAAATTATCTGAATAAATACGATCCTAATCTAAGTTAAATAACGTTTCTTTCAGAAATATCTTACAAGGTTTTTTTCAAAAAAAAATCACAAAGATGTTGAATTAATGATGCTTTAAATGGGGGGGAAAATAACCATCCGACTTATCAGCATGGACTGCCTTGCAGAACATTTCGGAGGCATTCTTTCTTTAAATATCATGAATTATTCATCCCTGTTCCACACAGCAATCTCTCCTTTCTCCCTCCCCCTCCGCATACACTTTTTAAGTTCAATACCAGTTGCTTTATTTGTACTAAAACATTTTCCATGTCAAACATATTTAAAAAAAACCCCAAACTCTAAAAGAATTCCCTGCGGCACTCCTTTTTCACAGCTGTCATGCTCCTATGGTTTGAAATAGCCAGATATTTTATACCCACATGCGCACACGCGCACACACACAGAGTTTTTGGCTTCACAGTTAATTTAATAGTATCTTCACCACACCCTGCAGTGTTCTCTTTGCTCACCTGCTGGCCACAGTGCTGTCTTTTGTTGCAGGAAAAAGAATAATCCTAGAGTTATGCCATTTATCTGTTATTAAAACCCAATATTGTCCCTTTTTGCCCTCATTTTAATGTGTTTAATCATGGCTAAGTCCTGGTATGTCAGCAGCATCTTTGGGCTGAGAAGAAAAATTAATACTCCTTCAGCTCTGGAGTACTTTGTTGACACCGAGAAGTAAAAGCAGAGCAAAGGTACTTCTTTCTCCCTTGAGCAAACTGAGCATGCAAGGAATGCTCTGGTTTTAATCTTTAATTACAGAGGTACATATTTCCCCCTCTCGTTTTCTCAGTGCAAGAACGGATCAAGAAGCTCCTCCATAGCTGTCTTGGCAAGAAATCAGTCAATGTATTGTAGCAATTTTTTTCAAATTTGTTTCTTGATTTGGAATGCTTGCGTGAGGATTCATTCTTTTAAATTTGTACAAAAGGCAGGAGAACATGTTCAAACAGGTCTGCCTTAGGTACTGGTGTGTGCTGGCCTTTGATAACCAGGAGTGAGAAGAATGCTGGAAGAAGAAAATCTGTCATGTTTTGCAAACTGATCTTTTCAATCTCCTTGCTGTGCTGATTGTCTATTTACATTTGGCTGCTGTTGTTTATATATAAATTGGTGTTTACAAGCCATGGAAAATTATGCCAGACTTCTGTTTCGTTTGTCAGGTTGAGCAACATTTCCAAATGAATAAAAGCAGTGAGCAATTGTGCTGTGTTATTCTACACAGAAATAATGTAAATGTTTCTTTTTGTCTTGGATGAAGAGATGAAGCTTAGCAGATTTTATTTATAGGATGTACAGACTTACCTTCCAGATCAAGGCCTTGTGAGCTGTGAGGAAAGAAGGATGTCTGGCTTTTGTGGGACCCAGAGTAGGGGGAAGGTGTTGCTTTAATACCCATCTTTCCTAAAACACAATGTTAAGACGTAAGCTGACTCTCCTCATCTGAGCTACAAAGCTTTTGGCTTGATGATGTTTCCCCCATTTGGGATTGTAACTTGAAATCTGTCTCTTCACACTCAGAATAAGAGGAAATGGAGTTGGAAGAGCTGCAAGAGATCAGCAATTCCAGGGCCCTATCCTTCCAGACATAATGAACACACTGACCAAACCATTCCCCAGGTGCTGTTGGAATATTACAGGGATCGAGACGGCCACTGCCACAGTATTCCCACACAGGACATCAATTTTGCTTCTCCAGAGCCATCAGGGTTGAAGAAGATGAGGTTAACAGAGGTAACTGGCTAAGGGAATACCATGCAGCATCTTCCCTGTCTAATGGCACTGCTTCAGCTATGCCTTTGTCCTGTGTAGGGTTTGCTGCAGCTCCGCCTTGTTGCCATTCTCATCTTGCAGCAAAACCAGTTTGCCTTACAATTTTCTGTCTGCAGGTAATGTTTGCAATATCATGAAATTTGCACATTTCAGTGCAAAGTTCTGTCTGACAATATCCAGCTGCCTGCCATCATTTCCAGCGTTTACATCAATATTTAGGACTGAGGCACACATGATTGCTACAACAAATCCTGAGGTTACAGAGTCCTTCTTCCAACCAAGCAAAACCCAGCAAGGGATACATGACAGCCTTTAATTCAGTCCTGGGGAATTTCCACTAGAAAAAGGACTCATGAAGCCATGCAAAGACACATGGCCAACCCAGTACACAGTGGATTTGGTGTGCTTCCTGTTTTCACCTGCCAGGAGGAAGAGCAGCCTACTTAACCACCTTAGACCTTTAGGAAAAAAACTTCTGAAAGATCTGTTCCAAACGGAAATTGCAATGCCGGATATCAGAGGAACCCAGCTCATCTAAGATTATGTGAGTTATGTGGATTAGCTACAGTAATCAAGGAGTTTAATTAGTTTGATGACAAATATTTCACAGTATTGGAATGTTCTGAAGTCCAGCCTGATGACAATAAGCCTGACAGTTTTGTTTGTCATGCTTTCCCTAATAATATTACTTTCTCTGATTTGCCCTGGTGCAACTAGAAACAGGCCAAAATGTTGGCTCTGTTTCTGCCACCAGCCTAGGAAAACAGTTTCCATTTTCACATTGCATTGCACTGTAGCAGAATCTCTGGTAAATTATTCTTGTGCATAAAGGTGAATGACCAGGGTAGATAGACAGGGGCTGTTTCTCAGCCACTCTAACCATGGGGTTTATATTGTTCTTGTATGAAATATGAAAAAAAGCTTTGAAAATACACTGCAGCGTATCACTCATCAAACCTGTCTAAACTGAGTTTTACTCTACTCAATGTCTTCATTTTCAGTAATCTCTTTCAGAGATACTTTCCAGATGTGGCAAAGAATTGGTACAATACAAAATGTTTGCGGGACACTTTCAAGCAAAAGTGATCACACATTTTGAAGTCTCATGGCCTGCCATTATGCAACAGGCATGGACATCAGCCTCCCACTCTTCTGCTTAGAGCAAACCATAGTTCTGTTTGAGATCTGCTCAACTTAGGGTCTGACTCCTACCTAGCACTGCTTTATATCTTTACTCCGTCATCATCCTGCTTTCTGTTCCTCTCAGCCACAAACACTTGACTGAAGTAATATTTAAGTCACTGAAAGATGGAGGGAACTGTCCTTCCTCATCCTTATCTTCCTCATCCCACTCACTGCCTTGTCCTCTTGACCCAGAGCACTAATGGGGACACACTAATCACGTTCAAGGATACTCCGGCCCACTGAGTTTCCCTGGATAGATGTGGTTGGTTAAATGAAGGGAAATTTGCAGTGGGAGAGGAGGTGTAATGGTACCCATGCTGCCCACCAGTTCCAAGCAGTAAGTGTGGTGGTCACAGTCAGAAAGCCAGCGCAGTTGCTTCGCTGTACTCGGAATGCAAAATAATTCTATTAACTGTGTAGCATCTCTGGGCTAGCATTAGCTCCCTAACAGCTGCCACTCTCCGCTTCCCACTGGAATAAGTGGCAACCCCCACAACCAGGTACTCTACGAGGCTCGTCAAACGCCTGCAGGTCAATAGTCACAACAGTCATTTGAGATGCACAGCGCCCTAAAGTTTTAATTAATCCGGTATACAGTATAAATACTGAAATATGTATAAAAAATTAATTAGGTGGTCTATGCAGCTCTGATTTCTCAATTAGTACTTACCATGCCGGAAAATTATATTACATGACTTTGAGATACATAAGGAAGCATGGGACTTTGGGGATTTTTTTTCTAATGCAATTATTACTTGTCATCAGCACTTGCTAACTTTGGCCTGTTTCACCTCCTAAAGCTCCAAACTGGGGGAGGGAGGGTTTCAGCCATCTCAGTTATAGATTCTGCCAGGCAGAAGGAAAGTTTCTCCTGTCAGGCTTTATCATAGCTGTGTATCAGCAAGTCCTTAAGTTTTCTGCTCATAACAATTTGCTGAGCTCAGACGTTCACGAGCAGCAAGACTGAAAAGGCCTCAGAAAATATTAAATTCTCCTCTCTTCTATAGGACCTTCAGTTGAATATACAAACTACTCTATTTTGTTAAAGAATACCATTTTATTCTTCCAAGACCTAGCATTTGTGTGCAAATCTGCAACAGTACTCAGTAACTGCTACCTTGGCATTGAACTAAACAGCCATGAAATTGGTTCTCAGTTTAGCCCAGGAAGACATTTCTGCATGGACGTGGACACATAATCATACCTCTGCTTGTACACCAAGGCAGGACTTCTCATCTTGGCCGTCCTGTCAGACTAACACTGATGCACTACTCTCACTTCAGAGCCAGCTTATATCTACCCTGTGCTGCAGGCAAAGCAAATAGGGTCACTGTGCACACAATATTCAACATTCCCTACATGACACAGCCAGTTTCAAACGTACTTAGTCCCCACTGCTCTTATTATTGAAATGCCTCTCACAGTGTTTTCTGAACGTCGAGTAAAACTGGCAGGGTCAAAACCCAGTCTTGCTGGCATCAAAATGCAGTAAAATGAAAGAGAAGCTAAACATGTAACCTAACAGAAAATGGTGTCTGAAGGGTTAATCCATCTCCTGCCTTCCCTCAGAGGTACGAGCAAGTCTAAACTGACAGTTCTGTAGGTGAAAGTTTCATTTCTCACAAAAGTAGAAGAGTACAGGTAGTAGCAGTCAAGTTCATAAATATTCCTCAGAAATGACTTTGAAGAAGCCTCTCTATGAAAGAGTATAGCTTAATCTCCAGTTTCATTAATTCCTTAACTACAGTGCCGAGAGTGCCAAAAATAGGAATTAATCAATACCAAGTGTAGTTACAGCATTTTTTTATCATGATGTGTCTCTGACAGAAGCTACTGACCTGCCCAGCTACCTTTGTCACATATGCAGTAGAATTTAATATATATTTTAAAGATATAAATATTCTATCTTCTTTAAAGCCACTGGTTATAATCAGATCATTGTGACTTCTGGCCTTTTACTAGCATCATCTGGAATTAAACCTAACACTAACACCAGCAAACAGCTTCACTGTGTTCCAAGATATCTAGTCCTCTTCCTGCATTTTATTCTCCTAACTCTGGTTACACATCTCTTTCTGCATTCTGGCAAGGAAGAAAATACCCTAAAGCTGCATCACCTCCTGTTAGAAGGCCAACAGGATCAAGTTAGATAGGTACTATGAGGAACACTGTAGAATAAGTCCAGAAAATTGGTCATGTTCGGGAAAAGACATTGGTAACTCTCCTTCCTAAGTCATTTTTGTACCAAGAAGTCTACTGAGCCAAAATTAACACAACATGATTGAACATAACGCCTTTCAGGGGGCAGCACAACCATCAGCTTAGTCACTAACAGTCACTACTCAGAAAGCATCTCAGATTAAAATAGGAAAAGCGAGGAGAGCATGTTCTTTCTCTTGTCTGGGAGAAGTAAGATCCAGCCAGGGCGTTGTAGGCAATTCCCACAACTGGCAAGCCTTTGTCTTTGGTCCCTAACTGCTGTGAGGTAGTGAGGGGTGTGAATAACCCTCATCCTTTACCATCAAGAGCTGTCTGCCAGTAACTGGTTCCAGCACACAGCACACCAGTTTGCCAAATCGAAAAAGAACTTTGGGATTTCAAAACCTGAAAATAAGATAACTAGACAAAGAATCTGTGTTTAAAGAGGAACGTCTCTGGACTAAAGAGACAGAAGGGAGTGGGACAAACGGAAATACTTGCTGAAATCCTGCTTGGCCCCACTTCATGCAATATTAAGTAAACTTGCTAGAAAAGATTCTAGGTTCAACCTGGATTTTAATTAGCATTCTGTTTATATCATCTGTTATGAGGCTTTACTTTGGATTCAACCCCATTCCTGTCACAGTCAACAGCAAAAGCACCACCAACATCAGTGGGACCAGGATCAATGCTTTACTTTGTACATTTCATATTTAATGAATAAAAAAATAAACTGTTATTTATGTTTTGTAGTTATTAGTTATCAGGTTAATATGCTAAAGGCAGCTTGACAGAGAATACTATTAATGAGTAAAATAAGGTTGCAAATCTGGACTGAGGTCACTTACAAAGAATGTACAAATGAAAATAAGGTTGACTTTTATTTACTTAAATATCTTCCTACATTGAATTCCTTTGGCAAAGTGTCTTTAAACATTTAAAGCCCTGTTTACAAGGACGCTCTGAAAGTAGCTTCAAACCATTATATCCCTAATTGAATTCCCCAGGAGTCCTGTAAACTCAGAGGAAAAAAAGAAAGAAATCATAACATTTGCTAAATCATCTCAAAACATATTTCACTGCAAGGTTATGTGACCTGTTAGGAGTCTGAACGATGACTGGAACTGAACTACTGAAACCTTTTATTTACCAGATTGAAATCAAACAAAAGAATAAGAATTTTGCCACAAAACACAAGTATATTGAAGATAACAGAATTAATTATAGACATGTAGCTTTTGCATAGGGCAGACCAGATGCAAATTGCTAGGCAAGTGGGCCACTATATTTAAAGCAAATAACTTTGTGGAAATGAATTTTAAAAAAAATTATGATGTTCAATAACCAATAGTCCATCCACCTCCTTCAATCCAGAAGTTTTTTTTTCAAGTGGAGTTGCAGAATCTCCACATAATTTCCAACCAGCTCTGCCTGTTGTGTATCATCTGTATGAGACAGATCCCACAAGAAGCTGCAGTCAACGTCTTAAAATGTGCAATAGCCTCACACCATCCCTGTGAGCTTACCTGGCTTGTAAGTTATTCCTGGGGGGAAGAGGAATCCCTGCTGGGCTGCAGCAGCCGCTGCCAGCGTCCGCTGGTCGTGTGGAAAAATTGGGATCATGAGCGGAGGCATGTGACCCTGAACCTGCTAAACAGAAGAGAGCCTCTGATCAGAAATAGCACAAATTTGTCTTGACAGGTATTTCTCCAGCACTGATAGTGTTCTTGCGTTCACACAGTCCCACAGAACCTTCACCTTAATGCAATCCCTGCCAACTTCACATTATCACATCAAAGCCCTCACAAACATTGTTTTCCCTCAGTGTCAAAGGTGTAACAGTCTCCGTGAACTGCACGTTTCCTACGTCTTCCCGGTCCTCTATTGCTTTTTTTGTTTTCAATTAAAATTCCCTGTCCTGGCATAAGGTAAAAAGGTACAAAACAGACCAAAGATTTTATTAAAATCAGTGTGGCATATATGTCTATTAATTTTTTACAAGTTTTCTCATCTTTGGTAGCAGACAGCACAGTGACAAGCATTTAGAAGCAAGCTAATGCTGCAGTATCAACTTTGATGTTCAGATTTTAGTAACCTTAGGGAAATTTTAATTCTGAGATCTTATAATATGGTATTGTTCACATAAATACCAACAACTCAGGTATGTTATTTCAAAATCTCACCAAAGTACTAAAGAGTCTTCCAGCCAAGACCGCTACTCTTAAGATTTAAGGCTCCAACATCTTGGCCCCTAAATAAACTAACATACTCTGCCACACACACCTAACTATCAGAAATAAATTGCTTGTCTGTCTAAGCAGTTTTATAGCTTTATGCACTATCATGTAGCTTGGTAATTATGGAGCTGCATTCAGAGACCATTTCAGAACAAAACCTACTATATCAAAATTAATTTGACCGTAATAAATGTATCAAAAAACCACAAACATGCACAAGGAAAAAAAATTCTTCTCCTTATACTAGCATTTGTACTCAGCGTATAGAGAATTATGTGATAGGATGATGCCTGTTAAATCCACATGGTAATTTCCTAGTTCCCTAATTTACGGTACCTGTGTTTCAAAGACAGTGGCTAGAATCTCAAAGAGTTTTTATCCATCATTCCTTATCCATCATTCCTTAACCCCAGACATAACCAAGGGTTTGACTGTGATTTTTCTGATTAGCAGTTAAGCAAACATATAATGCTATATATATCAAATCTGGTAAATGTAGGAAAAAATGGGGGCTTAGGAAGAAAAAAAAAATCCCTCATCGTACCATAAATCGGTGGAATTAAACACTATTAAAAACTTAAAGTACACTTGAAGCAATTTTTTGCATTTAATTCCTAAAAAACTTTTTTGGTCAAATCCCATATGTTGACCTATGACATTGTTTAAATAGTGCCAAATTTTCTTGTCATATTCCCATTACTTTCACAACCATTGATGCAGTGCAGAAATGCTACTGTGTGTCTCTATGAGGGTTAATTTACCAACAACTCTTCTCTTGGGAAAGCCCTAAGATGGAGGTTAATAAAGGTCAAGCAAAAAATAAACACTTTACAGTAGTTTTTGAATCCATTCCTCAGGAAAATCAACTTATAATAAAAAGGTCTTTGTGCAATTACTGCTATGGCACTGGGGCGTGAAAGAAACTAGCTTTACGCAGCTATTTCTCTCATTTTAGCTGAGGTAAGCCTGGCTGTGTGTTTTAGGTTATGTATTAAACTTGGTCAGATTGGAGTTGATCCCCATGTGCCCAGAACAGGCATTCAGCTCTGAAAAAATGGTGCTGGTTTTTCTGCGTGGTGTTCCTATACTTTGGCTCTACAGGAGGACAGCAAAGGAAAACCACAGGTTTGTCTGACAAAAGCAGCTGTACAGGAAGAAATTCAGGACAATAAAACTTGCAAAAATTTACATCAATTCCTAAGTAACATCTAATCAAATGGAGCCAAAACCATAAGAAATATCCCCCACATAAAGTATTTACATGGGGCTGCAAAGGTACGAGACTCAAACACAGTCTTACAAGACACAGAAGAGATCAGAGTGCTCTGGTTTGAGAGAAGGTGCAAACATATCCACTGCAATATTTCACCCCATTGTGCCATAAAGATAATTTGAAACATATAATAACCAAATCCTACAATGCATTCCTGTAGATTTTAATCTACTCAGCTGTATAGATTTTGTTTAAACCCTCAAATAAAAGCACTTGTGTAAGTGTGGGGAAATACCATTTCAGGTTCTGGCTATCTACTATTCTTCCTATTCTGATTGCAGGAACAGATCTTCAGTCTATATAAATCAGCATAACTTTGACTAAGGGTTACATTTAGGCTATAAATTAAGATCTACAATTAAGAGACTTATGCAGACTGGAAAAAGGTCATACTGGAAGGCCACCATTCCCTCCCCCAGGTCTTCCCTCTCACACATATGAAATACTATTCCTACATAAGTGTTGGTTTCACACAGAATTATATACATAGGTGTCCATTTTCAGCATAGGCCAATTGAAAAGCATAAATAAGCACTGAAAAGGAAGAGCATGTAAAAGTATCACTGATCACAGAATTGTTAAATATATAAAATGAATGCAAAAAAATCCAATTAACTCCTTAATTTTTGACAATTTCTATTCCTGAGAGTTTTATTATTAGGAAGAAGATGGGTTTGATTTTACTGCGGGGGGAGAAATTGAGAGGCGGGGTTGATCTGTCTACTTCATAAAATCGGCTACATGCCCAGAAATTTTAATTGCTTAGATGTTCCTCAGCTCTTTCTGAAAACCAAGACGGCAGCAGATGCCCAAGAAACACTCTGACTCTGTCTCTTCCCATTCGTAAAAATAGTGCATTGTTGGATCGGCACTTTCCCCTTTTGTCTCCTCTGTGCTAAGTCGTTGATGATGCCATTTTTTGCCATCTGCCCCAGAGCTTCATTAAAGATACATGAATGGACTAACTGGGCTGCTATCTTGTGAGGAACAGGTGCTATTGTTTGTCCCCAAAGACTTGCACTAAAGATCTCACTCAGAATACTTGAGAAAGAGCATCTGCAGCAGTCAGTCAGAGAGTAACTTGGCAGAGCCCGTGCTATGGGCTAATATGCAAACAGAGACACTCAAGGGGACTCATTTTCTCTTTCATGAGGTTTTTTGTTTTTTGGGGTTTTTTTTTTTTTTTTTGAGGGTGTTTTTTGGGTGATTTTTGGGGTTGGGTTTTTTGGGGTTTTTTTTGAAGTTTTGTTTGTTTGTTTGTGGATTTTTGTTACTGTTTTTGTTTTGTTGGTTTTGTTTGTTTGATGATTTTGGGGGGGCTTTTTGATGGGTAATAAATGTTTGATTTTGAACAATTCTGCCAGTCTGTATTTTTAACCGAATGTACAAACCCTGGAGGTGACCGGAATATATTCTCTCCAAAATTCAGTTCTGCTACCTCAAGTCTATTTGACTCTCACATAAAGCTACCTCATGAAATTAATCTTTGTTTCTATACAACAAGCTCAGGTTTACCTGTGTTAAACATAAAAATCTGCCAAGATTAGGGAGCACTTTAAAGGTGGTGTACCATTCCTTTAATATCCCATCACAACTCAGACGGCCCTTGGGAACTGATTACAGCATTTCCTTGCCTGAGATCTAAGTCAGGAAGCAACTTTAGAGCAAATCAGCCCTGATTAGTTCAAGAAGCAACTTCCAATTTGATTCTCCCTGAAATAATAAAAGCTGGTGGCCTGTTTGATAAACTGGGCAAATCTGCAGTGCTTTGTCCCACAGTTCTGTGAGTGATAATCTCAGAAGTTGGCTGAACAATCCTCCTTGTTAAAAAGTCACTGATAGTGTTTTACATGGAAAATGTAAGCCAGAGTGATATGTTATACAAAAATAATGCTTTGAATTAAAATGATCTGCCTCTTTTGGATAAGGAGCACAGCACATTTAGTGAGATTGAAGAGGAGGAAGAGTTTTATCTTTAAAAACTGAAGCTGCCTCTACAACAACTAACACTGCACTTAGAGAAGTAAAGGCATTCAGAGAAAAGGGTGGCAGCACTGCAAGCAAAGATGCAGCTCACACATTTTTGCTTAGCTGTGAGGATCACAGGTTTCAAGAGCAGAAGTAATCCCACCCTACAATGGCAGATGAATTCCTCTTCCTTTAGAAGATCAAACTTTGCAAGTCGCCTCTCTCTGCACAATCTACTTCAGTAAAGAGCAAAAGTGCCATCTTTTTGCAAGAGAGTAAGCACAATATAATGTTTTATCCCTTCTTTAAAGCTTCTTTTCTTTTTTATTACATCTAGCACTAGTGTAAAGCAGTGTGAAAAGCTAAATATGCTCTAATTGCCTAGAATAATCCAACATTGCTATTTAAAATCATTGCCACCCCTTTCTTCAACCAATTAGATCACTGGACCCTGTTCTTAAACTGTAGAAATCTTGAGATTTTTTTTTTGCATCTAACAGACTACTCCAACACAAGTTAGCTGAGAAATCAATCTCTGAATTTACTGAATTGATTTTTTTTTTCCTTTAGTGTAGGATGAACAGAATCTTTTGTTTGTGTGATGCTGCAGCTGCTGTGAGAACCTAAGTTCTTCACAGGGAGGTTTCGACTTTTCATAGCCTAAATTTTCATTTCTACCCAAGACTTCTTAACTTCTTGAGTAATTGGTACACCCAGACTACAACTTTATTCTAAGCCCTCACTGAGTTTTGAATTTCCATAGTAAAAATGTGTTGGAAATTTTCTAGACTCTCATTTAGAAACTACAGTGTAATAGATTTCCAGGTAATGACAATATATCAAGTAAGGATGTGCATTTTCAGACTGCTAAAAATATGTCTATATGATAGAACATAGTGGCCATAACTGATAGCTCAACAGGTTATATTTTAGCTTGATTCATTTTAAAATAAGTCTTAATGGCACTGAGAGAAGTGTTCGTGCCCCCAGAACTATTAGTGCAGGATTTTAAATATTCTATATATGATATATATTCATCTCAGCTGCATTTAAAATAGTCTGTGTGCAATACATGGCACTGCTACTTTCATACCACTGTTAACTTTCTATGTATTTCAATAACTCATGTTAGGCTTTGTTGTTTTTTGTAAGAGAAGAAATATTAGAAGTTTTGATAATTTAAATCTTATTTTGACTGAGTAATTTTGGGGGGTGCTGCAAGAACACAAACAGCATGTTGCATAAAGAAGTAGGGACTTCTTTTATGAAAACTTCATATGTGAAAGTCAGAGGGACTGTGCTTAGCAGATATATGCTAAGATTTCTTCAGGTTTGAGCTTAAATCTCCTCCTCAACTCTTCCAATACCTTAAAGAATTCATGTCATCACTGACCCCTTTCACGGTCCCAGAAATGATCTATTTAGGAAAACTACTGTACAGGAATTGTACAGTTTTTTATGCCCAACATCCCCTGATGTAAAGGTAACATGTGAAGGTGGACCCAAACGCTTAAGTGAGATTATTCCCTCTAGGGAATAATCGCAGGGAAGCACCTTTGGCTCGGCATGAGGAGGAAAGGCAGCTGGAGAAAGATGGGCTCCAGAAGACTCAAAGTGATCCTCCAGTCACTATGTCATAGCTAGGACACTGATAATCTTGTCAATGTTGTTTCCACACTGAAAATTATTCAGAGGCTCCTTTCTGCTCCTGCTAGCAATGCACAACCGCTGGAGATCTATCTGTGTAGGGAGGTATATTGTGTTCTAATTTATCTGCCATCTAATTATCTACAGTCTAATTGAAAAATTTTTCCTCTCAGTGAAAGTACATGAGCCACAAAGAAAATGTCTGCCAATGGGATCCCAGGGGAAGTGTTGGCAAATAAACTGCAAAAAAGATACCATAGACTTGCAAAGTGAGAACATTTCAGACTGGAAATACTATGGAAAAAATATGTAGCCCACTATTGAATTTGTAAAGGGATTGTAACTGCTATTTTCTTTCTTTTCCCCTATCATTTTTTTCCATTTGTCCAATGCATGTAGCAGGATTTGGAGATTTAAGTCTACTGCAGTGGCCACAACATTAATGTGAAAATTGCAACCATGATCACACAGCCAAACAGAGGATCCTTATTTTTTATTATGTTTTTTCCTCACCACTTTGATACTTGAAATTAAATAAACTTAAATTCCATCTACTTCGGAAATCATGAAGAAAGTTACAGAAAAATACTGACAACATCACTGAAAACAGAACAGTTTCAAACACTAGATATCATTTAATTTCTATTAGCTTCTCATTATGTTGGCCTGGTTTTATCTAGCTCCTTAACTATCTGGAAATATAGAATTCAACTAAGGATGATCTCATGAAGTTAGGAGTATGATAAATGGTAATTAAATCTATTTAAATTGTCTGTATTTTAAGAAACTCTCACTAGGAGGGATGGAGAACATTTCTGCTATAGAGAAATAAATAAAACATGTTATGCAAAAGTGAATTTATGGTTCATTTGGAATTAGAGATCTACCACCTTTTCAATCCATACAAATGCATAATCTTGTCAATTAAATATTATTGTTAAGGTCTAGTAGTATGTTAAAATCACTTTAAAGTGCAACTAAGGAAAATTCATGTGTGTTTATTACTCCTTAAGGGTCTATTAGTGGGTATTTTATTCAGATTTGTGTTGTAAAATCTGCATAAACTCAGCATATTGTTATCCCCATGTGTGCATTTGTTTGGTTAAAGCATAACAGCAAATCTCTATTACTGCAACTTCTGGAAAAGTCAAGAGAACTAAAACAGTCCTAATTTTAATCAGATACAAACAGTTATCTCTACAGAAGTGAAGAGTTGACTATTATGCAAATCGTCACAGTTAGTGGTCACCAAGACATCACAGAAGACTGAGCAAGTCAATTATTTCAGATATTTCCAAAGACTAGTGAAGATGTATTTTTCTCATCTGCACCTTGTCTTATTCATGCCAAGGTAAGAAAAATATTGCAGCCTAATGATACTTGTTGATATTTTTTATACTCGAAAGCGCCATTACTTCAGCTCAAATCTAAATATAAATTACGTTAGAAATCCCTTATTAGCTGTGTTTTTATGGTGATATCAAAATGTGCAAGATTTTTGGAGTACATTGACATTTCTTGTTGGTGGAAATACTGAGAGCAAGAGATGCTTTAAAATTTGTGTTTGGCATTGCTACTTTCGAGCAGAGTTTTTCCCCACACATCTTTTCAAGGCAGAATTTTTATATTTTTTTTTATACTAACCATCACTAGTTATTAACATGAAACTAATTCCCTCAATGTATGGTATAAAAAAATCGGGTCAGACCAGAAAACTGATGGCTACCAAATGAACTTTAAAGATAATGTCCAGCAGAAGTAGGAATAAAAACAAAAACGTCTTTCAGTGACTCTGATCAAAAACCCTTCTGTACTGTAGAGGTAAAAAAAAGATGCAACAAAATAGAATATATTTAAATAAATATAGAATATATCTGAAATTCAGGGGGGCACTTATAAAAATGGGAATTCTGCCATCTTCTTCACTGTGGGAAGAATTTTGTCCTGAGCAGCATATTCTTTTTCAAGCTTTCTATATTTTCACAGATATTCCAAGATTTGTAACTATATTATAATGTCACTACATAAGGACTTAGATCTATTAACATACTTTACAAGTATTAATTAATTCAAGCTCAAAGACCCATTCAAGAGAGAGCAGTACACCTACAGTTCACACAGGAGGACCCTCAAAGAGGCCTGGATTTCTTTTCCAGTGGCAGAAGTGGTGATGCATGGTGGATAGGAACCAATTCCATTGTAATCTGCTGTTTGTAAACCTTGACCTCTCACTACACAATTCTACCAAGAGCTACCCGAGGTGTAGAGCTAGGGCTAAGGAGGGACATGCTCTGTTGGAAAAACCAGAATGGCTGGACACAAGGGTGGAAGTGAAGCACAGGTGCAAAAAAAGGAGACACTTTTCCCATTCCACCCAGTCCTGTGGTTGATTTCTACTGGTATTTATAATAAAGGAGAAGAAATTCAAAGAGAAGGAGAGGCAAGGGTTGCTATTTTTCCTCAAGCCTAAATGCATAATATTCAAGAGACTAGGTCAAAGGAGTTACTCACATCCAGTGAGAATATTCCTGCTCCTGTATATTTTTGAAAGATATTTTAATGCAGAATAGTAACCTAGATAATTTCAAGAAATCATATGATGTTTATGGAGTGTTTAGATCGAAATACAAAGGGTTATCAAAGGCAATTATGTGGAGAACCAGCTTCATGCAGAAAACTCCTGTGTCTAGAGATCAAAGTCAAATCAGAATACTGATTGCATGCAAAAATTAATTTGTTCCATCTCTTCCTAGGATTCCTCAGCTTTTGGCATGATCTGACCATCTTTACTCAGAAAAGGGTCCAAGGAGCTGGTGTGTTTGCACAGTATGACTGAGGTGATTGCCACCTCTGGTACACTGTAATTATTGCAAATTTGGGAGTGAGCACCCGAGTTGGTAAACTTCCAGTGCCATACATACAGCCTGCTTCCTCACTCCAGCGGATCTCATGGGCTGCTCTACCTTACGATTAATCTACAAAATCATCGGAAAGGTAAAATAAGGCAGGAGATCAGGAAATATCTAAAATGAGCAGCGGCTATTTCTTATCCAACTTCAGGTATTAAAATTCCAGCAACACCTAGAGCTCAGCTACAAAACCACGCCGCTGCGCTGCCTTCTCTGCAGAGGATGCTGACACCGGGGAAGGAACGCCAAACCTTCCCTTTCTCTGCCTTCCCCAGTTTGTCACGGCTCCAGGCGCGCTTTGGGCCGGCGGACGGAGCCTGGCCGTGACTGCGGTGACCGCGCTCACGTTGGAGCGACTCCCGCTTGGAATTGTCATTGATCCCGGCCGGGCTGGGCTCGGCGGGCGGTGCAGCCGCGGCAGCCCCGGCGGAGCGGCGGCAGCAGCGGGGCCAAGGTTCCCGAGCCCGGCCCCGGTTCCCGAGCACAGCCCCGGTTCCCGAGCCCAGCCCCGGCCCCGCGGCGCTGTCCCTGTCCCGGCCCCGCTGCGCTGTCCCGCAGCGCTGTCCCTGTCCCTGTCCCGCAGCGCTGTCCCGGCCCCGCAGCGCTATCCCGGCCCCGCAGCGCTGTCCCTGTCCCGGCCCCGCAGCGCTGTCCCTGTCCCTGTCCCTGTCCCGCAGCGCTGTCCCTGTCCCGCAGCGCTGTCCTGGCCCCGCAGCGCTGTCCCTGTCCCTGTCCCTGTCCCGGTCCCTGTCCCTGTCCCTGTCCCTGTCCCTGTCCCTGTCCCTGTCCCGGCCCCGCAGCGCTGTCCCTGTCCCGCAGCGCTGTCCCTGTCCCGCAGCGCTGTCCCTGTCCCTGTCCCTGTCCCGCAGCGCTGTCCCTGTCCCTGTCCCTGTCCCGGCCCCGCAGCGCTGTCCCGGCCCCGGCCGCCGGCGCGGGCTGCGAGCCGCAACAATGGCCCTTTGTCCAGCTGTGGCCGCTTCCTCCTCCGCAGCCAGGCCTTATCTGCTCAGGAAATGCCTGCTTTAACTGACAGGTAGGAGATTAAATCTACAGCTGCCGAAACACAATCTCCGCTCTGTTAGATAGGCTCTCATTGAAAAGCGCTACAAACACATAATTTGTTTATGTTGTACCGGCAATCTTTGACAAAGCAGACTGTCTAGCTGAGACAAATGTGGTTAAACCCATTTATTGTATTATTTCTGCTACACAGAACAAGCTCTTAAAACGTAGAAACTACACAAGGCACAAAGCTCTAGCTGTCTCAAGAAATCAAGAATAGATGACTTCTTGTTACACTAGCCCCCTTTACACAGCATAGCATGTGCCCTCCTGGAAAACATCCACTGTGATTTCTTTCTTTTCTTTTTTTCACTCTCCCCTCCACACCAACCCCCTTCCCCCTCCTTTTTTTTTTTTTTTTTTTTTTTTTTTTTAAAAGGGGATGGTTCAATGATGTTTATGTTTCCAGGTTTTAAAGTTTCTTTTATTTTCTCTAGCATCAATAGCTATAAAACAACTAAGTCGGTCAAAGGATGCCTTTAGTTTTAAGAAACAAGGGGATATTTTTTGAGACACTACTTCTCAAAGAAAGAATCATTTTCCAGACACACTGTCTGGTCTTCCTGACTTAATGCATGCTCAAACCAAAGTTTTGCCTGACTAATGAATGCTGGACTGACACCCCCCACCCCTTCTCTCTCTGTTTTTTAATCATCAATCACCTATTTCTCAAAACATTACTTCATTTTTGTTACACCTTCTGCCTTATTTTAAAATAATATTGCTGGCTGTTTATTTCAAATGAAAGGCACGGGGAACTGATGAATTAAGTGTTTATAAATCTGAGTTTTCAGATTGAAAACAACCTTTTACATAATGCAGAGGCTTTATAAGTAAAACCTGTCCTTTAGCCCGAGTTTCTTCTGGCCATATATTACTCTCAGTAAACTCTGCTACAAGAACTAAATGAGTGCTATAAACTGAATATGAGAAGGGCAATGTTTGAGGAGGACAGCCTCAGAAACTTATTCCAGTAGAGCAGAACAGACTCCCAGGAACACTGTGGCCCACAGCACTTCTGTCTTTCTATATTTAAGACTCCATTCTCTGCCGATTTGCATATCCAGTAATCTGCACCTCCAGGTAATGTTACCGGGAGTTGTGTGCACACACAGATGTGCTCCACAACTGACACACTGAAACATCCCTTCGTTCTAGTCAAATTTATTAAATGAGTTTTCCCAGTATTATTAATATAGATTATTAATATAGATGCTCAATAAGGAAGATCTTGTAAACCACCGAATCGTTGCTCTAATGGTTAATCATAATTAAAAGGGAAAGAAACAGGAAGAGTAGGCAACATCTTAATGTTTTATCATTCACATTGCTTCTATAACCCTCCTGCCTCTCCTGGGGCATTCTCTTCCATACCCTTTTGCAGCATGTTGGTTTCCATATTATTTTATTTAACCTTAATCACAGCATTCATCTCTGGTTTTGAGAGGAAGCTGTAACAGAGCTACCCTACGAGCTGCCACTCAGAAAATTCAGTTTGGCATAAAATTAAAAAAGTATGCAATAAACTGGCTGAATCCATAGGGAATCCCTCAAACAGCATGGATAATGAGGGGAATCCATAACAGACATAAACAAACCCAGAAAGATGTCTGGGGCCAACATCATTATGTAAGATATATGCCCAAGATGTATGGGCATACGTTTGAATGTTCAAACTAAGCCTGTATTAGATTGATTGAATCTCAGCATGGGGCTCAGTTAATAAACAAACCTTGCCTTCAGAAAATATTTGGAGCTGAAATCATGTATTATAGCCAGGCACCTTCTACATGTGGCACTAAGATGCCCTCCTACCTCAAAGCTTTGTTAAAACAGGCTGGTGAAGGAAATTAGAAATCCCTACTACCAGAGGAACAGATACAATTTTCAGGTTAAGTGGCACCACTCTAAAAGCAGTTGTTATCCACAGACTGTATTTCAGTCTATGCACCAGGGGCATATGAAGAGAATTCACATTAAAAATTAGAGACCGTTTTGAATCCTTGGGCTTTGATTCACACTTCCCATGTTTTTTAAACATGTTACTCATATTCTCATAAAGGATACAACAATAATGCTAGCAAATCTTTCTGGTAATTATTAATTTCACCGTAGAATAGCTTTTTTGCTATGCTTGGCTTGTTAAAAAAATGCATTTTGCTCACCTCAGGGTACACCATTAGCTTGCATATTTGCTCTTTTCCTATTTTTCCAGGTTTTGTTTAAATATTCTTCTTAAACCTGTATATTAATCACTGCTCAGAGGGTGAAAGAATTTGCAGGAGCAGCTGAAGTACTACTTTTTTCCCAAAGTAGGAACTAGTTAGTGCTGACACTTTTTATTCATTGGAAGATGAATGAAAGAGAGATAGAGAAAGAAAAAAAAATAAGAGTAAGGATGAGGGCTGACTTGGTGGTAGAGAGTCCAACAGATCAGTCTAACCTAATAAAATCTTGCAGAATTGTGAGCTGCAATGGCATGTCCATTGTATCTAGTGACAGCCAGATCCAGAAAGTTATCCTTGTAATAATTTTGCTCATTGGGTCAGGTAGTCAGGAAGCAAGAGAAAGATTTCTACAAAAATACCTATCCGAATAGGCTTCCAAAATCAGAGCAGAAGACAAAAAGCTTCTTGCAATAGCTCTGTTCCAGTTCTTACCTCTGTGTTTACCTGTGAGCTGCTGTGCTCCATTTTGAAGCACAGTATTTTGGTGTTCAGCTACGCGGGAAACAACTGCAAAATATTTCAGAGAGTGTACATGTAGCACCTTCGTGCTCCAGCGCCATGTCCACGTATGAACAATGTTTAAGCACACTGAATATATCTTTAGGGAAATTTGTTTTCTCCTAAAGAGTGGACTGTGGAAGCTTGTGTGTTGTACTTGCCATGATAAAGTCACACATCTTAACAAGCAGAAGCTTTCCTATTAGGCTTTTTTTTTTTTTTTAATAAAAGTGAATATCTCTTTCTCTACATATATAAATACGTAAGTGTGTAGCTATGCTTATGTATTTCATGTCATAAATATAAAAGCATGTCCTACATATACACAGGTACATATAGAATAGACAGATCAGTACATATATCTATAACACATTTCTATGCATGTATTTTTTACAAATAATCTTAACTAGACATACATTTTACATATATATATTTATATATGTGTAGAACATGCTTTCCTCTTGTTTCCTGAATCCCTCACTTGGGATTTCTGTGTTCTCAGATCCATCCATTTATGCAATTCCCCTGCTGTACTCCTGGATAGTCTCCATTTAAATTACTTCCTGGGACACATAAAACCTGTGTTTCTGCAACACTGACTCTGGGCAGACCACCTTTATCAGGAGTCGTACTTTGAGCATGATACATTTAGCAGGTTTGCTGCTGAGTGAAGAAGTTAGCAAACCAGCTGGGCTAATCATAGTTGAGTTACAAAAACAAAGTGTTTTTAAAATCATTCTATCTGACATTTATTATTGCTGGATTTCTTTCTGTCTCTTCTATTTATCAAATAATTTTCTCTCCTTCCCTCAGTCTCTTCACTCCTCACCTTCAATCTCGTTTTGTAACATTAGCATTAACTCTCACTTTTTCTCTTTTGTGGCATAGATTTTCTTGCAAGGCAGCTATCCAGCAGCAAATTCTCCTTTTTAGGCCACTGATATCAAGAAAGTGATGCCCAAAAGTTGTCAATAAACTTCCATTAAAAGGACGGTGACCACGGTGAAGTACATTTGGCTTTCTTGCCTTTAGGATGGGTCATTGTCACAAATCCAGGAAAAGCTTAGACATAAAAGTAGCATCACATCAAGGAAATGAGGACACCTACAAACATCTGTTTTTTAAGATAGACACACGCAGCTGAAACAAATTAAAATTGTGATTTTTCTAAAACTCTCCTACTGCAACTCAAGTGTCTTCAGAGTAAACAATTCTCTTACTCAAACTCTCTGTTTTGTTAGCCCATGATTTTCTCCACCATCTTTTCGGGTAAATAAGACTTTTCAGCATGTAATTTTCTATTTCAGTTTAGGTACTTTGAAAATAGTTTTTAGGTTATAGGGGTTTGGGCTTTTTTGTTTCTTTTCTCATTATAAATTAATCTCATTATAAATCAATCTAACTCCAAAAGTGGAGCAGAAGAAAATACAAGAAAATAGGATACCAATAAAAAATTTCTGAGATGTGAGGGCAAATGGGCTGAACAGCATTAATGTGAGATGCACAGACCAGCTAATCCATGTCATTTTTGACCCCACTGGTATTGCCTTTTTAAGGGACATGAAGGGGAGAGGTGTGGTAACGTATTTAAGGAAAACATAGGAAGAGGTTTTGCTTATTATTGGTCAGTAATATGCAGGAATTATTTAGTGCTTAGACCCAGAAATGTCCATCCATGCTTTTTAGAACAGATCAGATGTCTCTGTGATATTTTTCCTATCTGTCTGTTTTGTTTTGCAGTTGAATAGAGCAATAGAGCAATGCCCATTGCACTTTCACCCATTCGTGCATCTCACAGGTGGCTGGTGCACATGGGACTGGGCTCTTTGCTGCTCTGTTACAAACAGCAGTACAAACCCAGCTCATCTCAGCACTCATATTGTAGTTTTTCAGTGTACATCTCGATTCTACCTCCTGGAAGCCTGGACCATGTTCAAATCTCTCATTCATTTTCCAAACTCACTGTCTGACTGGCTTTTTTGCTGTTACTACTCACTGCTATAACCTCTGTGCTGTGCATAATAAAAATCTTTCCCATCTGAGTTGTCTGCCATGGTTACTGGAAATCTGCTGTATGTAGCACTCCCAAGAGCAGGAAAGGAAGGTACCTTTACTGCAATTGAATAAATACCACCTTTTCTTTAAAAGGAACGTTTACCCTCACTGAAACCACATCTAATAGTGACTGCTAAGCTACCCCCACCTCTGAAATAGAATTCCAGTTAATTTGCATTTTACTCCTTCTGGTGTTGACATAATAACTGGAGTATATGTTCCTTTTCACTTTTCATCCCTTGCATTAAGAAAAAAGAAGACTATTTCCCTAATATTTCACAAAACTTCACCAGAAAACATAGCTAGGGTAAAAACTATCTGATCACTGCCTACTTATGATGCTTTTTAAGTGAGTTTGCATGTTAATTTATTGCATGCTTTGTTTGTAAATGTGCTTCTGAAATAAATGAAGCATTTACAAATATGATTAATCTACAGATTCAGAAGCACGCAATAAAGAAACAAATTGCTGAGTCCCCTTGTCCTTTTACACAGAAGCTAAAACACAACTTTCAAATGTCTAAGACTGCCTAGCTTTATCTTTTCTTCCAGTAAAAAAGTTGTTGAAAATGAACGGTTCCAGTAACCAAATTTTTACCAAGCTCCTGGTTCCAGTTTCATTTATACTAGTGTAACTCAGAAGCAACTGCAACATATGCTGTAAACCAACACCAGTGTAAACACTGTGTAGATGAGGTCAAAATAAGGCTGTTATTGTATGACTTTTAAAGTGCTCATGTAGATTAATATTCTCACCCCTTAACAAATTTAGACACATCAGCATGAACACAGAAATGCAACAAGTTGAAAATTTAAAGTACATTTACTAGAGTATTTTATGCCACTCACATTTTCAGTCAGACCACCCAGAGCAAAGAAAAGAAAAAGCCACAACAAAAAAAGCCCTCTGCATTGTTTGCAATAATATGGAAGGAAATTGAGTGTATATTCTCTTCTTCCTGTATTTTCCAGCTAGATTAAGCTGTTGTCTTCACAATTGCCTCCCAGCTGCTGTGACTTGTGAAAACAACAGACCCTGCTCTGTTGTCTGCAGAAAGCCTGGATTGTTATGAGTAACTTTATTGCAGGCACATGAGTGTGTTAAGACTTTAAAACACGCTCAAATGTCATGTGCACACCCAGTGACGGGCAAGAATAATTATGAAAAAACAAGAATTCTATGTCTACGAAACAGTGTCAGACAAAATGGGCCATTCATTGTGTTCCTTTGGGAATGCTTGGACTCTCCAGCCAGAAAACAAAAAAGGCACTTTTTTCCTGCCGTAGGCTGAATACTTAGCTTTGCCATCTGAGCCCTAAGAAAACATGGGCCCCCTCTCTAACTACTGCCTGGCCCGCACACAGTAAAAAGTATTAATGTCCCCCTTTTTTCCAGCAGTTCCCTCTGTGTAGGCTGCGGCCAATGTAAAGTCAATGCAAAGACAAAACAGTTTGCCTAACATTAGCAAAAAAAACATAACTCTTGTGCAGTCTGAAAATCCCTCTGACACACAGAGGTTTTATTCTAAGGCATATCCCCTCTATGCTTTGGCGAGTTACCGTAGCTACTGTTAATGCTTTTAGCAGGTAATAACTGCTGCCTGCTGCTCCCCTTCCAGCTTTCCAGAAGTCTGTGGGTGAATCAGATTGTGTACAATTGTTAAAAATTACTATCTAATTGCCTCGTTTGCTGCTGTCTGTTTTCACCCTTGGTCTTCCTAAACAGAATCTGTCTTCCCCTGAAAGGATTCTTAGAAATGGAAATATAACGTGGCTCAGCTCAGCATCAGGTCATTTTGGTATCAGTTGTTTTCCTCACAGGTGGACTAACTCCAGCCTCATCTTAAAAGTGATAAATTACAAACAAATGAAAAGCTCTTTGTGCTATTTCTAATAATAATTTCTAGGTCAGACACCATTTGTCTAAAGTACATTTTTAAGCTAAGGAATCACATTTGTCCATATTATTTGATCTAGCATCTATTCAGTATATTCATCCAAGTGTTTGTACATCTTTAAAAGAGGCGAGCACGCCAATGCAGTATTAAATTGGAGCAATGTTTCACAGAAATAGAAACAGCACACAGTAACCTGGAAAATCCTTGTGTGCTACCCATAAAAAGACAAGAACTATTTTTTATGAATTTGGCCCAGTGTCTGAATATGGATTTGCAGGCTGTTATTTAAGACATTTAGCAAGGATTTTACCTTGCCATGCTCAAAGCAGGCCAGGAAATGAGAAAACAATGGAATCACAATTCAGAAGGGCTCTAGTGCATCTGTACGTTCATAAGGAGTGACAGAATGAAGAAAGAAGGGCAAACTGTAACTCCCACAATTTTCTGGGTTGTTATTTTCTTCTCTAAAACCTCTGATTCTACATAGATAACATAAGTAGATTACATCTACAGCATTAAATGGGTTTTGAAAGGATATAGTGCTTTAACATTAAATTCTTCCCTTCTTCAGGGCATGAACTGTCCTTCCTTATTTTTACAGTGTCTAAGCAGCACCTACCAGAATATGACAGTGATCCTGACTGGGGTCTCAACCAACTGTGCAAATATTAGTACTTGTAATATTATAATAGGAGGCCATTATGGTTAATATGGTGTCATTCCAAGATATCCCAGAGGGACATATCAAAGATGAATGTGCACAGGTAAATTGTCTTGTCCTTTTCTAGAATCTAAAGGAGGAAGGTTTCAGACCACTTCTTGTCACTCCTAATACGAAAGTACAGGCTTAGCCTCAAACATGTATTTAAATCAGAAACATACAGTACTATGAAATGAACCATCAGGCCATCCATGAATTTGTTTTAACAATCCAACAACATCACCATTTCTCATTCATCCACTTAGCTTAATTTTCCTACCATCACTTTCATTGCTGAGGTTGTCTCTATTAAGCCATTTTTTGTGCATCATTAACTTTTAACCAGGCATCGATAGCTTTATTGTTTAAATTGCGTATGACTTTATTTAACGTCAGCATTTCTTCTGGCTCCTGACATGAAGTCACATTTTATAACTAATTAAATTGATCCCTGGGAAGCAGAAGCCACTAAACGGAATTATTCGTACCCAAGTGTCAATATATTAAATCAAAGGGCTAATGAGTTGGGTCACTGCTTCTTTTATCTGAAAGCTGCTGCAGAATAGAATTCGTACCAACCTCGACTTTCTGCTTTAACAATCAATTTTATTTAAACCAAAGGTAGCTAATTAATAAATTTTGTTATAGCTGTAAATAATACATTTAGGCCTGTTTTTACCACTTGCACACATTAAGGTCACTGTTTTAGGCAGAAAAAGATGCTTTGTTGATATAAACTGTCTAATAGCGTATTTTTTGAACATCCCACGTGCAAGGAACATTACTTCTAGGTCATAGGAAGCTTCCAAAATGACTTAAAAGGTGTTTTGTAAGTAAGCAGTTTTGAGAACTTTTCAGTTTTCAGCCATTTCTATTATAGGCGTAAATCAAGATGAAAATTTGCCTCTTGGAACTGACAATACCGCCTAACGAAAGTGATTAAGAAATGACTAAATTTGTCATGTCAGCTTTTCCTATAGCTCTTGCAGCTGCTGAGTAATATTTTGGATGCTTTCACTATTTACATCTGGACACTACTTTTAAAATTCATCACCTAATAATTCATACCACTCGCAGATTTAGTCATAGTTCAGCTTTCTTTGACAAAAGGCTTGTAGATGGTTCAAGAGAGCTATCTTTACTGAAGTTGTCTTCCACTACTCTGTTTATGTCCAGATCGTTTAAAAAGACACTCTGAAAACCTCCCATGCCTCAAAACCACATTTTAGCACCTATTTGTTTTGCTTGAGAATCAATCAACTTCTCTTATTTTACAACATTTGGAGAGTTCACCTGTATGGAAACAACAAGTCCACTTTGACAACTAACTGAGGTTTATAAGCTATGATTAGGCTTGAAATCAAAGGGCATTAAAAAAAATCAAATAAAACCTGGTTGGATGCCATTGCCATATTTTTTTTGAATGGGGAAGCAAAGATGAGTGAAAATACACCTTCTTGTAGCAGCCTAAACAACTACAGTTTTGATGCAGCTTGCTGTATGCATAAGGAGATCTGAAAAAGGGGTGAAATAAGACTTTCTCTTATTTATTCATCCTCTTCCCCACTGCAAATAGGACCCTGAAGAGACTGTGACTGAGGCACCACCAGTTCGCCAATCTACATCTACGGCTGCACCCCTCACGCAAAACAAACAAAGAAATTATAAACTGGCTTCAAAGAAATGCCTGAGCAACCATTGAAAGCAAGGCTGGGATTGTTCACTTGAAACTAATGGTTATTTTAACACATAATGGTGAATTAAAAATAGGATGGCAGCAACGTCCTCCTAAAACTAGGGTTTGTTGTTTCACCACTAAGATCAAATGCAACACAAGGAACACCACAGATCATTTTTAAAAAATGCATGTTCTTGTACCCACACATCATTTGCTTTCTCAAACAGTAAATTAGGGGTTTTCAGCCGGCACAGTGGTTGCCTTATAAAACAACTTTAAATAGTCACTTTTATCCATTTATAAATGGATATACTTTGGAGGGTCAAGTATGTGCCGTTGTTTCACACCACAAATGTTTTCTTTCGTTTCCAATGGTTAAATGTCATGAGAGCGCTTGACCCCACTACAGAACATCATTCAGTATCTGGGGGAAACCACAAATATGGCTGTACCTGTGGTTGGCATGAGATCATTTAAAAATAAAAGATCATTTCAAAAGTGGATTCTGTAAGAGTGAGACATTTGCACCTACAAATATTTATTAAATATGGACTGCCTTAATTTATATATTCTGTAGTCTTTATTCTTCTCTAATCTAAAAGGTTGTTTTGGTTTGTTTGGTGGGGTTTTTTTGGGTTTTTTTGGTTTTCTGTTTTTGTTTTGTTTTTTTTTTTTTTCTCAAATATGTAGAAGATTTGGAGCCATAGCAACTTTATCTCATAGTTAGATTAATGGGAATGGTCATTGAATATACACAGAATTTTTATTTTTCCCACTTAGATGGCTCAGGAAAATAAAATCTTTTTGATAAAACTGTGAAAGGTCTACACAAGTATTCATGTCTTTGATAGAAATAAAGAGTACTGACTTTAAAGAAAGACTTAAAACACAATGGTGCTACAACTCTGTCAGCAACAGTTTCTATGCAAAGCACAGAGGGAGTTTCAAGTAAAGAATGTTTCAGAATTGTGTTACAGACCTATGTTGTTGCCTGAGTTCACTGAAAACAAAATGCAGGAGATGCACTGGAAATAAGTGCTTTAAGATAGACAACCATAGCAAAATCCATTGACAGTATTCCAAAAATCAAGCTGTAACTGCTGCACTGGCAGCATTTAAAAATGGAACAACTGAGTTGAAAGAAAAAGAAAAGTTTGATTCAGGAAAGGTTCGAATTCTCCGCAGTTACAATGGCAACAAATGTTGGCAAAACATGTGGGTAACAGAGAAGGAGGAGAAGAAAGCATTGTTTTCCCAAAGTAAAATGGTTCACTGCACATCACCCAGTTAATGTTGTTCAACCAATATTGCAGTTAAATCACAGAGAAATCTGTTCCTTCAACTAAGCTACCTAGCAAAAATCCCAGTGATATATTTGAGGTTCAGTACTGCCCATGAGAAAACAAAACATTTGAACAATGTAAAATCTACCACTAAATATTTAGTAGTGGCCGAATAGAATTGCTGGGAAACTTATCCATCATCACATTGAAAAATTGGTTTAGCTTATGGGTTTGGAGAGCTCTGCAAAACGTAAAAGAGAATGGCCCTTACTAGGGATATTTCCAGACTCTTTTACATGCTGTCTTTCACCAATGACTGTAAAACAATCTAATTAATTTAAACTGATTTAAACTCTGGATGATTCTCTTTTATTTTTAGAAATTAGGAATCTGGAACACACCATTGAGAAAAAAAATAATTTCTTGTGGTTTAAAACAAAATCATCTTTTTTATCCAGTGTCTTCAGTTTCTTGAGAAAAATTTTAGAAATACTAGTGCCAACTAAGTTACATTATGGGTGTCAGCATTAGAAAAAGTTATTCAGGATTCATAAGGGAGTTGGAGATAGACACATAAAATCCAGTTACCACACCACCAGTTGGGTTTTGGGGAGAAAAGTGGGAAGGGAGGGTTTGCAGATGTTAAACACAAGCACAGACATTAATAACCATTAAAATGGAAAAAGAATTGCTCACTAACATGCTAATGCCAATACTTTAAAAGAATTTTTCCTCTAGTTTTTGCCAGTGATTTCACTGTTATGCCATTGCTGTTACTATACTCCAGTGGAAAGTGATTTGTTGATATCCCCTTAGGTCATTCCAAGTTGTATGGAGCCTACAGCAATTAGCTGCTCATGTTTCTGTCAGTTTTCTGGTACTAGACCTTCTTTTTCATGAGATTTTCCCCCCTTTTCATTTATATTAGATGTTTGTGGTTCTCTTGCTCTGAGCTATACAGTTAACAATTAAGCTGAAATGCTTGAGACCAATATGGTGTTCTTTGTACCCTTGAGTTAGCACAATGATTTCAGAAGGCATCTAACAGTCTGCATGAAGAAAGGCAGAGAAAATGTGGTAAGAAACATGAACTATTTATGTACATTTTTATGGTTTATCTTGGCAATTTTTTGCTTATGATTTTCTCTAAATGTGAGCTCTTGGATGCCTACATATACAGACACAACTAGCCTACATGCAAATTTCCAAGCTGATGCTACATTCAAAATTGTTGAAGCAAAAGGACAGACTATCTTTATCTCTTCACTCCTTTGGAATTTGTATTTTAAATTCTGCCTATCTGTATATTTGTGTGCATCTATTATCTTTTCTCCACAACTTTAATAAACCCAGCATTTTATTATTAATCAAAAATGAACAAACTTTAGGGATCCACATGCTTTTGGTGCAATAAACTGAAGGTTCAAATTTTTTAACCTAAACAATTTGGTGCCTCATTTGCATGTGTACTTTGGAATTATATGTATAAATGATTTCCACTTCATCTGAAAAGTTCTTGTAATTAATTGCTTCTGCCACAAACTGTGCCCAGGAAGTTGGTAGAGTAAAACCAGGCTAGTCTGAGGAGTATCAGGACATTAAAATATGTCAGCAAGACGCTCAAGATATTTTAGTGAAATTTAGGAAGCAGTAAGAGCATTGGATTTCTCTGGCAAGTTGCATATACATCTTTCTGAAATATACATAACAGTTATCATGAAATTTATTTTCATCCATTCCCTTAGCAAAAAGAAGGATAATTAAAAAGCAGAGCTCTAGGAAACTGGATGATTTCATTTTGCAAGGATTTGTACAACCACTTCTTTATTTTTGTGTTGAATTACTCAAAGTGAAGCAACAGCTAGCTGATCCAAAGTCAGAAATGGTGCCAGCCTCACAGGAAAATCACTTTCTGGACATTTAAATGCATTCTAGTTAAGTTTGAAGCATGTAAATTAGTCTTGCTAAGGGTGAAATTAAAAGAATTCCAGAAACAGATTCGTATTACTGGTTGAAAGAATAGCGGTGATAAAATATTTCTCAAGTACTACAGAAAATCATAGAAAAGAGCTGAAGGCTTAGACACACTCACTAACAGAGACAATTTGGGATTTTGCTAGTGCTAACAGGCATGCAAACAATTTTTCCAGGCCACTTTCCAAAAGCCTCTGAGAATACAGCCTTAAGTGAGTATAGTTTTTCATGAAGGATAACAAACTGACAGCCTAAGAGATGGAAAACTTACAGGCAGGTACAGAGTAAAAATACTATCACTAGTGAAAAAAAACAAAAAAAAAGAATGGATCAGCGATACTAAAAATTAAATGAGTGATATTTCATCTTTGTGTTCATCCATCTCTGTAGCATATGGCTTTTGTACTTTGTATGAATCACAACGAAGCATCAAATGCAAAAGTCAAGAGGCAAGTTCACTAAATACCTAAAAAGAATTCACAAAAATTACTCTTTCTGTCAACTGCTCCCATTCAAAGGCCTGAATGAACAGCCTTTACAAATATGGGGTACTCATGGAAGCCTGCACAGCCAAGTATGCCTGCAACCAGATATTTCCTATGTGAATAACTAGACAGGGAATTTTCAAAGGCTTGTAGTAAGCAGTTTCAGCAGCAAATTCTCTCAGCCCTTAGTCACATGTTCCTTAAAAGGAAATCATTAGCAATCTAAAAACTCCCTTTCTTTAGTGTTTTCCAGTGTATGCTCAGTGTACTGAGACACATTATAAGTGATATTAAGCTCTGCCTGAAACAGCAACCAAGTTTATGCTCTCCTAGAAAACACTGTGCACATCCACTGAAGATATATTATGTACCTAGCATGTTCCCCAGTTCATATCTCCCACGTTATTCAGTCCCTACTTAATAGATAATAAAGCCACATTCTAAAACATTTTAAAGTGGTCTTCTGAGCCAAGCACTCAGGCTCAGGTTATCTGTGTTCAATTCCCAGCTCCACCCAGGCTTCCTGTGAGACCCTGAACAACTCACTGAAGTGTCTGAGTTTCTTGCCTGAAAAATAGGGTAAATAAAAGTTCCTTTCTATAACCCTTCTTCTGAGTCTTATCTAGCAAGATTTTGCAGTTCTTTAGGGAGAGGAACATCCCTTGCTTCTTAGAAGCAATAGTGGCTGAAGAGTCTAAGACCATCCCTACCGTGACAAAACATCCATGACATTTGAACAGGATTGACTCTGCTTACAGTACCATTCCAATAGCCTCAGTTCAGCTCTACCAGTGACTTGTAGTCAATGTCTTGTATTTCAGGGGGAAAAAATAATTCCAAGAAAGAATAAATAGCTTTTTGATAAGTTTTAAACAAAAGGATTATGTGCTTTTAGAGGACAATTGCTAATTTCAGCAGTGAACTGAGATCTTTTCTTCCATATTTCCTATCCAATTGCTCCAATTTATAAGTATATTGAAAAGAATCTATCAAACCTTTGATTTTTATTTCTGTGTCCTTTCACAGGTACTCATTGGTACATATAACCAGCAACACAAAAACTACTATTATACGCTATTTAATACACACTATTAAACTGTATTTTTAATCTTGTTTATCTGGTGACAGGTGGGAAGCTTATGAATTTCTCTCTTTCTCATGGTTTATATAGTCACCAGTTATTCCTGATAAAAGCATGGTCTGATAGAGTAGAGCTGGGCAGAGTTTATGCAGTGTACGTGTATGCAAGAAGCAAGATTGGATGTGTAGTTTGACCACTTGGGATGCCTTGGGTGTATGGTAGAACTAAATGCTTGAACTGGGGGATGACTGTATGAATTAGCTGTAGCTGTATTTTTATTTTTTTTTAATTCAACAAATAAATTCTACAATCAAACTATTTTAAAATGAAAGACCATTAACACTGAACCTTTTTGAAACATCACTCTTCAGATATTTCCGTTTCTTCAGTATTCTTAGACCTTTGACTATACTTTTGATTTTCAAAGCACTTTTAAACAATTAATGAATAAAAAAAACTGTGCACTAACCCCTTTTCCATAACTGTGGCTATGAATATTAAAGCAAAAAAAAAAAAAAAAAACCCAAAGGAAAAATGGCAAAACAAACTAATAGACAGTGGAAAGAGGATATCTGAGACACCCAGCAGAGAGAAACTTGTCATGCATACATATCTATTTCTCACCTTTACACTGTCTCAATGCATCACAGTAAAGTTCTCACATTATTTCACCTAAAATTCTCCTCCTATTAATTATAAAATTACTCAGAAGAAACTCATGTTCTTATAACCATATAAGACTAGAACTACTCCCCAGTAAAAATTTCTGTCAGCATAGAGGAATGACCTATATAAATACTGTATTTTTTATTATTCAGAACTTTCTTCATTTTTTCCAGTTTTTCCCACCACTCTATTTAATATTTCTGCATGTTTTTTGCCAAAACAAATTCAATATCTTTGATGGTATGATGTGTGTATAATCCACTTGTGATTTTTCAGTTAAAGAAGCTATACCAAACTCAAGGGTGTTACAACTTTTTTCTACTGCTACTCCATATTTTCACTTATACCCCTGTGTATTCGCATATGCATTTTAAATACTTCTCTAAAACACCAATAATCCCTCTTTGAAGTACTGAATGGAAACCAAAAGATCAGACATTTTTAGTTCATGACTTTTCTCTCACTACAGGAAACACTCTGAGATCATAATTTGAAAGCAATTTCTCTTGTCTTCCAATTCTGAGATGTTTTCCACAGCAATATTCATTCCAAGTAGGCAGATTTTATTTGGAAGTGCTATTAGGCCATAGGTCATAGATTGACCAACAACAGGGAATATCTCCAGTCCTTGTTTGCTTCAGGAATGCAAACTGTTAAAAAGGGGCATGAGAGGTTTCACAGGTTCAAGGGCAAATACAGCCAATGGATTTGTGACTTTAAGGAATTTGACTTCACTGTCTGCTGAGGTGAAAGCTTGGAGTGAAGCTTTTCCTGTGATTGTGTTATTGATAGGGTCTCTGTCCTTTTGCATCCTCTCGTTCAGCAAGTTTTCACACAGGTACTTTTCATGTAAATATAGGCTTAAGAAACCAAACCTGTCTGAAGGAATATGGAAATAAGCCCTCACCTCAATCTAGCTGTCTGCTTTCACCAAGATTGTAGGAAATCATTTCTACTTGAACCATGTGTTTTCCTATCAAATCCCACTGAAATCCCCCAAAAGTTAGTGGCACATGCACTTCAATGCACACAGCAGAGCTGCACAGAGCTCATTTCCAGAGGCTATCAGGCTAACACAAATCCGATATCTTCCTTTTCCACTCAAGTTGCCAACCTGAGAGCTTTAAAAAGTGAAGCTCCTTCTTCTCTTGTTGCCATGCACTACAGCAGGGTCCCTTCACAGGACTGACTATAATGCCACAGACAACCTTTGTAACACCAGATTTCAGAGGGAAAAAGATTAAAACTCTGACAATTAAACTCCACAGTTCTGCTTGCAGGATGTGACACCTCCCCCTTCAAAGCAGAAAAGTCTTCCCACCCCAGTGGTCTCGCTGCAATCCCTCTCCTTTCCCAGGCACTTGTTCCTCTGCTTGCTCTCCTGCCATCCCTGATGCCCCCTTTTCTGTGAACTTATCTTACTCACTAAACTGAGAGTGAATCAGATCATGTAGCTACTGATGTCTGCACTTTTTGTTGAGATGAACAGAGATGTCAGGAACTTTAGGGCTTCCTTTCCCCAGAAAGATGCCTCTGATCTGGAGTACCAGTCTATGAATCACAGCAAATGCAAGATGTGATAGAGGAGTGAGTACTGGGTAAAAGAGTAACACTGATGTAAGTCAGGCTTTCTTTAGTGTGAGGGTTAAAATGTCCTCCTGTGGCTCTGTAAGATGGAGCCCATGCTCAGCTGTTTCTCACACAGTCCTGGATTCAGGCTGAATCCAAGCAAAGTTTAGATCCCGTGTCAAGTGGACACTGCTCCACTGCTCTCACACTTAGGTCTTCCTTCCAAGAAAGGCCCAAAGGGCTGAGCAGGATGCATTCCATGGTGCACACCAACCCACCTCACTCATGGGGGTAACACTCAGCACCAAGCTGGGGAGGACTCCTGTGCAGATAAATCCTGGAAAGGGACCGGGAGGAACATAAACTCAGACAACAAAGAGTTTAGAGCTATCAGCCCAAGAGAAGAACCAAGTGGCTCCCTCTAAGAGATGCAGTTTTTAAGATCTTTTCATGACAGTGTGTCATTTTAAGCATCATGAAAAATAAAACAGGTAGGTCCTCCAGTCATTCCTCAAACACACCACACTTTTCCTGGTTAGGAAGTTTGCCCAGCTTCCCTAGCGTAAGATCCCTGAATGCAGGTGAATCCTTATGAGGAACTGGACTGGTGTGGTTATAAAATGAAGCCTTTTATATTAGAAACAGGGTTTATCATAAACCTATCAACAAACAAACAGGGAAAGAAGTACAAACTGTCAGGAAAAAATTGCGGACCAGAGATAAAAATTAATAGCGAAGTACTTGACAAAGTACCTGACTTTGTCCAGGCACAGTTGTACCTCCTTCCTAAGATACTCAAAAAACAGCTCAGTATATTTTAAGGTAATTATTTTCTAGCTTCAAATTGATGAAAAATAATTTACAAATTATGGATTAAGTGTGGAAGCCACAGATCTGTCTGAAACCCTCTCACTATAGCAATACCCTCATGAAACTAAAGGACTACTCTTGCACCTGGTATGTTAGATAGAATACTTGATCCCAGAGTATGGAGCATTACAAAAAGGAATAAATGAAGTGAAACCTATATCCAAAAATATAATTTAAGTTCCCAATGCACCAAAACCTCAATTATTTGTTGGTTCAGTAAATCTAATTTAGATAGGACTATTGTTCAGCAAATTCATAGTACTGCCACCAAACATTCAGAAAGTGCTAGTTTCACAAAACCTCATGAGCATAAAACGGAAAACATTTTAACTATGCCTCAGCAATGCCAATATAACAAAGGGAAGAAGCCGAGAGCTACAGCAGGTGACAGATTGACTGTTTCTTTAGAGCAAAATCTCCCAGTAAGATCTTTTTTTTCAAATTGTGTATTCCAAGCAAATCACTGAAACTCCAAACAAAATTCTAACTGGTAAATTTGCAGAAAATACGTAGGCTAAGATGAAATGTATCACCACAAATGAAATCTTTTTCATTCTCTTTCCTATGACATGTGCAGACCTTCTGCAAAGAAGGAAAGAGAGCATTATTTTGCTCAGAACCCAAGGCTCTGTTTCCATGGGAAGCATGTGCCTATCTAGAGCAAGTAGTCTGGGAAGAAATGTGATTTGTAAGTCTTGTTTCTCATGGTTTTGCATGAGATGCAAACACAGACTTTTGTTTCTCCACTGTCTATTAAAGTATAAGCCAAGATCAAAACTTTGCCTGAACTTAGGGCATTTTAGCATCTTTTCCCCAATTAAATTATTCACTTTCTAATATGGGAACAGGTTAGTTTAAAGCCTTTACTTCCAGAACAAGCTGAAAGGCTTTATCAGGGCCACTAATTTGACAAAATTTAACCGAATGCAATACCTTTTAGACTTTTTTCCTCTCTCTCAAATGTTATTACCTAATTACCTATTGCGTCCAAAGCTCTTCATCTGGAACTCGGACAGAGAGACATACAGCCCAGCTATTTGAAAGTTCTTTCCTTAGGAAATCAAGGTTAAAAATGCTTTGGTTTCAGGGATTGCACAGACTTTTTCTTTAAAACTAAATGCTGTGATAAACACAGGAAACAAATGGACAGATTGACTCTGAAATTTGCACTCAATATGAGCATTTCAGGACAGTAAGATGAAAATAGTAATTAACCGCAAGACAAAGGTGGTTGTTGGTAAATATAGAAAAATATCTAAGAAATGGGGAGAAGTTCGACACTGAGTCAAAGTGTCAGGCAGCAAGAATGTGAAAAGTGTTGATTATTCCTTCTTTCTTCAGTAGAGAGATATGCTACTTTTATATGATTAACATTTCTTTCTGGTAACCAGACAACAATGCACCAAGGGTATAAAAGTTCATTCTTAGCTGGTAACAGTAAGCATTAGTTCATCTTCTTTTTTTCTATTGTAAAAAAAGCTAAGTACTGTGGAGCCAGAGCTTTAATACTCTCCTCAGCTCCTCACAAAAGGCTCAGTGAAATCTGGGTCCTGTCATAGCATGACAAGAAGATAATCTGTGTGGGACCTTCCTTTCTGATTAGAAGGTGCTTTCTCTTAATCAGATGGAAAGAAAGTCTCTCGGCAAGAAACCCCTCCTCCTCCAGAAAATGAAAACAAATCTTTAGAGAACGGCTTAGTCAGAATCTACATGGGGAAGGAATCCAGGTTAAAACTATTTTCCCTGGGCCTTATAACTACCAAATGTCCCTGCATATATGTGGCTCCTTAACTTCCTCTGAAGCAGTGTTTTAATCCAGGCAAGATTTCACCCTGCAATATAGGCCTTTGTAGCATTAATATCTTAATGGTCCTGGAGGCTGCAGCTCATCAAGTGTTATGTGCTGTGTCCTCTCTAGGGAGACAGGAAATAAATGGGTGACTTTAAGCCTTGACAGTTGTAAATCTGTTACCAGGTTGAAGAAGACAAATGTACAGGTGTACCATTCTGTGAAGGTATTCCTGATTTTGCAGAGGAAAGTAGGATCTGGGACAGGTTTGTGGAAATGAATTGAATTCCCATCAGAATTCATTTATTTAGTGAGAGGTAAGAGAAGATTATTTGCCTAATAACAACTTCTGCAAAACCTTTCTCAACTAGTGTTAAGGAACACTGTGTTCTCTCCTACTACTATTTTTCCCTTCTTCAGCATGAAAAAACAAAGCCTGAAAGGGGAGATAAGCCAAGACGCCTACATGCCATTCCAGTGATCCATCATCCATTCCATTCTTCTCAGAAAAGAAATAGATACTGTTCATTTATAATGCTACTCTTAAAATCTTTAATTCTTCTTATTGCTAGAGGACTGTCTACTCAGAAAAGATTTAAAGCATTTAAAATTTTGAAACTAGTTCCATTCTTAGCACTCTGCAACCTGTAGATTGTTCATTTACCATCTTCTTATGTGTGCAATAAAAGCTCAAAGAATAAAAACTGCTCAGTTAATTCTGTGAGGACACCTACTTACATTGCCTAGATTATGTAATGGATATACACAAATCTAAATATTGAAATTGGGAAAAAAGATATTTCTCTAATAGTTTTTGAATTACAATTGTTTTACATAGATCTGAGAGACTGTACGTTTCTCAACTAATTTCAAAAAGAATTCTGATAATTATGATCATTATATTGTAGATAAAATAATACAATATATTGGTTCTGAAAGGGGGGCATTTGAACTGGAAATTTAAAATAAGGTTATCATACAAAAATCACATGCCATAATTGATCCAAAAAGCAAGTTGCTTGTGCCAAGGTCATTCTCTCATTGCTGCTGTTGTTTCAGCTTTCACTAGTGTACATGAGCCATTTCCTGAGCATGGACTACAAGCTTTGATGCCACGCATCCCAAAGACTTCTCCTATGCCATGCTGAAGCCTGTTCAGCCAATGACTTCACAGAGCAAGGGGAAAGCACTTTTTCCCACCTGTTTGGGTTCTGATTTTAAAAGGATCAGTATGTTCTGATTGAGAAGAATCAAAAGGGCTGCCTGTTTCACAAGGGAGTTTCCTGTTTGTTTCAGAGTAGGAAATAAGCCTGAAACCACCTAGTATTTCTTGACAAAGTTCATTGCCAGTGGTGACCACAAGGTTTTCAGACTCTTTCACTGGAATGGCTCATCTTTCTCTCAAGGTAACAACAGAGTTCTCTCACTCTATCCAAAGAAAATAATGGTGTTTGCCACATTTAAAAAAAAAAATTACATCAATCTGTCAAACTATGGACCTACTCTCCACAGAGAATGCCAACTGCCAGTAACACAGGAGGAAGCACCTGAGCCCCACATTGGAAAAAGGGTGCAAAAGGCCTGTTTGCAAGGGGTGGCACCACTACACTGCACAAAAGGCACCATAAAGGTCTTACATATTTAAACACGATTTCAGATATACTTAAATACGCAGTGAGAGGCTTATCAAAAGCCTAGACATGTAATTGAGTAACTATTAATATGCTTTACATATGCTGAACCATTTATCTGGACAATATTAATTATCATAGTTACGTAAAGCAATAAGCACTAATGACAGTTCCTACTGCTATAAGTGAGAAAAGGAAAGGCCAAGGAAGCAGAGGAAGACACTGAACATTTTGAAAAAAAAATCTTTCCAAGAGCTTAAAGAGATTTTCATTGCAGACACAAAATGAAATGAGTGCACCTTGTTCTTTTTTAGTAACCAGGACCTTTAAAAGAACAATTTTGCAAAGAAAAATAACACCTTTGTACTTTTAAGGTATGTTTATGTAAAATGTGAGTGGCAGTTCCATGTTAATAGACCTTGTTTATGAAAAAAAAAAATAAAAAAAATCAGTTGCTGAACTATGGTGAGTAATTAGCCCCTTAGCATCCCCTTTCTCCAGGAATGCTTCTTCCTGAGCTGGCTCTTTTAAATAGCTCCGGTCCTGGCTGCCTTTGTTGAGCTTGGAAATTGTGCACATATGAGAGAAATTAAGCCCTCATTTAACAGGGACACATGTCTGTCAAGTCCAGAGGAACAAAGGCTGGTCCCTGGGGGCTACTCAGCTCCCTGAGGCTGCCACTCATTCTGTTAGCAATGCTTACCCTTTACAGATTGTGTATAAAACCCAATAAATCATTTCATCTGCTCTGGTTAATATACACATGAGCCCAGGACTTTCTTCAAAGTATTATTTTTTTTTTCTTTTGTTTGCAGCTCCTCACATTTATTAAGAAGTGACCTCTCCTTGCCAGAGTTTAGCCAGGTTTTTACCTTTATGCAATGACATTAATGTCTGTGAAGTAAACCTGAAACATTTACTGTCAGAAATAAAGACATTTGATGCTACGTCTGTTTCACACAGGAAATGTTTTACGACTCTTTAATGGTCAATAATCATCAGTGTCTATTGTATAAATTACTAGCATATTCTGTTCCTCCTAAAGTTATGTCTAAAATGCCTGCATATGTCAACTGACAGCAAAGCAACACTGTAAATAAAATTACAGATTTGTAGCCTTGCATAGGAAGAGACTCTTTTCCTAATTAAAACAAACCAGAAGGAAAGCAATAAAGATACCATTTTAGTTTTGTTCTTTACAAAGTGCTATCACAAAGACACATCTACGTTGTCCTGGATAAAACAAAAGAAAAAGCACTCTGATGATTAAAACAAAAACTTAATTGCACAAAGTGATAAGTGAAGTAAACACATGCAAGACAAAAATATTCCTACACAATGTATCAGCTACCCCTGAGCTCTCTGTGGTGGATGAACACACTTATCCCCAAATGTAAATTCACACAGAGCAGAGGAACGTTTTACAGTTAATAAAAAAAAACAAAGTAAAACGAAATGCTGTCATTTCCACGTGAGCTCTTTTTGTATTTAAAAAGAGGGTCTAATTCTGTACTTCTAGTATTAGACTGACATAAATGGAAAGAACGCGAACAACACCAGCTAAGGAAATGGCACCCTGCACTGCATTCAATGAAGCAAAACTCTCACTAAGTTGAGCGTGAGTTTTTCCTTATACTTGAGTGTAGGATTAAGCCAATACAGAAAAACTACTGGTGTAGAATAAAAACAAATTAAAGTGCAGAGTTGTATCTTCTTTCCCCGAAATGGTGAAAGCAATATTTCAATGCCTGCTTTAACAGGGGCCTTTTTTTTTTATTTTGTCCACTCCGCAATTTTTAGCTAACACGTTGAAAGCCTGCCATTTCTGGAGAAACAATATTATGCTTTGTATTGAAAACCACAAAATAAAGAGGGCTGACTGTTCTGACAGCTTTAATCCTGATGATACTTGGAGACCCAAGTAAAAAGAAACTGGTACAGCATGGAGTTTTCCCTGCTCAGCAGGCAGAGAAAAAGCAGTTCTGGATTTGATAAGTAAAACCAGATATAGTTGATGGTTATATGCTAAAGCCCTGCAATTAATGGAAAACATCAACAGTCCAATGAACTTGCATATCAGTGGGGTCTTTGAGAAGACCTTTTCTCCCATCTTGTTAAAAACTCACCAACTATACAAGTCAGGACTTTTTTTTTTTTTTTTTTTTTTTTTTTTTTTTTTTTTTTTTTTGCGTGTGTGTAAAAAATCATGCATGTTCCACTGTTGTTGAAGGGGAAGACATAAAATGCCAAGGCTCCAGATCCCGTTTCTACATTAAACAAACCCCTGTGCATGTCATTATTGATATTCCTCACTACAAATTTGGGCCACAGTAGCAATGAAAAGCACCAGGCAGGATTATGACCTCAACATGAGGTGCTTCACAAATATGAAGATGTGGCCCACTTTTCCTGAAGGATCTGACAGTCAGAAAAAAATTGATGTAGTAATAGTTTGTTGCTGTTAAAAATAGGAATCGCTGTTAAAAACCATCCATCCTTAGACCGCCATCAAAGGCTACAATTCAGTGTATGTTAAAATCAAGATATTAACAAATTATAACTTATGAAACCAAATCTTTGCAAGGAAACATGATACTATTATACCATGCCCTTGAAATCCTAAAAGTGACAGAAATGCAATCAATAAACTATTTCTTATTCATAAAACTGTACAATGCCATGTACATATTTACATTATTCAGCTTAATAGGGATCTACAGCTTTGCCTCCACCACATGAACATGAAGTGCATTTCTGAATAATTGACTGAAGAGACACCAAAAAGGAAAGTGACTGTGTCTACTATGCGGCCACAGTAAGTCAGGAATGATTCCGAAAGTGTAAGTAAATGAAAAGTAAGCCATTATCAGCAAAAATAAGTGTGTCATAAAAGTAGTTTTCATTCTAGAAAGAACCTGGCTAAACATGATTTGAATTGGGTTCAAATTAAAACTTTTTCAAATTAAAACCTTTGGTCCACAAGCCACAAAACAAAGTAAAGACTTTTATTTGAGCAGAATTTGATTCATTTCTCAATGCCCATATCAGATTTACCTGGTAACAGAAGATCAGTTTCTGGAGTTGGCCATAAGCAAGCTTTACTCCAGGGTGGATTTTTCCCCTTGTGAAAAAGTGATCAGAAACTCTGAGCCACTTTATCCACCTACTCTCTACAGATCAAAATGCAAAATGTTGCCGTGAAAACAAGGGAGAATATGCAAAGGTGTTATATGCTATGTATGCCACTGACATAATACTTTAATAGGATATGCTGTAATTTCCTGCAATTAATATCTTAGCAGAGCTATAAAGGCTTTTTTCCAAAATTATACCATTGCATTTACAACACTAAAATTAACGTTGTGTCAACCTTTCCATTATAAGACCCCTTTTTCAGAGGTTTATAACTTGGCTGTAAAAATATATTCTGGCCTAAAATGTGGCATGTAAGATCCCCATTTAGAAACAGCCATTTTGATTAAATAAAAAACATTATTTAAGTCTGTCTCAACTAAGTCTTGAATGCCCTACAAACTGTGTGAGGGACCGCCAAGAAGTGTAGGCATTCTTTGAATAAAAACTTATTTTCTCTCCACAATAAAGCCACTGTTCAAAGGATATTTCACAGCCACGGAATTTGCTCCACACCTGTGAGGAAAATACTTGGATTTGGGAAACTACAGGCTACAGTGAGAGTAGCCTCCTCACTTGCCTGTTCGTGTGTGACAATGGCTGTACTTCTGGTCAGCAGCTCAGCCACACGGGAGACTCAAGCTCCCCAAAATGGTGAGAGGAACAAGCAAATATTTCTCTGTCTGGCTGAAGTGGGTTCACTCCGGCTTAAAGTACTCCAACAGAGTAAATTAAGGCAAGTGGTAAGTTGACAGAAAATCATGATAAAATGTATAATCAAGATGTAATGTATGATCATGTATGATCAAATGTATGATAGGGAACCATCCTATGAATTCTGAAACCACAGATTTCAAGTCTGTGAAATTTCATGTAAGAACTGGATTGAGTCACTTCGGAAATTTGACTAAGGTGCTTAAATTAGGAACCTCGTTGTCTAATCAACAGAAGGTAATTCACAGCACCTGGACTGCTTTATATATGGAGCCAAAAGTCCTAATTCAGTCACCCAAATTAGATATCTAAAATTAGATGCCCCCAAATATCTATATGCTTTTTATTCTGCCTCAAAAGAGTGTTGTGAGGATAATACACTTCAGCTTATGAGACACTCAGATATGCAGTTACAGAGGAGATGAGTATCCTGAAAATATATCACCAATAAAATTCAATGAGATGGAAAAGGCAAAGCTAGAAATGTGATAGTGGTGTTTGTCATACCAATCACTCCGTGTCAGAGCAAAAACAAGTGCCATACCCCCTCTTCTGAGTATGGTTTATCTCTATATATGATATTATACACACTGCTTTGTCAAGTACAGAACCTCAGTCTATGCTTAGGCTTATATTAAGTATATATTGCACTATTTTGTTACCTGTAGCAAGTAGCCACACAACTCATTTGTCTACCTGATCTAGATTTTAAGCTAAACACGTGTTCCTCCAATTGGATAATCTCTCATTTACAGAATAAAAATGCCTATTCCATTACTTTGAAATAAAGTTCCCTAACTCAGAAGTGCCCTTCCATACTGTGTGACAGTGTTGTGTCTCAAGATGGATTTCACACTTCACCATCAACTGTGAAGTTCTTTGCTTTTATTATTTGGTGTTACAATTTTATTGGTTTCTTACACTGTCATTTTGGGTGGGTGAATAAGATTAATTCAGCCCTTCATAATGCACCATTGTATACTGTTTACATCATTTATTTTCTTTTTACTGAATGATTACAAATTTCAATTTAAAGTTAATAACATTTTGTGGGAGTTACTGCATGCGAATTAACCGTGGTGATGTCAGTGCATCCCTCTGGAATTTAAAAGATATTTCGCTGTGTTATATCATGTGCCACACAGTATATCAATTTTTATTTCCCATCCCTCAAGTATGGAATGCACACTGTGTAACTTCTAGATTCTCAATATAGACATAATTTACCCAAGCTGTGCAAATGCCCAACTTGCTGAAGATGATATATACAAGATTTATATTAAAGACTAGTTCTTTGAAGGAAGCACAAGCCTTGCATACTACACAAGCCACTATATTATCTAATTATTTGGGGAGAGGGGTTTCTAATGTTACAGACAAAGGGAAATAGCACGTAAACTGCAGTCATAAACCAATTTTTCCTTACTTTAACAACTTTAAGATTAGATAGGTAAATCCCAGGCAAGGCCATTTATCTTCCTTGAGAACTATGCTTCGACATTTTTGTGAGTGCCTGGATTAGCTGGTTGCATAAAACAGTGAATATTAGAAATATTCATTCACTTTACTTTTACTTACATGCCATCAAGCGTATACCGAATGTTAAACAGCATCTAGTTTGCTCATTTGCTGGATTGCACATACTACTGCTTTCTGTATGTGAATTCATAATTCCTGAATGCATTCAGAGAGCAATGCACTTACTTCTTCCTTGCTGTCATGATATTAAGTATATTAAAAATAAGTTTTTATGCTCAAATTGATTTAGTAATATGCTTACATTCTGGAATATTCCAGCAATTACAACTAAAAAACGCTTTGATTCCTTAGGCCAGGATTTAGTTCATCTGATAAATTTAAGTTTTTACTGTGAGATTTCAAGAAGTACTTTACAATTTACTTGCTATATGCTTTTGGCCTTTTTAATGTGGAGCTGTACTTCATCATTTTCCTCCACATACCTGCTTCTGCAGACAGAAATTTTGACCTCTGATATCACCACATTCCAGCCTTGCCTGTATATCTGAATATCTCCATAAATCAAGTCATTTCAATACTAACATTTATTAACTTTTTTTCTTTTTTTCAGTATCTCCTGATTAGTACATCAAATAGTGGAGGGAGTGGGGGTAAAAAAAAAAAGAAAAAGAAAAGGCAAAGCAAGTCTTGATTGTTTTCCCTGTTGGCCATGCCGTGGTTGTCAATCATAAAAATCATCACTGAAAAAGTAACTAATTAGAAGTGAAAGGCCAATATCTCAAGCAGTTCCTGTCAGTCCTGGGATATGTTTCCATGTAGCACTGATGTAAGACATGAAAAAGACTTGGCATGCCCAAATGGTGGCCTGTTTTTTCCAGCCACATCTGTCTAATAAAACAAATTACATTGCCTAAAATCCCTGCTGCATTTATACCTTTGATATTCCAACCACAATACTAATATCATAAGCCCTTCCTTGTAAGAGGTGCTCACTTCTGCGTGTGAGTTACACTTAGTACACAAGTCATCAAACACTGTCTGAGCAGGTATTACTCAAGCAAATAAGACTTCACAGGATCACCATTGGCACCGTTTCCACTACCAGTTATCCATTTTACTTTGTACACATGCCACTTAGGAACAAAACTGATTTTCTGTGCTGGAGCTTTACTGCTGCATTATCCCAAATATTACAGTATTGAATGGAGTACATCATCAGGCTGAGAGAAGGGTACCAGAGAGTTCAGAGGAGCATCACCTCTGCCAAATTTCTTGGGAGCTACACCAGGGTGCCTGGCTCAGCCACGGCAGTTGCTCCACACTGGGTTGGAGCAGGCAGAAGCAGCCAAGAGTGACCCCCAGGCAGCAGCACAGGTGGGCAGCAAATATTTCCTTGATCCTCCGCTGTTATTTGGGTGCTGGTTATAATCTGCCTCCAAATTAAAAGGGCTCAGATCACAGGCTCTTCTCTAAGTGAAGCCTGTAGAAGAAGTGTCTGGGCTGAATAGAATCAGTGAGATTTTAGCCTCTGGCCTTGGCAGAGGCACAGCTGAGAACAAGCCCTCAAGCCACTGGTGAGGATGCAGCACAGCACGCCCCAAGCAAACGAAGCAGCAGGACTTGAACTGGGGATGCCTATGTCTTCATTTCCAATTTTAAAACACACGTGGGAGAGGGAAAGTGGGAGGACAGCTACTATCATTTTCTGCACCAACACGAGCCCAAGAAACAATGACATTTACTTTGGTTTAACTAATTTCCACACATCAGATCATGTTCGGCACCCGTGTGCCAAAGTCCTATTCTTCAAGTCTGTTGAAATACCACTTTTCGAAACATGTGTGCTAACATTTGGCCAACACCACCACAAGATCATTTTATTAACTTGTAGCTCATTTCATAGACTGCTGCTCATGTTGCTAACATATGCTATTCTACCATTTACTGCTCTATAATTAGAGAAGTCATATGAAAGAGATACACAAGGCCTAATTTTTGCATTAAATACAATTTGTTTAGACTTGGGTAGGCGAAATAAGGGAAAAAAAAAGTCATATAATGAATTAGAAAACTGCAAGGCAGCTAATTTAACTCTTAAAAGGTCACAGCAAAAATTTCTTAAAACACAACCTCCCCCTTCATGACTGCATACAGTTTTAAGAGTCGTATCCAGAACTATATTTTGCTCTGCCAGGATAAAACTTGTTTCCAGGGACTGAGGGCCTCAGGGGCAGAGCAGCTAGCAGGATCCTTGCAAATGGGGGACCAAGGGGTAAGATCAGAAGCTTACAAGTAGCAAAGAAGTATGAACCCTTCACACACTCTGTCTTTTCTGCCGCCACCACGCTGTTATAGCCAAGTGTTTGTAGTATGGGAGAGGTTGAATAAAGGATAGAGAGCACCACCAGAATATTTATTATAGCATGTGCTGCTCAGAGAAGGCAAGGATCCTACATCACTTCTCTATCCTCACAGCTGACAGAGAAAATTCCAAGCCAGCCAGCCATGAAGATGCCTTTTACCAGGAAAAGCTGGCCGATAATAGATCTTTTGCATGAGTAATTATCACATAAAGGACTTTAGGACTCATTAATAAGCCAGTATGTAACAATAAATAAAATATGAAATATTTGACTTTGATGTTTAGCATATTTGCCTCTCCTGCATTGGATCGGTTTCAATTTACAGGCAAGTCAGGAGCTGGACAGGAGCCGTGGTGCCACACCCACGGCAGAGCCCCGCCAGCTGCAAGTTACAGGCACATCACAGCATCTCTCTTCCCACTGCACACAACTGCATTGCAGGAGGGAGTTGGATATATATTATTTTTAATACCCAGCTGCTTAAAGAACAGTAAAAATATATACCAGTGATGGCTGGGAATCAATTCATAAGCAAACTGGGTTTTAAGGGAAATGTGTTCTTTCTACTGTAAATTAATAAACTGCAGCTATAGTTTATTAAGCCACCACAGTATTTTACATTTTCTACTGCCATGATCTAGACTGCTTATAAATTACAGTACTTTTACCTATTCTTTAATCCAGAAACATCATTATTAAAATGTTTGATGGAGGCTGCAGTGCATCTATCATTACTTGTAAAAGTTAAATAGATTAGATAAAAGAAATAATTAGATTTGCATTTTTATCCTGGTTTTAAACTTCCAAAGAAGATCACAACAGCGTGCCTCTGGGCAATTAAAAACAGCATACAGCAGTGAAATATAAAGGCAAAAAAAAAGGTCTGTTTTTCCTGGCTAATTCATGATTGAAGATACAATTACAAAATATTTTAAGGGTTTGCTGAAGCTGGGGGCTATTCCTAGACTTCTAAGCTTTGTTTATAACTCTCTCTCTCTTTCAAGGGAGTATCTGATCTGCGTACCCTGCCAATAAAGTATCAAATTGCTTTCAATGGCTTTATTTGGTCCTGTGCACAGCTTGCTGGAAGGGGATCAGTTTCACAATCAATAACAGGGAAAAAATAAAAAAAATAAAAAAAAAAAAGGAAAGGGGAAAAAAAAAAGGATAGAAGAGGATATTCCCTAGTGCTGGAACAGTAGCACTGCCACTGCCATCGCTTTTGCTTGTCAACACTAAATAGAGTTTACAAAGAGAGATAACCTCAGAGAGCATAACTGAGCTGACAATAACTGGATTCCAGCTTGTGCATTTTCAGTAAGCTCTCTGCAAGGAGCTTTAACCTGTCTCCAAAAGGCAATAAATGAAAGGTTCAGCTCTTAAAATTGGAGGTCAGTTACATACTTAATGATGAAGCGTATCTTTAAATCTATTTCTACTATTATTATCCTAGCAAAAAATTAATTAACCAGGTCAGGGAGGCTAGGAAGGCTAATGTGGAATGTAATTATTCCTGATCTTCAGACATGTACTTCACATAAAGAGATAGTCCTTATTCAGCTCACCAGGTACCTCAATTGTCAGTAGTTAATCATGGATAAGAAGAGAGACTCATTGGTTCAGTCTCTTAAGTTTTACTTATGATTCAAATGATTCCTATTCAAAGGCAGTTTAAATAGTTGTAATTTTATGTTACTATTCTTTTGTCTGTTTGCTATCACAGTAATCATGTTCACTCTATTTGAGGAAAACAGAAAATGTAAGAACATTTATAGGAAAGTAGAACAGCGTGACTGTATAGATTAAAACTAGAAAAAAATTACTATTAGGAATAATTTCTAGTGGCTGAATTAAAAGAGAATACTTATGAGAGCAGAGGAAACCAGTTTCTCTATGCAATGGAAATTGTACTGATTTAAACAGAAAACTAAAGGTTCTGCAATGGCCATTAAGCACAGTAAAGAGGAATAAGGTGAAGGGAAATGGACAAAAGCAGCTTGGATCATCTCACAGTTATCCTCTTCACAGATTTCTGCAGAAAAGCTCAACCATCACTGTCCCTTTTAAAGATTTCAGCCACCATTTAGGACTTGCTCTGATGAAACCTATCCACAAGAGGAGGGAAGTCCTAAAAACTTTCATCCCTCAAATCCACACATCCATTCTCAGAGGGAAATCCTGGAGCAACAGGCTCCAAGCATCAGTGGGATCCACCTCTTTTCCTCAGATGGACTCAAAAATCCCCAAGCCTCATTCTGAAAGGACCAAATTCTCCTAATGAGGCACAGAATTCACAGGGATTTCAGGAACTCGGGTTTGGAAACATTTAAGAAATGCATGTCTTCCCTTTTTCCAATCTAATCTTCATGATGTACTACCAAATTGCTCCTTTAACCAGCTTTTTCACTTATTCCTAGAGATTTTCACTTTCGTAGCATAGGCTAAGAGATGTTCCTGAATTAGTCCAATTTTGTTCCCTCTACTTCAGAATTAATAATTTTTATTAAACAAACAAAAGCCATATATTACACAAAATCTTAATCAATCTGGAGACTGATCTGTGAGCTCTTATTTGCCCTACATTATTTTCTCAACTTTAATTTGCACTGAAAACAATGATTTCTCTGCACAGCTCTGTGGAACAAAGAACTTAATTTGGCATACTAGATTTCCTCCCATCTCGGTGGACTCCTCTGTAGAAGAGTGTTTATGAATATTATGAACATTTGAGCTGAAAAGTAATAATACACTGCATTTATTTGAAAATTTTCAATTAGGATTCTCAAAACATTACATTTAAACTGAGGAAAAAGGAAATGATTGGCCGAATTTCTGATAATCAGAGACCAGGACTGAGGAGAAGTCCAGATTCCCACTCCCTTTAGCCAACAAAACCACTTTCCCCAACACATACACGCTGATAGAAACATCAGCTTCATGTAGAAAACATAAGATGATTATGCAGAACATTTAAAGACCTCTGTACTCTTGAGATATCTACCTTGTTTTCGTACACTAAGCCTAGATAAAGTGCTCTTTGCTCATAGATTATTGACAAAGTTCTGGATGTACCACAAGTCTGGAGTAAGGTGCTCCAGTAAATGGTCTCAAAACAAAAACTAAGACAAACAAACAAAAAACCCAAATAATAATAATAATAATAGCCCCAACACTTCCACCAATTAAATTAAATAAGGTGTTAAAATTATTACATAAACAGATAATTTACAGCACAATATAAATAATAAATACTAAGTAATGCAAGTTCTCAGTATATTAACCCAGTAGTTGTCCAGGGGAAGCATGTATTATTTATTATAAATTATTTTAAATTTTGTATGTGGCTACCACATTATAAGGCCCATCTAAAGCAATTTCTAATTGCTTAAATGGTTAAACTGGGTGCACTTATTCACAGAAACTCGCGTTCAAGAATTAACAGTGCACCTCAGGAGAGGACAGTTGCCACACTGTGCGTCTCATGATGAAAACATTGCATCAGCAATGCCCCTCTCCCACATCCTGGAGAACATGCTGTACTTGCCTCAAGTAGCTGTGCCATGAATAGGCCCCTGCCCAGATGGAACTGGCACCTGTGCTGCTCACATGTTGTAATCTCTTCAAAAGGGGAGTGGCAGGGAAGGGGACTATTGTTTTCCCAAGCATACAAAGTACAGATAAGAGCCCACTCCATTCTCTGTAGGTAATCACTGTTTCCTGAAAATTGTTGCTCAAGAGTGTCTTTGAAGACACCTTCTAAAAAGATTCCTTCTAAACAAAATCAAGTTACTGGGGACAGAGCTGCAAATTCTACCAGGTCCAGAAACTATGCTGTGAATGCAAACATTTAACAGAAATTTTTTGTTTCCCCTTCAAGCATGATTCACCTCATCTCACATCAGATCTCTACACTAAAGGCATTGGTATGCATATCCTTCTTAGTTAATGGAGAGAAACAGCCATTTTAGGGAACAATTTATCTGATATATTTTAAATATCTACTTTAGGACAAGACAAATTGTATCCTGAAACTATTCACTTTGCTTCTCACTGCTCATTACAAGAACAATCTGGATAATTAATTGAGACAGAGTCTGTACTGCAATTACCTATTTTTGGTATGATGAATTTCACCCAGAGTCACCAGTGTGACTTCAGTACTGGTATTGAGGTTTCTAGGGAAGATGGTGGGAGAGGATCTGGGAGAACCAGCACAGCACTGCCTCTGTCACCTGCCTCCTGTTTTGCCTCCATCCCAGCTCTAGCCCTTAAGGAACTACACATCTCAGACAGTAACACCCATGGCATACATTGCATACAGCAGCAAACCTACTAAGACTGCAGAGGCGAATTAGCAACTTCTCTCTCAAGCAACTTCTGGCTGCCAAACCTGCCACAAAACGAAGGCAGAACAAATAAACAGAGCAGGGCCACTTGGTTCACGAGCAAATGGACTATGTAAACTGGTGTTTAGCCTAAAAGACAATCTCCCAGGAAACTTCTTTTTAGTAATCTCCCTGTAAGATCATCACTTGGCATCTGCCCAGCATGCCTAGTGCTTCTTACTGGAGCCTACAGCATTCCTTGGGCCATGAGATGCCCACTACCAATCTGGCTGACCAGCTGGGAAACAGTCCTCACTGCCTCAAACACACTGGGTGTTTAGGTAACTGTAAAAATCCAGTAAATGTAAAAATCATCAATAAATAAAGAGGCCAAACCACTGAGGAACTGTGGCATAAGAGTACTATATACTGACAAGAGTTTGGAAGCAAATACAGAGATGAGTCACCAAGAAATAGTTCAGATGAACAGAATAAGCATTGAAACACTTATTTTCATGTACACCTAGGAAAGGACAGGAAAGAAAACTCTTTGTGGAGAGTTCAGCAGTATGTAAGAGGAAAGATGGAAATAAATGAGAAAATGAACTTAAAATCTATTCTAGAATGAATTCTATGACTGCATTTCCCTGGAGACAGTGGACGGATTAAGCTACTGGAAAGTATTGACTGAAATAAAACAAAAAATACCTTCGAACTTTTTACTACAGAACAGGTACTCCCATCCAAACATACCTACAGTTCTCCAAACAGAAACAAAAAAACCAATCTACTCATATCATAATTCCTCTTTCTGTTTCTATATTTTTTAAGGAATTTTAAAAATTACAAACTTCTCATACAGATTTCACTTCTGTCTTGTAGACATAGCTGGGTTTCAGTCTTAGCTTTTATGCCAAGATTTTTTATATTATTCTTTGCCTTCTGAAGCCAGACTTGCAAATAACACTTAGAGAAGGTGGTGTATATTTTCTTTTCATTATTCTTAATATCCCTTTCACCCTTGATATACACCTAATACGAACATACAATCTCCTAATAGGCAACAACAATAATGGTGCTTTACAATTCAATTGTGTCTCTCATACGAGGTATTAACACATCTATATTTGTTAAATAAACTCTTTAAAAGTGTAACTGAGACTACATTACAACATTTTCAAAAGCATTTACAAGCATTCCTTTGGGATGAGGGAAAGAAAAACTTCAGTTTTGGCATCTAGTAACCTAGCAATCAGCTAATTAAGGAAAAGAAATGGATAGCCCAAGCTTATAAGAAGTGATTGGCAGCACAATCATCTGTCAGACCAAATTGAAATATTTCAATCAGCGAACAGGCCCATGGAAATGCTTTCAAAGTGGGAAGCAGAAAAGGTAATACAGTCACATGCCAACAATGCCTCTACATCCATGTCACTCCCTACCCATGTACACTTGCACAAAATTAAACCATGTTCAGAGTACAAGTACAGATAATGAAATATCTCCAGAATACTTCCAGATCCACAAGGGAATAATTACTGCAGAGGCACCTGGAACACAAATACCTGTGGGTCTTTGCACATGAGCAGACTGGTGCCAGGGACTTAGTACCGCTTCAGTGTCTCAATTTTGCCTTTGTGGAACACAGAATTCCTCCAACAATAATTGAGACTGTTTTTACTTCACACAATACAAGTCAAACTGATTACAGATTTCAGAATTATGACAAGATGGTGAGATTTAAAAACAGTTCATAACTTTCAGAAGAAAACTTGGCCTATTAAAGTTCTTTGCACCAAAAAAGATGCCTGACAGTAATTTTCTGCTACCCAAGGAACTCCCATAAAGACCATCTTGACTGTGGCTTGTTAGTAAAGCATGTGGCTGCTTTATTTTAGACCCTCCCCTCTCCATAAACAGAACTTAAGTATAATCAGAAGAGAGCAATAAAATACACTGACCTGAATTTGCTGCTGCAGTAGATTGATTTTGTGCTGCTGTTGCAGAAGTTGCTGCTGTTGTCTTGCAATCTATTAGAAATAAAATTGCCATTAAAATAAAACAGTATTATTGAAATTTCAATACTATTGACCAAAAAACATAATATTTGTTATTATTTATTGTATTTTATTAAGCATATTAAATTTTTTAAATGAGGCATCTTCTAGAGGTAAATTTAAATGCAACATAAAAATCTACTTAGCGAGTGAGAAATATGTATTTTAAGCAGTGAGGCCTGAGCTCTGAGAAGCACAGAAACAGGTTTATTTGTGTGCATGTGAATAATCTCATCACTATTCAACAAAGCATTTAAGCCCGTGGTGATCCTTAACTATGATGCATTACTGTTAGCTACAATGGGAATGAAACATATGCTTAAAATTAAGTGCTTTTGTGAATGGGGATGGGATTATGCAGGTGCTGAAGGTTAAACATACATTTTCCTGCTTTGCTGAACTGGAGCCTTAGCTAGTGTTTATGGATGTTTCACTATTCAGCACGAGCTCCTAGGGCTAAGCTTCTCTGACTTCCTTCACAATGAGCAGCACACTACATCTCCTGCAAATCTCAAAAATCATCCTTGGAGCTACTCAGAGAAGCAGAGCCTTATTCTGTGTGAAAGCAGTACCTGGTGCTCAGCAACTCATCCTCTGCACAATCCTATGAAATATGCAGCTATTCTTACCCTCTACCCTTGGTAGATCGAGTAAGGGATCTGGAGGATAAAAGTTCACTCTATCCCTTCTCTGACATAGACGGAGAAAGGAAAATGTTCAGGGTAGGGAACACTAGAGACTCTAGAGAATTTGCTACAGGTATTCCCATCTACCTCCATGGTTACCACAAAATCAGCATGCTAGAGCAGAAGGGAAACAGGATCCTGCCCTCAGACCACAGAGCTGCTCTCTGCAATGGGTGATGTGGAAGGCAGCCACAGGGGAGAAGCCACAGGGAGCTGGGGGAGCAACTGGGCTTCTGGTTTAGCAGGGAAAGTGTGCAGCAGACTGAAATGAAGACAAGATTTGTGTTTCCTGGAAATCCCAGCCTCAGCACTTCTGCTACCTTCATTCCATAAGTACAATTTCCCCTCCTATAAATATTTATCTAGAGCAGAGGAATCACATAAAACAGCAAGAAGTTGGTGACAAAGGTATTTTGGTCACTCAAATCCAGCTTCTCTTTTGGCAAAAACCCTGTTGCTCTCCTTCCCCAACATCTTCTGAACACACTTAACTCTGTTATAAACAGAGAAAGCCAAGTAAAATGTTTTTATGATAAAAAAATGACAGGAATGTATCAAGGTTGGTTTGGAAATAAACAATCACATACTTATAGTGAAAACTGTTCAGATTAACTCATAAGGAATTTGCAGTCACATATTAACATCTTGTAATCATGCACACACGGAGACCAAGGCTGTCATTTCCCTAATCGCTCACTGTCACATGGAAATAACTCAAAGTTTTTTCAGTTAAAATTCACTTTTGTAAGAGAAATCAACAAAAAACTCATACACATTTTAAGTCTTGTACATGGCCTCAAGGAGGCAAATTAAGGTCTGCATGATTCTGGAGCTGGATGAAGGCAAAGAAAATGGAGTCAGGCAACTCTCACAGATCACTACGCTGATGCTTGTAACAGAACTCAAACTCCTTCTAGGAGCCTGGTGTTCAAACACTTCTGGATGAACCTCCCAGGCAAGTCAATAAAATACAGTGAGTGAGGACTGATGAGCAGACCCTTGTGCCTGAGTGAAGAAGGGAATTCAAAGAGAGCTGGCAGTTCATGTGCCCAGGTAGCCCAGGGGCAGGTCCTAGGACCTCAGGTATTTGCTGTCAGCACAGTGAGCAGCAGTGGTATCTGTGCTTGGTGAAACAACCCTAATGGGGACAGGGCCATGTGGAATATTTGAAACCTCTGTGAGAGCTGGAGTTACCACTTTAAATGAGCAACGCACCAGTTGTGTGACTCCATCTTAGAAAGTGCAGGGCTTGTAGCTAAAGAAAAGGTCTGTCAGGTTTATGTCCACATTGCCCCTGCTGCTGGAGCTTCAGCAAAGGTAAAAGCTGATTACAGTATGCAGCTTCACAGTGAAATTATACAGAGCATGGAGCTACATTGTGGGCCATTCTCCCTTGGTGCTGTATCATTTTTTCACAGGTACACAGTACCCTACATGCAGCATTGTTTGGAGCTGCTGATGACCTGGCTGCAGCCTAACACAGTGAACCACAGGCAAGACAAGGAGGAGGCTTTTGTTTACATGTGCAAGGGAACAGCAGCCAGGGTTCTGACTGCTTTTTGTACCTGTATGTACAATGTAGCACCGTTTGAATAGGTGTTTCTTGATGAAAACAAGAAATATATCATGGAACATCTAATCTCAAAGGTTCCTCTTAGCTGGAGCAGTACTGTGACAGAAAATGTACCCAAGGCCCTGCAATGTAATTACCATAGCATTTTCTTGATGTATAGGCTTGACACAGTAAAGTAGGGTACACAAGCACCATGTGGCTCAAATTCTGAATTTTATTTGCCTATCGGTTGAGCTACATGCTCGCTTCATTGAGCATGACAACCTAGTTTTAAGTGTCATTTAATTTTCATTTTGAAATATAATTACAAAGTGTTCACTGTAAGATATCACTCGTCTGCAAATGTGTCAAGATTAATTTGTGCTAGCTTATTCACAAGTGTCAATAGTTAATTACTGTGTCATCTCTAGATGGCTAAATGACATTCTAACTTCTGATTTTTTACAGTGTTCCTTTATGTTATTTTCCATTAGGGGATGAGTCCATATTCCTACATGTGGGCAAATACCCAAGCACATAAAATACCAGACGTCACAACTCATTAAAATCAACAGAGCATACATTGCTGTATATATCCTATAAAATATATTTAACTGAAAAGATAATTCTAGTAATAATGTCAGATTCCTAAAAACCACACATTAATTTGGATCTGTCTGATCTAATGCCTTGGGGACTAGAGCATGGGTTCATTGTTGTTGCACTTTTGTTCATTGAGAAGAGGACAGCTCGCTGGACAACTGCACCTTTAAAACAAAGAAATTATCAAGGAAAACAACCCAAAAAATCAAAAATACAAAACAAGAAAAAACTAAAAAACTGTCCACAACCTGAACAAACAAATCAAACCTTACTTGTGCAAGGCATTTGAAGTTTTGAGTATGCTTAGGGGGTTTTGTTTAATTATTTTCTTGTCAAAAAGAGAGAGAGTTAAATAATGGTTACAGTCTGTCTTGCTGGTGACTCTCAAAACTGCATCTTAGTGCAAGGAACAAGAACTGTGAAATCTATCATCCACTCCTCTCTGTGGTTTTTTTTTTGTTTTTTTATTTGGGTTTTTTTTTGTTTGTTTTTTGTTTTGTTTTTTTTGCTGGGCCCTTTAATATTTCCTCTTTCAGGTAAAAATGTGTAACTTCTGCAGATATTTAAGCTCTTCTAAAAAAAAAAAAAAAAAACCACACACAGAAGGAAACAACAGAAGGCAGAACAGAGTTTGTGGTAAGCATTCTGCGTGAACCATTTTCTCAGGTTTCTCTCTTGGAGCCTCACCTGTTCTTGCTGTTGGCGAGCAAGGTCCATTTGCTGCCGTTGTTTCTCAATTTGTGAGGCTGCCAGCTTTTTCTGCTCGTCGTGGGCAGCCAGGAGCTGCTCCCGTAAGCTGATCAGCTGGGTGATCATAGTGGAGAGCTGTCGCTCTTTTTCTGCCAGGCTTTCTGGTGTACCTAAACGTGGGAGAAAAGATGAACTGTAAATATGAGGTAGGCAATAGTTACAAAGCGATATTTACCACCCCCCAACAAAAACAAAAGCGCACAAAAAAACTCCCACCATCAAAAAAAAACCCACAAAAAAAAAAAAAAGGCTGCATCGCCAATGTGCTTTTTCAAACAGCAGCTTGGATATATTTTCTACAAAACAAATCTCAAAAGAATGTAACACATAGATTTGCTGTGCTCTAAGCAGGGGAGGATGTAACAGAAATGGGAGCAGAAAAGATATAGAATATTTCCTTTTTCCTGACAGGGATTTATTCGGTATGAATCCCGGTATCTTCTCCATCTAAATCTGCCCACTGTGATAAATACATTCATAGTTTATCAGACATAATTTTACTTCAGTTAATATATTTTCTCTTTTTTTCACTCGAAGTATGTACAAATACTAAAAAAAGAATTTAAATTTGCTGTTTGGTGGAAGAAGCAGCTTAAGAATTTATTGATCATCTCTTCAAAATGCCTATATATCTGGTAGGTCATTTAGGTAAATGTAAGCTTTGCTTGTAGAATGTCTGTTAAAAATGAGCTTTATTTGTCCCCAAGAGAAACAGGTAACCTGAGAAAATAGCTTAAGAATTTTCATTTAACTTTCAAAGTTTACTCTACAGAGAGCACTTAATTAATATGAAACTACGGTACATTTATTCTTTGCACTAATGATGCTTAATGGTCTGTTTATGGGTAAATTGCATGGGTCTCATAAGTGGAGAGTACAGGGTCCTTTTCCAAATCAATCTGAAAATATCCCTTCTTATATAGGAACATATTTGTCTGTCAGAAACAGCAATGTCAGTTCCTATATTTGAGCCATACAATACATTTCCTTTTATGAGCGCCTCAGACTCATAAGTCTATAACAGATAATATAAACAGAGCAAGGTAGAAGTTCAAGAATATTGGAAGAGAATCTGAAAGAGGTTTAGAGTTGGACGTGGGATAAATAAATCAATTTAATGTTGTACAGTGAAATCAAAAATTAGAGAAAAAGAAAACCAAGTCTGTAGTCTGCCACAATGACATGAGAAGTGGCACAAAAGATAATATTCAGAAACTTCCTTTCCTCTGTTCACAGTAGAGGACTGTGGTAAAGAAATCACAGGACTTTTGACGAGGAAGAAAATGTGTGAGCAACAGGACCTGGGAGGGAAAGGAGAAACTGTCACAAAATTATGACTCCAGCTTCTTCCCAGGAATAAGACGCTTGTCTTCTGAAGAAGAGAAGAAAGAGGCTGACAGATTTCATAAGGAGAAGGAAGACAAAACAGGCTCCTGTCAACAAGGTGACAAACCCAAGATTATCTACTACTTACATTGTGGGGCCTGTAAGATTCCTACATAGAATTTCATTTGCAAAAGCAGCATACAAGAAAATGTCTGTCTGAAACCTCTGCTTTTTATGGAAAAAAGAAACTGCATGGCTTAAGTCCTTCACTCTAAACAAACCCTGAGAATCAAAGGGTACCTCATTTTCTGTGCATTTATTAATTGCATTTAGCAATGCAAAGTACTGAAAAAGATTCAATTTCTTATTCACCATTAAGTATCTTCGTTTTAAAAGAGTTTCCAAGAACCTGATGTTTCCCTACTCTCTAATGCCTAATGTACATCCAGTATACACAGGTGTCCAGAAGAAGGAAAATGTGTAAATTCTGTTGTAGCAGAAATTTTAGAAAGGGTTGTCAGTGATTTCTTTAGTCACAAGAGGTATGATGGATGCATGAAGTTCAATCTGAAGGACACTCTCCTACCCAGACCAACTCATTGCAAAACCTTATTGTGCTATGAGTGACTGAAGCAATAGAAGAGTTCTGGGCAAAAAGCTGGTACAAGACCAAAACAAAAACAAAATAATTTTTGGAAGTAAGCTTAGGTAGGTGTGTGGCCAGGAAAGTGCCTACACTGGAAGCACTGCCTTGCCAGGAACCTTAGCATGTCCTCAGCTCCAGGCTGACATCTGTCCAATTCTCTGCAGCTTCAGTATAGACCTACCTTAACCCTCCTAAACTGTTTTATTCGGTCTTGAAGATTTTTCAGTATGGTTCAAAGGTTATCTAGGTGGTTTTGAATTCATTTCCATGGGTAAAAGGTTCTTCTGCCAAAGAAAAATTCCCTTGCCCATTGTGATGAGAAGAGATCAACCACTCCACCGACCTATTTTAGAAAGCCAATGGGAAGCAACCTGCTTCCTCAAATGATGCTTATTGTGCTCCACTGCCACCTGGGAAACAACAGCTTGGAACTTTCACATCTGCCAAGCAGCTTTGGCATCCTAACATGAGTGAGCTCCTGAGCTTAGGGTCGTAAAATATTTTACACACCCAAAGCAGATATTAATCTCCCACTCCATTTCCAGATTATTCTCTATAGCTTGTACTTGCTTCATAACGTGAGTAGAAAACCACCACAAAGAGTGCCTGGCTAAGGCCACAAAATATTGTTGTTTTGTTAGGATTTCTTAGAACCATTTGATATAGCTGCTACAAATTTATAGCCTTTTTTTTTTTTTTCCCTGATTTTTTTTTACAATAGCAGGCAGAAGTAACTGTTCTTATTCAGGAATCCACAGTAATTGTTTTTCTTTCCTTCTTCCTCCCCCGAGAAGCACATCTGAAATAAATGACCCCATTTAAAGTACTCTGCTCTTTAATTTGTACCCTGTTATGTAATGCAGCAACAGAATGGAACTGATGACCACAAAATGTACACTGTGCTCCTGGAAAATCACGAGACCTCCATGAAGCTGCAGGACACCTAACCCAGCCCTGCTCCAGAGGAGAACAAGCACAAGATGAGAATGTTGGTGTATGAACAGTGTGTGTGTGTCGGCTGGGGGGGAGCTATAATTTAATTTTAGAGTGGAAAATCCTGACCATTATTTTACAGTTTAAATACCAATAAAAACCAACTTGCTTAGAATGCAGACCAGATTGAGCTGATCTGGCTGGGACAAGAGAGGTCATCAGTAGCTGTGTGCCATCATCATCTGTTTTGCATCCACTTACTGCAGCGAGCAATGAGATTCCTAAACTCATTACCAGTAAATAAACTTCTGCTGCTGACTGAAAATATCTATAAATAAAATAAAAATACAGCTATCTGTAAAATGTATTTGCCATAAAAACAGATAAAACAAAAAGCTTAGTAAAAAATGAACAGTAAATGTGCCAGCTTCCATAAAATATTATATACCACAGCTCTCTCTCTGTTCTAATCCTATTCTCTTACTCCAAAGACAGCAGTGCATTTTTTTCCATGGGGTCTTCCTTATCCCCAAAACACATCTGTCTTGAGTTTCTCTCAGATTTGTCAGGTGGATCAGTGCTCCCCAGGGCCTGCTCCATCTGAAGTATTTTAATTTGACTAAACACCTGATTTATTTTATCTCTCCGATGAGAAAGGCAGTTTGTCTTAATAGAGCCTGTCAGCCCACAGTCCCATTCACAGCAATTTACAGGCAGCCAGGGATGCTGGAAAAGAAGAGTGCTGTGATTCTGTATTTTATCCTCCTCCAGAAAGCACCTAAAAGCAGCTATTCACTGCTACTGCATGTGGCATTTTAGAACTGAATTAGCTTTTTATTCAAGTAACTACACTTGTTGTGAATAGCTTATCTGTAAAATTGCTACATTCACTACTGATTTTATTAACCTTTGGCTCTATCACAAAATGGTCTTCAGTTAGGAAAGACCTTTAAAATTGACACATTTTTCTTAGGGGCCTTTATTTCAGTGACTACAGATATACTGGATTTGATCCATTGACTCCCTTTACCAGCAGTATTTAAAATTTTGAGTGTTGGTGGGAAGCTGATAGTGTTTAAGGACTTCTTTTTAAAATGAAAATGTGTCAGTCTCATCAAAAGTTCAGAAAAAAAATTATTTCTGATAGTACTTTGGGTATATCCCCACCTTTGTGATAATAATCTGGTTGAAGTAATATTTCAGTTTTTCCCTGTGTTCTTACTGCTTTACTCTTTATTTTGGATTTCAGCACAAATTGAGATAAAATATTCAGATTCAAGAGAACTAAGCCATCAAAGAGAACTTTTGACTTTTTGAAATTCTGGTCATAGGTCAATCTAACCAGGAGAGAGAAAATAAAAAGCAGCTATAAATCTGCTGAAAAAGAGAGAAGAGTTCAACTTGTGGTCTAAAATTACATTTAGAAAGAATTCTGCTTGTGGCAACACTCTATCTTTTAAAACCAATCCAAACACTACATGATTTCTGGTACATAAAGTAATAGAAAGAGCATCGTGTATCATATAGTGCATTTAATAAAAACCATAAACTTCATCCTGCGTTTCATCTACTTAGATTTCTTTAAGTATTGAAAAAAAAATAAAATTTAAAAACTAGTATCCAGTAAGTATAGCCATACAATATAATTGTAGTTCCTATATTAACCACTGATTTACCACCTCTGAAGACTCCTGTTACTTTCTACAACCTATTCAGTCTATATACAAATGTAGCTGCATGTCAGCAAACACTGGAGGCTTCTCAATGTTGAGTTTCTTACTGTCCTTGTGGCAAGCTATCTTGAGGCAGAAGCAGAGTAATATCTGCTGGTAAGGGAAAAAAAGGAACAGGAACAGCAAAAAAATAGCCTTCTAGGCTCACATAGTGTTAATTTAAACTAACCTCTCTGACACTCAAGAAAAGAAAATTAGATAAAACCACATATTCTGCCAAGTGAATAAAAGACGAAATGCTGGAGTTATAAATAAATGAAAAATTTATGATCCATAGCTTGCTAAAGTAGGGTTCTTAGCTGTGACACAAAATTACTGTGGGTTCTTGAATGTGTCTTAGTGTCCCAACATGTACACAAAGTGAAACACCACCAGTCAGAGGTTTTTATGCCTGGTTAGTTCATGTTTTTGAAGTGCTTGGAGATCTTTGCATGGAATCTCTACACAGCTGCAAAGCATTATTGGTTCTCTTGAATTCTGTGATTAGTGTAAAAACATGACAAATACCAGCCTTGTTTATGCACTGCATCTAAACTAACTTTTGCTCCATATGCTTACAGGAAATACAAATTAATAAATCAGAAGTGATTACTCCTGTTACGTTTCTAGAACAAACACATTGTATGACTTTTATGAAATCAGGAGGCAGCAATGCAAGAAAGAAGTGTGGACTTTGCCAGAAACTAAGTAGGGCTTTAAATCACACAACTGCAGCTCCTCAGTATCATCAGCCAAAACAGTTCAACCTACAATCAAAAATGATTTTGAATCAAGTTAAGCAATTTCAGCCTTTTTTCCCTTAAAAAAAAAAAAAAAAAAAAAAAAAAAGGCGCCTTTTTGACTCAATCCCTCTGTTACATTGGAGGGGATATTATTATTTTATGGACATTGTTTGAAAAGAAAGCAAAACCACAATGCTAGACATAAAAGAATGTGTATTTGATCTCAGCTTCCCAGAGATAACCTGGTTAAACTGCTCTGTCTAACACTGCAGCCTGCAGCACACATCAGATGGGCTGTGATGTTTCCACTTCACAGGCTCTGTCCAGCATTTAGCATTTACCCTTTTTTGATTGGGTCACCTTCTAAATGCCACAAAATAGGGCAGCAAAAGTCAACAAAAATAAACAGGAAAAACAGAAGAAAGTAACAATCTAATGGAAGGGCTTCAGAGATAAAAGTCACTTTGTGAGGGCTGCCTGACTAGGGAGCCCCCTTGCCATTGCAACAGCATCTAATTTGAGTTCTAACTCCAGCAGCAGTTTAAAAAGCTTCCACTCTAAAGGGCCCCAAGTGTATCATAAAGATAAAGCATTTCAGTAGAAAACAGCCACAAAGACCTCTATTATCTTATCAGTCTTTGGTTACAACAGCTGAACCAATATGACTAAGTTCTGAATGACTTTTTTTTTCCCCCCTTCTTTTTATAACACTGGAATACTGGAATTTCTTTATTTCATGATCAGTTAGCAATTGTTGGTGCTCCCATATGCTACTGTCCCGTTCTTAGTCAATAAAAAAGTTTTATAAATGCTCCCATTGTGCTTTGTAGCATCCCAGTGCAGAAAGCAGCACAGCAAACATGTCCAGCATGCAAAACACACCGGAAAGCTTCTCTTGGGAAGGTGTGAGATCCCTCCCCTCCCTTATGCCTCAAAATGATTCTGCACTTTCAGCTCTGAGCAAGGAAATTTTATTACCATATGTCCACAGACAGTAATGGGAATTAATATTAAGAACTACTGAAAATATTCTGTAGAGAAAAATATGTCAGATTTTGAAAAATATAAAAGAGTTTAAGTTAGCTATACTTTATGAGAAGGATGAAAATGCTTTACTGATAATCCACAAGTTTTCTCCTAATTCCGTATACATTGAAACTCACACATTACAGCAATTTCTTAGATGGGAGCAATTTGAAACTCATATGATTTGCAAAACAGCAGACTTTTCAAACAGTCCTATACTTATCATAGTCCTGTCTTTCTCAGGTTTGCTGAATAGCTGAGTGAATATGAAATACTCAGTGAGGCCATGCTGGCCCTTCATTGTCACTGTGCCCACAGACAGGGCAAGGACAGGGACCCTCTATCCCCACAAACACCTCACTGCCTTTGGGTGAGCTGAGCTCACAGCCACCTCTGGGTCCTGCACCCATTCCCCTTGGGTTAGCCTCATCCCAAGGGCTTCATCCAGTCCACACATCCAGATTTCTGCCTGACACTGAGCTGGCCAGGGGTGCCCTCACAGGCAGCTCTGAGTGCTCAGGCTCAACTGAGCCCCATCCAACCACCTAAAGTGTCCTGCTCTGGGTTTTTTTCCCCTCTCAAAAGAATTTGATGGATTTGTTCCTTCTTGAAACGCCACAAATCACAGAACCATTTATTCTGCATTAAGAACAAATCACAAGAATGTCTATAGGAATCCAGCTGAATATTTCCCCTAAGGATTTGCCATCACCTGAGGCAGGTTTACCTGCCATAGTATGTCCAGAGGTTTTACTCCTCCAAATAACATTTTTTTTCTCACACATTCACTGGACTTTTTGCTCTTGCATGGCTTCTTAGCAATTCTCAAGTGTTTCCTGAGCAATATCCTACACTCAGAGTTTTTCCTCCTTGACTGCTTTTCACAACAGTTCCAATCCAAGTAAACCAATACATCCAAAATGAAAATACTGCGGTGACTGGACCAACAGAAAATGCTCCCAAGTTTCTCTCAAACAGCTCCATAGCTGTCAAAGCAAGGTGCTAGGCAAAGGTTTGGACTAAGCTCCTGGTCAGCCCATGGAGCAGCACAATGAAACTTTGCACCATTTTTAGCAATGTGGTGAATCTACAGCTGAGTCCTAAATGTAACCCACGTCAGGAATGCAGGAAAGAATGTGATGTTAGCCAGAGCTTCAGCCTCCCCCTCCTCCAAACCAGTGCCCAGCAAAAAAGCAGAATTCCAACAAAGCTCTTGGACTCCTTACTTCCTTTCACACACATGAAAAGAAGAAATCTGCCTGACATCAGCCTTAGAGGACTTTAAATATGTGTAGAGATTTTGCTATCATCTCACAGATACAATTCTATTTTACTATTGTCTTCTATTTTAGAAAAAAAAAAAACTAAAAACTAAATAAAACCCAGTTTAGCTCATTTCTTAGAATTTCTCTCAAATCTGGAAAAACCTGTAACTTTACACTCTAAATTATATTAAAAGTAAGTAAAATGATATTCAAAACACGCCAAGTGTTAATTCATACATGTGCACATGGAGGGAAGATAATGAATTTTTGAATAAATTATTTGTAGGGGTGAATAAATTATTTGTAGGGGTTTTCAGCAGCAAGTAGAGATTCGGTTGTAAATGGTTTAAAACTTTCAGTGGGCTTCACATATACTCAATATGAGCTGTTTAGAGTCTATTTAGGAAAAATGTGATATTGCTGGAGATAAACAGAGAAATGCATATTATACATCTCAACTAAAAACTCATAGCCAACCTGTTCCTGTTGAGTTAGAATATAATGCTATAGCAGAGGCCACAGGCTGTGAGTAATCTGTACACTGATACAAACATTAAAATATGAGATAAAGAGAAAAATTAGTAATTTTTTGTTAAATGAGTGGACTGTATCCCAGGGTATGGCACATCAAAATAAAATTAATATGGTGGTGTTATATAGAGAGCAAAATTTACATTATTGTTATTAGTATTGATTCTAATACTCAATTCCAATGCTTTTAATGTAAAAAAATAAATTCTACTGAAAGTGAAGATGGTCCATCCATTTAAGGCACTCACTCAGGACTTAAGAGTTGAAAAAATATCCTGACCTTCAGTTTCAGGTTTTCCCTTTTAAATATAGATGACAGTACTTCCCTAGATCATGGAGAGGGAAAGGTAGGAGGATATTATGCTGAGGATAGCAACTGTAAAGATTACAAACTGTATTTGTGGGCCACATAACAGACAGAAATAACGTATTTACAAAGAAAAAAAGATAAAAGAGGTATTGAAAGTGAAATGACAAATAAAACCAGCAAACAAACAAAATCTAACCATCATTTACTTATACACTAGTTCCTCCTCTGTTGAAGAATCCACACTGAGGTATCAGGAACTGTGATAATAAGAATAATGTCATAATAAAAATAAATGTCATAGTAGGGATAAACTTTCAGCATCAGAACTGTTTCTGTGCAAACATCCCACATGGAGGATGTTTACCAGCTTTTCTTCTGAACATTCAGATCATAAGTGAAAAAAAGCATAAGATTGGGTTTGTTTCCCCTATCAGAAAACACATTAAGCACAAGAAAAAATAGCAGATAGAAACATTGTCTTCCTTAAGAAGAAGATAGTTATAAGCATGGTTTAAAAGTTAAATCCTTTATTTTTCTTATTTACAAGAGCTTTAAAGCTGACTTGAACTCAATAGTCCCACAAGGATTCAATTTGTCAAGTAGCAAAACAGGGGAAGTCTCATAGAGAAATGGAGATATCCAAAGCTTTTCCCTCTGATAACGAGACACAAATATTAAATATCAGTAAAATCAAATTCCATAGTAATTATGATGTTCACAATTCTCCATTACACTGGAATTATCAACTCAGCAGGTCTAATTCTGTCTTGTAGTATATCTACACATAAATGTAGATCAGTTATGTGTAAAACCTTCAACAGAAACACCCTGTATTTACGATGGCCTGAGAGCTGATCCCCATAAACACTAAGTAAAGCCAGTTGTTCACCTTCCCTATTATTTTATCTCTGAACCTGGCCCAAAACACAGGGATACTTCCATCAGTTTTGGCTGAATTTTGTAATTATCAAAGGACCAATGGCAGACTTGTCAAATAGAAGTCAAAAAACCTGACCTCAGTTTGTAGAAAACTCACAGTATTAGGCAAATAGAAACATTACTAAAATCCCAGGTTTAGGCCTGAAACTCCTTTTTCCTGACAGCATCACTTGGCATAAAAAACTGTGTACTTAGTATCAGACATTTTAAATGCTCTTTCTTACTGAACTCTCTCCATGAGCTGTTTACAGTTTAATGTGAAAATACAGGTGTAAAACTGAGAATGAAGTGCTTACAACAGAAAAATACTGCCCAGCATTTTACACCAGCTTCTGAGGAATTCCAACACAATGGCATTTTTTCTTAAACATTATTTTGTTTTCTAGATAATTTTCTGGATATTTTTTTTCTATTTTTATTTTTTCTCTCCTGGTTCCTAACGTTTGCTGAATGAAGTTCTGCTGCCCTAATAGCTTCACTGTATCCTAATTAAATTAAGCAATGTTTTATGAATGTTCTATGAATTCAATAGAAAATCTTTCATTTCCAGAAAAGAAAAAAAATATTATTTCTAATATTTGCAGCTGTAGCTTGATGGGGGGGGTTGAGTATATGACTGCTAATCCATCTCTATTATTCATATAAAACGCTGCAATAAAATGTGTGGTAAGATGATTTTAGTAATGTCTTCTTTTAGATGAGGAATGAGATTTTCTTGTGGTTGTGTTTTGTTTTGGGTTTTTTTTGCTTATATACAATCATAGGTAGTGTATTCTTTGGAATTACAGTGTTAAGAGTCACAATTGATGACAGTCTGGGATAAGTAGGGCCTTATCAAGTAACAGGAAAAGATTGGGAGTTTGCTGAAGAAAGAAATTTAGACAGAGAATTCAGGACTGACTTTGAAAATGCTCCATTTCATTGATTGTTCTTCCCTAACAACGCACAGTTGGATAAAAGTAATTTTGTTTCCACATTCAATTTAAACTTCAACAAGTGATTTCTGGGTGCTATTAATCTTATTTTTGAATTTGTAAATGTGATAGAATTTCAAAATCTATACAATTTTTCATTCTTTTAAAACTAGCTTTTCTTCCAATGCAAGTGCAAAAAAGCACTTATTTAGAAGGAAGATGTCTCTAATTAAAACTTGCATCTTCAGTCACAGGGATAAAGTGAATATCTGTGCTATCTAATCTTTTTCTGGAAAGAGAATTGTATATGTACGTGCATAAAAGTGGCTGGAAGGAAGCTGAGTTTAGAGGAAGTTCACTTAATGTCTCATTTGATGAGTATAGTTCATATGAATTACATGACATTAATTTCCTTAGCTAACAGGAGCTAGTTACTTGTGATTTCTGCAGTTGATTATTTGGCTTTCATTAGAAAAGGTTCATGATGTAAAAGAAGCTTTTGTTTGGGGTTTTTTTCAGTCTTCTCCGCTGTCTAAATAGTGGATTAATAACAAAAGGTAAAAAAGAATTATATATTTTAATTAAGTTTTCAATTTTAAAGGGCAAGCTAATATTTTTTTCTGCTCTTTGCCACAGTATTTACAGAAATAACGTGATTCTTCTCTTTAAATAATGAGGAACACTTTAACACCTACAAATACACCCCTAGGGCAATGGCAAGAAAAGGGGACAGTTGAACTTCATGCAGCTTTTGTGTGTAATTCTGCAGCTGGACCCGTGCAAATCAGGTGAAAAAACCACATCTCCTCACTGTGTGGGGATAACCCAGTTTTAAGGAGCTGAGTGCAGTGGAGCTGACCCACCTGTGTGCCAGGAAGGGCTACCAGAACAGGGGTAGGAATTAGTACTTTTCTCTAAGGGTGCAAGAAGGGTAGAGATCTTTTCCATGGGTGCCACTGCAGCCTTTCTAGGAAAGGGCAAATTGATTTACATATTGGGATTCAATTATTTGGGCTCATTCGCCTTAAAGGTAGGAGGATAACACACCAGAACACTCTAGGAACCTTGCCTCTTTCCCTTACACAGAAAATTTTAACCCAAATGCATTTCTTCTGCTGCATCCAGAATGCACAATATACACAAGAGAGGAGACGTACCCCTGTGAAATACGCTCTGACTTCTGATGTCTTGCAGTTACTTCTTATATCTTGTTAAATAAGTTACTTCCATGAGTTCTTAGTTAATAATTATTAGCTACACAACTCAGAAATGTCTAAATATAAATATGAGGAGTATTAGTACTGCAAGATTTATATACTTTAAATATAAATTTTAATTTTGATCTTAATTACATGTTCATCTTTCATGTCTTACAAATACAAACAAGTATATCAATGAAAAACTTATATTTGCCTCTGAAGATTTTTATTGCCTCTGGTGATAAGTAATGAAGAAGCAAAGTTTATTGCAAAACAAGGACATTAGCATAGCCTGTCTATCATAGATGCTGTAAAGAAGAAACTTCCTACCTCATCTGAGAAGAGACAATTTAGTCAAAAGCCTTTGATATGTATGGAAAAGCAACAACATTTTATACATCTAGAATGTGCCCAGAGAAGTGAGTTGAAGGATTTACACTCATTTCAGTGGGCTTTGAAAGAGGTCCATTGATATGTTCATTAATAATGGCATTAGGTGGCAGCTTCAGGCTTATAAATCTGAATATTATTTTAAATTTAGTTCATAATCGAAGAGTTATAAATTGAAAGTGCTACTTATCTGCTGCACACAACCTAACAATCTGTAAGACCGGTTCAGTAGAGCATATTATTTCTACAAATAAGAATTATCACATGTCTTCTGAAATAACCACAACATCACTGAATGGGTATGAGAAACAAAAACCAAACAAGTAAACCATCTTCTTCTTCCCTGAAGGTTTATTTTAAAAATAAATAATTAAATTAAAATAGTGCGATCCAGAGCAAATTAGAATTCTACGACCAGCTTGCTGCGCTCCTGTAAATACACTACAAAATTATGAGACGTGTTTTCTAACTAGAGAAAAACCTTCTAAATCGCATTAACCAGAGCACGAAGGGGGTGGCCTACATTTGCAGACTGAAGTTCCACACATATTCAGAGTGTTCTGAAATAATTACACTCTAACCACAAGCAGGAGTGCGTTTAGCCAGATGGTTCTCAGAAGCGACTAAAAGTGCAGACAGAACTTTTCTTAATTCAATTTATTTGTATACCTAGTTGATCACAAACCAAAACATTTAACACAGCCCTTTGCTACAGAGTCTTTGGTAATTAAGTTCTTCACAGTCCCAACCCAGAGTGGTATCATGGGGTTTTTTGTGCTTCCATAGGTATTCTACCACTGAAACAGGATCACTCGGAAAGAAAACATAAACACTGTCTGCTCAAAAGTCTTAACATAATCCAATATTCAAAGGCAAAATTTGCCTTTGAATTTAGCAAAACCTTAGGCACAGTATTACAATGATTCACAATAAATCCTGAAGCATTGGGAATATGTACAAAACATACCAAGAGGTTTTGAATTCCACTACAACAGCATTCTAATTCAATATATTATAAATAGATCTGGGATATATTAAAGAAATCAGGATCCTCTAATTGTTTCTCTCTCCTTAAGACAACCTAATACTGTCCAGTTTGCATTTTCATTATTTTGTTTCTACAACAACTGCAATTGCAGCATTATTTTTCCTTCCTTACAAGACACTGAAACAAAAAAACTCAAAGAAGAAGCTGAAACACAGAAAACAGATTTTCAAAACCAACTGAGACTACTCTCAATTGGTTTTGAAAGTTAATCACCCTCTAAGTGTCCTATTTTTAAAAAATGAGTTTTGTCTGGAAGAACACACCTATTGCAACTCGATGTAATGTTTCTGACATGTTCCTCAGAAGTTACTTCAGTGTAACTGTGATGCTGAAATAATGTCAACTTAAACTGCAAAGATCTCAGGTACTTTTCCAAGGGGTTTCTCAGATTTAGGAGTTCTCTGGGTCAGGTTTTTTAAGAGATTTGGGCCTCTTACTATTGCAGCTATCCCTATGGTCATGTTTTCAAGAACATTTGAAGCATCTAAGACCCATTGACTCAGATGACATCTTAAACTATTTTGAAAAATGAGATAAATGTGTGTGACTCACATAATATTATCTTTAAAGTTTCAAATTAATTTGATCCTGATGTGGTTCTTCCCACAACTGACACTACGGCCATGGAATGTCCATAAACGATGCTGCTGGCTCAAAGCTCTATGAAGGTTCAAGGGCAGAGTGAACAGGTATTTGGAAGAGGGAAGAGGAACCTATTTAACTGATTCAAAACACACAAAGCCCACCAGGATATAGAAATTAGAGATAGAGATAATATTAGTGCAAAAGTATAATTTTTCCCTGTTCTTCCTCATTCCTGTGTCTGCATTTGTGATTACTCCTGAAATCAAATAGGTGGTCTGCTGTTTTTTCCCCCTTTATGCCAAAGATCTCCTTTATATTTTTTTCTCTGAGTTCTTTTGTAGCAACTTTAGCTCTTCAAATACAGTATTGGATGACTCATTTTTATTAAGATTTGTTTTCCCTCTATGGAAATTAATATCTGTGGATCAGCCTACTGTCTTTCCTTAACACAAAATGAGTTTCATTTAGTTTTCTGTCATGCAACACCAACTAGTGGACATGAGAACCTGGATTTATATGATGGTCTCTACACCTTGAGCTTAGAAGTGTCAGGTTTTGGTCAAAACTTTAAGTTTCTCATTATGAGTTTCACATAGGTAATAAACTTAGTACAAAATACTTTTCAACCACATCTTTACAGTAACTTCTAAAGTATAACCATTGATTTATTTTGCTGTTTCACAGTATTAAAATAAAGAGAAACATAAATAGAAATAGATTGTTGAAGGACTGCTGGAGGATGTGGGATATTTGGATATCACTTTCTAGAACTCAGCAGCAGTCAGAAGTTACCAAAGTGGCATGGACTGCATTCACTCACAAATTTTCAATTTCCTCCTTGGAGCATCACCTTGATATGCCATAGCAAAGACCAGGTTTTTCTTCTCCAGAGTACCTTAAATATCCCGCATTTAGGGCACATCAGCAGCCTGCAGTAAAGTGAAGCCTACATCTTCACCTCTGTCATGGATTCAACATATATAGATAGAACTCTGCATAAGACAAGCAGCTCACACAGGAGGATGAATGAATGCAAGAGAACACAGTAAAATGCATTTACAAGGCAATTCATACACTCTCTCACATTTCCTTCCCTATGCAAAAAAAAAAAAAAAAAAAAAAAGTCAAGAACTCATTGTTGCTTCAATTGTTAATTTAGTTAAGGAAGGAGTAACCTGCAGTTGCTCAACCAACTCGACAACTGTGCACCTGCTACAACATAGCTAACACGAACAAAAAATAGCATTACTAAGCCTCTAAAAGCCTGAATAGGTACAGATGGTTAGTTTACCAACTAACCTTCAAATTCTCACAGTATCTTTTAACCATTTCCTATGTTCCAGCTGTCAATCAAAATCATTAACCAAGTATCGTATACCTTGAATTCTTGAACTACAAAAAATGAACTCTTTCGAAACTGGGTCTGTGAATATTATCATTTTGAACTGGAGCCATGATCTCAGCCTTGGAAGTGGTGATGCCAGCTGCTCTGTATGATCTGACTTTGACAAGTGAGGAGCAGTGGTCTCCTTTACCAGATCACAAATATGGAATAGCTTGGGTGGAAAGGGACCTCAGAGATCAGCCCATTCCAACTCCTCTGCCGTGGGCAGGGACAACTTCCACTGGACCAGGTTGCTCAGAGCCTCATTCATGCTGTAAGTGCTGGACTGAGCCTTTTGGAAGGAATGATTTTGTCCTTTGTGAAGACTATTTCCTTAAAACAAGTTAAACCCCATTCATTTTCAATGCATCTGTCTTCAGTTTTCCCTCACTTCCAAACCTCAACTTTACATTAATATCTATCTATTCAGTGTATTTGAATCTTTTACACAGACATCATAATGTGATTTTTTTATGGCAGATTCAGCTGATGAGCAATCAACACCTATATTCTGTCATGGGTTATTTGCTGCTGATCACTGTAGCCCTTCAGTGGTTGCAAATATAGTTCAGAAAAGAGCTTTTCTCTGTGGTTTTGAGTATAGTACAAATGGAAGAGGACAGGAAGAGGCAAAGTGGAAGAAGAACCTAATCTAGCTATTAAGTTAACTGAATTTTAGCTATGACTAGAGACTGACTGTGGTTTTTCCAGGTCAGTAGTGGGAGAATTTTCATCGTGTCCCACTCTTAGCACCAAGTGTTGATATCTGTCTGATGGTGGGATATATTTTCTGAGAGTATGCAGAGACACAAAGTGCCTTTGTCAATCACTGCTATCTTGAAAAGTGGTAGACCTTAACCTGAAAGGATTAAGTATTTCTTTTTAGGAAAACCCTTATCCTTCAGAAGTGAGCACTCTGTCTTTGGCTGAAGTCTAAAAGGCACAGAATTATACTGTATAACCCCTGGGAAGGGAAGAAAGCAACAAAAACAAACAAACAAACAAAAAAAAAAATCAGATACTATGATGAATTCAATGCATCCTGAAGTAGAAAACTTCTATTTTATACAGACACCAAAAAATAAAAAAAATCCACAGTCATCCTGCAACTCTTGCAGAATCCCAAAAATCCATAAGCAAATGTGTCCTGACACCAGAGAAAGGGTATGGAGGTAAAACTTTCATTTAGAAGTCAACTAGGTATGCTACAACTCTTAAGGAATCTGGAAAAACTAATCCAAAGAACGGCTATGCTCATTTCATTTCTTGACCTTCCTTAATAAACCTTTTCTTTTGATGCTGCCAGTTGAGATTTGATGTCTGTAAAGTTTCCCTACATGTAGAACAACTTATTTGTGTAAGCCTCCATAAAATACCTGTATACACTACAACTGACTTCTTAAATCTTGCACTCTGAGTCTGCCACCTGCAATTAGAAGATTTTGGTTTAATATCTGTGCTAAGGGTGTATTCCAGCTTTCAGGGAGAGCTACAATTGTCTACTAAACAGTTACCTCAAAGATCAAATCCCATAACTGAATTCCAAACTGCAGTCAACTATAAATATTTTTCTGATCTCAGGGGTTAGAACTGGGATCTTGTGTCGACAGAATACTTCGGGGGCATATATCAATCCACAGTATTTCCAAGTCAAAACAAATGCAAAAGATCTATCTTCACACATAGTGTGTTTAAAAATGTCGGAAATGTCAACCACTTACATACTTTCATATTATCCCTAATTAATACAAATTGCATTTAATTTCACATTTAGTAAAACATATTGCTGCCCAAAATAAGGACTATAATTTTTATCAGCAATTATTATTACTGATGTATCAACACAATTATTTAAATTCAATGTATATAGAGGCAGAATGCATGCAAGCATTTACAGTTTTTGTTCCCTCTGTGTTTCTTCCCCAATTTTTGTGGCTTGGAGCTCCTCCAGATGCTGTCTCTGACTTTGTGGTTTTGTATTTGAGATCCCATCTCCTGATTCATAGCATTCCTTGATTGACAAACAGATTCAGATATGAAAACAAACAGTTACCTGTATATAATCTGCGTCTGACAGCTGCACTGCTAAATTTCCCCTTCGTGGTGAACCTACTGCTTCAGATTTGACTCCTTTCTTGGGTGTCTGAGTGACTGTGCTCACTAAGCCATTCAGTAACTGGTGACATATGTGATCTCCACACTGCAAGTTGCACTTCAGACTCACAGGATTTTCCTCTAGTCCCTCCCTCTTCATAAACTGAATTATTTTAAAAGAACACTGGGTTTTGTATTTCCAAACTGCTGTGCCTCCTAATTGAATGCAGAACACTTTCAAACTATTTTCCATTAGAGGCCCACTTTTTTTTTCTGATTTTAATGCACAATATAATACCTTCATTGAAAGATTAAAATTGTTTTACTAGAAGTAAAACCCATTATTATATGCTTTTTTAGTGGGTTTGTGTTGTATAATGTAGGGTGAATTATGTAAAACATACCAAACAGGATACTCTGCAAGCTGCTGCTTGCATGCTGCAAACAATCACAGTTTCACTGATAGACTGGGACTTAGCATCTTAAAATTCCTGTGGAAATCAAGTGCATTTTAAGTATTGGGTTTGATTATTTAATCAGACAACTTGCATTTTGCCCTGGCTAATTTGGAAGGCTGATAATATTTTACTCATAAAGTAATTGTGCACCTGTTGTGATGGAAACCTGTTCAAACAAATCTTAATAGACATGAAGATTCATTCCCAACATGAGTGTGTTAGCCTCTCATTACTTCTATCTACGGGGCAACAAATTTTAAGTAGCTATTGAACAGGTCTCAGCTTAATCTTGGATAACTCTTCAAGAAGATTTATGACAATATGTCTAATATTAAACTTTGTTAAAGTATGTCAATACAGATTAAGGTAAACATTAGGATACATGGGGTAAACTAAGAGCAATTTAAAGCAAAAATAGTAAGAAAGATATGTTCATAATAACATGGTTTCAGTGTGAGAGCTAATGACAAAGCCTAAGTTTTGATCAAGCTGCCTGGCTATAAATCTATTAATATTATTATCACAGAGAGTAATACCTACAATGAATTCACAGGGAAGGATGCATCCTTTATAGATTTGTGCTTTCTCAGTTCAGACAAATTTCTCTGGAAATTATTTCAATACATCTTTAAAGTGTTTTTGAAAATTTTCTCTATTGGCAAACCATGCCAGAAGAAAAAAAAAAAATTGGTTGGGATGGAAAATAAATAAGTAAATTATTTTCTTTAATCCAAAATAAATATTTGAGGGAACAACAGAAAGGACATAGTGAATTGATATCAATTCACTCACCAAGTAAGGGGAAAGTATTGTGAATGACCTGATTGGAGCAAGGGGATCATGATTAGCCTGAAATCACTTTAATATTTGCAGGAGGAGGTGAAAACAAGGAAAATGAGCCCAGTTTGGCTAGATTTGCCCTTTGGCAGAAAACTGTCAGATGTCATTGGTCAGATCCTAAGTGAGGTGACACAGTTAAACAAATCAAGATATCTTGGAAAAAACATTGATAATTAACCTCTCCTGAAAGGTCAACTTGTTTAGAGGGGACAAGGACAGCCCTTCTTGTATTTCTTCTCCTTTCCTCATTGAGCTCGGGCTTTTGAGGCAGTGGCTGGGGTCAGGTTGCACATTTTGTTCTTGCTACTCTCTTTTGCAGGGTAGTTACTGAAGGTGCTCCTACCACATTTTTTCTCAATACTAGTGCCATGTGCCTTGAGTCTTACAGATGACATTTCTGACTCGCCTCAGGGTCCACAGTTTATTAAGTTCCCAGTAAGGTATTTTTATGTATGTCTTGAGGAAAAAAAAAAAAAAAAAAAAAGAGAATCTGATATCTCTGGTATCATCAGGACATCCTCATTACCACACAATAGCCTCACATCAAGATCCCACTTCAAGACACAACTTTCTGTTCAGAAGTGGAGTTTAAAAACAACTGAAAGTGAAAAGAGTTGCCACAAATGTTCCTGTTATTCAGTGCCAAAATTTGATGTTGGTCGAAAGTGATATTTTATGCAAGGGATTTCTTTCCAAATTAAGGATAGAAGGCCGAAGAGACTGGCCAAAGTGAAGAACAGCTTTCATATAAAGAACAAATAAACAATTTTTTTCTTTTCAAACTAGAAAATTGACAGGGTGTAGTGTAACAGAGGAAATTAACAGAGAACTGTTCATTCTAAGAATGTCCATTCTAAGATCTAGGGGACACCTGCAAGGTACTAGGTGCAAATATACCATATTGCTAACTGCTGAGCTTCTCCCCACAGACTTTGCAGCTGTCTGTTAAAGGGTTCAAAAGTGATTGGACATGTTCATAGATGATAATTCTATCAAGGGTCATTAAACCCGAATTACCACCTCTGAAACAAGCAAGCCATTAATCATATTTCGTTGGAGATTGGAAGAGTGTTCTGAGGAAATATTAGTGTATGTTTGCCCTTTCCTTACACCTTTGCACAGGTTGAACAGTGTCCAGGGAGAGAATGGTGCAGGACATTGTGTTCTTTATATGGCACCTAAAGTTCCCTAAATATGAAACACCAATAACAAAAGAATGATAAAAGTACACGTGGAGGTGTCCACAACATCCAAATTGACCAGGAAATTTCAGTCCTTTCAGAACTGTGCCTATATGTATTTTTCTAGATAAATTCTGGCATTCATCAATTAGTTAGAATTTGACTTTTTAAGTCCACAGCAACAAAAAGTCTAAAGCACAGAAGGCATGATGCAATACAAGAAATGGAGCATCCTCTTTTGTTTTAGCAGTTTTAGTTTTAGCACTCCTGCATATACACTCTCTTTTCCATAAGAGGTTGTGTATTTGTCTTCAGTAGGAGTTTTATTTTGCTAAAGGTAAGAAACCCTGACAGCTAAGCTGGGTCAAGAGAAAATTTGCCACTGACATCCACTTTCCGAGGAGAAGGTGCTAAGTTCCAAGTAGTGATACATTTAGTGATACATTCTTCAACATAGAAGCCTTTCTACCGCAGTTAAAGGCTCTGTATTTATTACAGAAAGCAATGACTGATATATGGAAAATCAATATTTGTGTATACACCACCAAAAGAATCTCCTAAGAGAGGAAAATGGTTAATTTTTTTTGTGGAAAAAGTGGAGAAAACCAACTTGTAATTTTTAGCAAATAGGCAACCTCTTTTCTGCTAAAAAAAATTAGATGGCAGTTGAAAATAAACACGTTTTAATACCGCACATTTTCTTGTCACTAATTGTAAAAATAAAGAATGGATCACATTCCAGAAGGCAGTCTGTTTTAATGTGCAAAAGAAATTTATTGCTGTTTCAGTTCCTTATTATTAGCATCATTATCCATCTTGCTGCTTTTTCCCATGAACAGTTGATACTATTTCTTACTACATTATTTGGGACACATTTCACAAAACTCAGAATATAAGTGGGCCGTTATATTTATTTCAGTGTAGTACAGAGTTCATTCATTGACCTCTGAATAGTTAAGCTTAGAAATGTACACTGATAAGGTAAAAAACATATAGATTTCTGTGATTGTGGTAAGTAAAAAATTCATTGTGTGCCTGGAACTAAAGGGCATGCATCCTGCTTGATGTTTTTTATAAAATATATTCAACAATATGGAAAACTTGATTTATGTGAAAGGTTGATTACAGTGTAATTTATAGTTCTGGAGTCTTAACAACCAGAAATGGTAATAGTCATTAACTTTCAACATTAGAAGTATGCATGATTGTGAGAGCTGGCACTGAAATACAACCCTCTCACCAAAAGACTAAAACAACAAAAACGTTTGGCTTTTTTTAATGTCGCAAACACAGCTTCAATCCTACCAAGGCTTATCTGTACATAGTTTAAACACTAGCACTATGTGCAGTGAGCAGTTCAATCTCTTCCATAGAACTATCCTCTGTCTGTACAGATCGGGGTATGTCTGCTTAAATCCAGAATCTGAAGAAACATTTCATATTTAAAAAAAAAAAAGTCAAGAAGACATAAGACAATATAGTTGAATGTGTTTCACATTGGTGATTAGTCTAATTGTGCTGGTATTTGACCATAACAAAGGGATAAAATGGGGTACCAAATACCAAAGCTTGATAAGCTTAACCAAAATATTCTTATCTTTGGATTTCATTACCTTCTTCAAGCAAATTCGACTAAAGGCCATGCAAACATTAACTGTTGGAAGCACTTATGAAATATTCAGGCATTCAAATGTCTTAATTTAGAAGGTCTGGTTAGACCTGGAAGCACAGCCCTTGTACCATGTTACACAGAGTGCTAGTGGCTGGAGAAATGGCAAAACAAAAGTACTGCTCTGAGCTGGAGAGCTGAGACACAAAGCTAAATATATCGCTTCATTGGATAACAGCAATAAATTCATTATGAGAAACCTTTATAGCCTGTGGTATATTCCTAATCAGGACCAATTTCTTCAGGATTTGGGTGTAGGGGTTCTGGGCTGTGCTGTTTTGTTGAATGTTTCCATTGGTCTCACTAATTGGAACCAGCTGATTCTTTTTCCTGTGTATTGATTTTTTAAATCGTAGCAGTTAACAATGATTCTAATGTATCATAACACTTTAGACCTTAATCATATAGTGGGGCTTCTGCTTGTAGCTTTTGTTTGAGTTTTAATTAAGAAGACCTTGTGTCTCAAAGCCTGAGCTGGGTTTTTAATTGCTAGTATGTATATCACACAGACTTCAAAAGAAATAAAATATGTTTATAACAGAGAGCACAAAGGAGAGCTTTGAAATGTCTATAGCCATACAAAGTGACATAATTAAAAACCTCTGAGTGCCTCTGTGATATAAGACTTATATATATTTATTTATACATATTTATGAGGCAGATTGTTATATACCCTTAGACTTCACGAGGGAGAATTTTCAGCAATTATACTGAAAAATAATTACTACAAATTCAGACTACGGTGTTGATCAGGGCTCAAGGAAAACAGATTTATTTTCCTCAAAATGGACTTCACTTTTGATATAGTGCAGCAAGTAACACCTGAAAGCTCATCTGTGAAGACGAATTTTATAAAATAGAAGCAAAAATAACATTTTAAAATGTTTTGTAAATCATGCATGTTTTAAAAAAATTAATTCACTGTAAAAACCACAACTTTCTCAAGGATTCATTCATGCACAACTCTTTCCAAGACTATTCCAGAAATGGAGAGTGTAAAATTACTGGATCCAAACAGTTGTTCCTCACTGCCCTCTTCCAGTCATTAATACACACAAAAAATTCTCCTAGAAAACACCTCCTTGCATCTCTCCTACCAGGCACAAATATCCTTTCCAAAACTGTTTGCAGATATCTCACAAGAAGGCTATCAAGTGGGTGAAGTTGCTTCACTATACTAAATTCAACTTTTCCTAGGAAACAGGAATGCTGCCTGCCACCTACCCAAATATTTTGAGGCCATTAAATGTGCACATGTCACACAAAACAGGGGGTTTAAAGCAACAAATATAAAAGGGGACGGGGTAAGCACGGGAAGCATAATGGAAACAGCCCTCTGTGCTGGATAAAGCCATGGACATCAATCACTCACCTCCCCAAAATAGAGCCTACTGTACAAAGACAGCATGTGACATTCAAGTCACAATGCCTATAAATACAGAGAGCTCCAGTTGTAAACAGCACCAATGGAAGGCAGAGGACTAACCTGCAGCACAGTAGCTGCTGACCCAGGAGTCACTCTCCTCTAAGGCTGCTAGACCAATTCTGACCCTTTCACGATAACATCATTGCTTAAGTTACTTAAAGACTGACCTTTCTTATTTGATCTTCAAAGACTCTGCATGCTGAGAAAGACCATTGCGGGCTATTTCAGTGGGACAACTGCCTGATGCATGCAAGACCGTGCTATTCCAGAGATTTATATTTGGAACAGAATCAGAAAACTTAAAACAGACTCTGTATAGTGATAAATGATGCTACTCTGCCTAGCTGTGGCTGCTGAAGAAAAACTAGATAACCAAGCAACAGAAATACATGCAGTGAGGGAGGGTGAGGACAGAACTCTGTGCACCTAAATATCTGGAAGTAAAGAAAAGAGCCTGCCTCACTTTGTTTATTCAAATACGTAATAACAACAATTAGAGTGAAAAGTATTTCCTGATCCTAATTTTTATACAAAAGAAACCAAATGCTGCAAAAGCCAGATGTAAGCCTAACAAATTGCTTGCATACCTTAAATAAATCTATTTGCATGCACACCCTGGCAAATAGCATATAGTCAAATGATTTGCACAGACAGCTCAGGTTTTTTTTTCTCCAGGTGAGCGAGGCATTTAACTTAGGTCAACTGCTTCAGAGACCTTTGAAAATTTGACCTATGCGTTTCATTTATAAACATATCAAATGAACAAGCAGACTTATTTAACCACTGGAATTTGGCTACAAAGCATTCTGCCAGATTCTCCTCAGTTTCCTGCAACCTCCCTGAAGTCAATGGCTTGTTTGGCTGGAATTCAAGGAAGAATCTGGACCATTATCAATAACTGAAATCCTAATAAAGAAACTCAGAAAAAGCAATTTTACAAGTGAAGCACACTATGCAAGAGTAATTGTGAACAGGAACAATCCCACACTGAGAAAAAATGAATTATTCACTGTTTGTTACTTTTGTATTGGCCTCTATTGTCTGAATTAATAGATATAGTTTATAATTATATCTTGATTAACACTATTGTGTTCTAAATATAGAAGGTAAAGCAAGAAAATACCGTTTTTATTTGTTTCTCTCAGCCAATTATCTTTTCTTCTTGTCTGTGTGCTTCCCAAACATGAATAGAAACAGTTTGTGTCAGTGGTACATTTTTTTTCCCTGCTTTCATCCTTTTTTCTGGCACTGATTCTTAGTGAGCTGCCTTCCCACAACCAAGATGCTAGTCTTTCACTGAAGGGGGAGAGCTGTGGTTGTGCAGACACAGAGGAAGAATATGTGCTCAGGTTATCCTCAGTGAGAACAACGCCTTCTTCTCTAAAATAAACAACTCCCAGTAACAGTCAGTGCAAAGAGCAGTTCCTCACAGGACCACACCTTCCTTTCTTATAATCAAGATTTTTTTTTTCCCCCCTCACGAACTAATTTATTAATTTTTACCACATCACTTCATGTCTTTAAGTTAGGCTCAGTAATATGAGCAGAAATTTTGCACATGGGCAATTCAATAAAATTATTTAAAATTTAATGGAAGTTAAGGAAAAATGTATTTGGCCTCCCAAAGACAACAGATTTTCAAACACAGTTCTTTCAGATCCCAGAATGCCCTGTCAGCTACCATGCTGGAAATTCAATCATGAAAATGAACTTCATGATTGTGGAATCTACCACCTTGAACAATGAAAGGATTTATTTTAAAGTATGCTTTCCCCTACTTTGTTTTGTTTTGTTCATGTAATCAGGTTTTCATGCCTCCATGTGCTAGATTGTTATTTGATTGTGGGGTTTTCTTTTTTCCTTTCTCAGCTGATTTAAGGTACACAAATGCCAGCAGGAGCTAATAGCAGACTATTGGGTTAATCTTGGGTTGTATTGGCTCAGAGGGAGCCATCCTGGAGACAGTGGTTAGGCCACGGGTTTGGAAGCCCAAAGGAAAGGATTCCCACTTCTGACCTGTTCCTACTCCAGCTATGAAACCCTGCACCTATGCTTCTTCTTCTATAAAACAACACTAATGCCTTTGTCAAGAGGTTTGAAGTGCAAAGTGCAACATAACAGCAACCATAGTTTGTCTGCCATGCTGGTTCTATTTTTAAAAAATTAAATGCAGCTGCAGTAGCAAAGATTCAGCATTGTATCTTGCTGGAAGCCAACTAGCAGCATGGATGAATGTTGCAGATATTATGACAACTTAAGGACAGGTTACACAGGAAATGGGCTGTGGATACTAACTGAGGGACTAGCAACACATGAATCTGCTGAGCCTAATCTGATGATCCCTTTTGTACAGCTAATAGGCCATTCCCCTGGAAAAGGTACTTGAGAATTCTTCCAAATCGGAGTGAGAGAGCTTTGTAGGTAGTTGAGAAAAGGATGAGAGGCAAGAACTCTACCCACTCACACTGCAGAGCACATACATGCTAAGAAAACAGGAGAAACATCGTAAACCCAGAAAAACAAACCTTTCTTTTTCCATAAATGAGATGTCATTAGAAAGCATTTTGTGCCATGTGAAAGAATAAAGGACATTATTCTGCATTGTTAGAGATGCCACCTCTCTTAAATTTGATTCGCTAATAGCATTCAAGTAGTTTCTATTTAAAGACTAAGTAGCTATATTTTGCAATTAATAGACAATAATAATTCAACTAGCATTCAATGTTTTCCACACTATTAAGAGACAATACGGCTTTAAATAGATTGTGATTTCAAGACATAATTTTATTTTGGATTTTATTGCAGTCAATTTTAACATATTCCTGCAAAATAGTATGCTATGTTTCTGTCGCTGATAATACTATGGGATTTCTGACCTGCCTAACATATATACATTGTCATCATTCTACTAGAAAAATCAGGAGAATCCAACAGATTTTTGGTCCTGAAGGAACCAATTATAACTCTACTTATTAAAAAGAACTAAACTTTCATCTACTTGTATAATAATAAAAAAAAAAAAAAATCTGAACTATCCTGAATTTCCCTAGTAGAAATTTAAATCCCTAAGCATCAATTTTCATCAAATAGAATACATATATTTTTACATTAAATAATTTTACAGAAAAAAATTATTAATATTATGAACATGACTCTTTGTTCCCACATGTTTGTAGCTGCAGTTCAACAAAATTATACAAATGAAGAGAAATAAATCTTGGGTACTTTGTGTACTCCTCAAACATGCCTTATGACCCCTTCTCACAACACAAAAAAAAAAGCAACACAATTTATTGCTTAATCAATAATACCGAATTCCTTCTCACTAAGACAATGCATGGAAGAATTGATGAGTGGGGGAAAAACACTTCAAGTTTTCTACTTAGCACTTAATTGTCAAGAGAATTCCACTTTTCCTAGGATGCTGGCTCAAGAAATCATGAGAATACTGGAAATCATTGCCCACATATACATCAAATTTTGCGCTGATTTCAGTAAGTCCCAAATTTTATCCAGACCTCCTCTACCGCTGTGTAAGGGGATTAATAGAAACTTTATTTTTTTTTAATTTTGAATCAAAGATTTAGAATAACAACCACACAATTACCACCTTTTATAATCTGAAAGATATTTCTACACACAGTTTGTGCAACTGGGAAGAAGCAGTACCAAGCACTGGCACCTCTGCACCTCTTCCTCTGCTCCCAGGTACATGGCTGACGTCAGTGAGCTGATGTAACTAACCTGCTGTTTTGTGATAGCATCCCTGATACTGCCTGTAACAGATTGTGACAAACTCCATTTCTTTGGCACACTCATCCATCATTGCAAAGATGAACATTAAAAACCAGGGTGAGCAGACTGGAAAGGATGGCACCCTCTATCATGACAGCTATTTCTATTTTTTTTTTTTTTTAACTTTCAAAAATCCTCAATCCCCTTCTTAAAATATCTGCAAAGGTTTCAAATTTGATCTAGTGAGATACCTTTAATGTCTCCAAGGAGATCACTCGTGTTTAATTTTTCCATCTTCTCCTTCCAGTCTTTAGAAAGTAGCTTTTCCATACAGGATGAATCTAATTAAAGAAAAAGAAATAGAATTATCAAACATATTCTTACAGGCAAACAGGTGCCACCTCCATTTTAACACTCTTCTCTCAGTACCAGTCAAACCATAGCTTAGAAAGGAAATGAACTCGCAGCCAAACTGAGTTCTTATTTAACTGCATTTTAAATCCAAAGTAATTCCCCTGAGGTTAATGGAGTTACTATGGATTTAACAAGGGTCTAATTGAAAGAAAAACTTCGGTGAGTACTTATGCATGCTAACTGCCAATTTACATGCATAGATTGCCAACGTATATACGAATTCTGCCTTTTTCATTTGAGAATGATTGTACACTCGAAATTATACATGAAGATTTAGTAGCTTTTTTTGGAAATTTGGCACACAGTGACATCTGAAACCCATTTTTATACCCATGTCAGTGAAAGAGTTATTCGTATAATGTCTCCATGGAATTCATGAAAGCACTCTACATATTCGATGTTCACAGTATCAGGAATTTTCTCAGTACTCTATAAACAACATGCAATGATTAGAAGATAGGTTTTCGTCACAGCAACTTCAGAATACATTTCAAGGCTTTGCCCCAGTCCGGGAGGCCTTCTGTGGGCAAAACTGTCACTGAAGTCATTACACTTTGGAGAAAGTAAAAGATTGGCCCTAGTAATCTTCTTATGATCAGACCCCAATCCCACTACAAAATTTCATACTGAGCATAACAGACTTCAATAAATTCTAAAGGTTTTTTTCAGTTCCTAAATTAAACTAATTGGCTCCAATGCCTAAATTATAGATAACCTTGCAGATACCTAGAAAAGGTGGATTTTAAGATAGAAATCCTTATGAAGGAAGCATACAAGATGCAAATTCTCCTGGAGGGAGCCTAGAAGAAGGATGAAGAGAGACTATTTACAAGAGAACATAGAGACAGGTTAAGGGGGACTGGCTTCAAACTGAAAGAGAGTAGGTTTAGAATAGATATTAGGAGAAAATTCTTTACAATGAGGGTGGTGAGGCACTGGCACTGGTTGCCCATAGAAGTTTTGGATGCCCCTTCCCTGGCAGTGTTCATGGCCAGCTTGGATAGGGCTCTAAGCAGCCTGCTCTAGCGGGAGATGACCCTGTCCATGGCAGGGGGTTGGAACTCAGTGATCATTAAGGTCCCTTCCAACTCAGGCCATTCTGTGAGTCTGTGGTTGATGTGATGTGGGTTTTTATAACTTTCAGGAGGCACAATTCAGATTTCTAAACAACTATCAAGAAACCCTCAAAACAACTCAACACTTATTTTTCCTTCCCAGTTAGCAATAAAATCCCTGCTAAACTTTGTGTGCTTACTTTCACCTGTAGGTAGAATCACCAACAATGTCTCTGCTAAACTCCATGGAAACCCTTAGGCCCAGTTTGCAAAATATCAAAACCATTACCTACGTGTAATTTCTATGTCTTATTTGTTCCCAAAACAAATTATTGCAAGGGGTCTGTTGTAAGGCCACACTTCCCCCTGGGCAGTGCTGAGCACAGAGTTCCTTAATGCAGGCACTAGGAACAGCCACACACCTTCTGTTCCTAGAAACTCTCTTTGCAGGGGGACACTTGTTTTAGAAGACTGATTTGCACAATGCTTTCTAAGTAGCTAATAATATTCCAAATTTTAATTATTTTTGTGCCGGTCCCACTCCAGCCATGAGTTAAGAGTGAGTTGCACGAGAAGGCAGAATTCAGTCTAGCTTAACTCCCCCTAAATTACTGGCAGATTAAGGTCAAACAGCAGCTGAAATTCTCATTTCAGCAGTCCCAGCAGAAGCACTCACACACGTGAAAGCAAGAGCAAAAAGCCCAGATTTAAGAATGGCAACACAGATCATATCATTGCAATGGGTAACAGTTTGTTCCTCTTCAGAGGATTCCAAAAATACTCAGAGGGAGGAGAAACATTCAAAGAGGTCACAAAAGGAGGAGTTAAAGATTTAGGGAGAAGTTTAAGGAAGAAAATGATCATAGGACCAATCATACTTTAGGGTACTAGTCATTTCAGCCTAAAAATTCATTAGTATAACTCATTTGACATAAACAAACCAACAAAAGCCCCAAACAAAACAAAAACCAGTTGAAAGCAAACCAAAGTGTAACTACCAAAAGATCAAAGATCAGGTTTTAATTGCAACACATTTTCACCGTGCAAGCCTCCATGGAAAGAAAACACAGCTCATAAATATTTTTGAAGTAATATTTCAGCAGAAAAGCTAATTTATTTACTAATTATATCTTTCTATGAAAGAGACAAAATTAAGGAGCTGTAAGTTGCAATAGGCAGTGTTAAAATACTAGTTATATAATAACAATTTACTTTTAACAATAACAGGCACTTATTACTTTTATGAGTTCTGGCCTGATAATAGGAGAATCAAGAAATAACCATCAATTATCAATAGAACATTATAATTTGTCCTTTTTGTGATATCATGATTAGTTTAAAAAGAGGTTTCTGTGTTTCTCCCCTGCCAAAATTTCAGACCCCTCATCCCTGAAAAAAAAAAAGCTCTAGAATTTTATTTTAGTGTTTGCTATAAGTTATGTATTCTACTGCTTTTAACTAAGATGCTTTCCTCAATTCACACAAAAAAAAAAAATTCAATAAAAGAGGAAAAACAAAAAGAAATATCTAGCATATCACTGGAGTTGATAAAATACTTTCCTCAAAAGCACTTGTTTTATTTCTTCTTTCACTGTTCCTAAGAACACCCATGCTTATCTGTAGTGGTTTTATATTATGTAAGGGCAAAAAATGTATTTCTAAAGACAGAATGGGAAAGAGCTAGATTGAAAAACAGCTCTATTTGTGTGCCTTTTTGATTTAATCACATTGCTAGTTAGAATTTTTCTCTACAAATGACTGAAAAATTCCTTAAGAAAGAGTTCTTTTAACACCCCTATCTCATTCAAATTCTGTGTTCTGGATCTGACCACACAATTTATAGCTACTGTATTTTGCTATTCGGAGGGTTACAAAAATGATTACGCAATGAGCCTTTTAATAAACTTTTTTATATCATTGCAAAAGTGACACTGTGAAAATCCTGTAAGTTTTCTATTACCATGTTTATTCTGCATAAGTTTTCAAATTTAAAATAATGATACGTGGTTAAAGCCCTCTGGATGTCCTCCACATTAGACCCAAAACCAAATATAAAGGCTTATACTTGAAAGGCATGACTCCCTTCAAGTTCTGTATTCCATGTTCACAAACACACATTTTAAAAAGGTTTGTGAATCAGAAAGGGTTTTTTTCTGCTCTCTGTACTGAAAATTAATTTTTACAGACATATAAAATCTACAGAGATATCTTCTGACATAAGTAAAATGTCTTCATCCATATTGATTCATTTTCTGATTTGATTCATTATAGAAACAAAACATTTACTTGGAATCCAGCACTGAACAGAGAAGAAAGGAGCCCGAATTCACATCTGCACTGCATCATTCTCCCTACACTGCTTCAGCACCATTCCAAAACCTTGTGGATCCTGACATTTTCAAAATTCAGGGGTATTCTTGCTAAAGACAATTATAAAAGAAGCAATGAAAGAAATTAGCATTTATACATTTTTAGCTCTTCTCGCTGACTTTATAAACCACAGTTAGGCTTATGCTGCAAAGTAACATATTTTCTACTGGCACATGTAAGATCAAACTCGTGAAGTTGCACTGGAGCAATTTATTCTATTAAAAAACACGCAGCTTCTCTCCCTTTATATTCTTCTCTTGTGAACGAGGAAAAGATTTCCTTCAAGGACAGCAAACAGGTTAAGTATAATTATGATGACTAAATTAAATCATTTCATATTATTTAATATCACGGTTTGTTACATACTTAGTTAGCAATTTTAATTGTAAACTAAAGGACTTTAAAGCACTGTGAGAATCTTGTTAGACATGACAGTTTTGCAAAGGTGAATGAGAAGAGGATGTTAAAAGATATATAATCAGGAAAAGGAAAAAAAAAAAAAAAGCTGAGGGGGGAAAAAACCCTAGGTGTTAGATGAAAAGGATCTCTTCACAATGACAAAGCATCGATGAAAAGAATTAACATTTGTCCGTTGGGTAATCAATCAGTCATGGAATGGATGGAATCCAGCTCTTTGTTGCACGCCCGTGATGAAGAACGAGCGTGTTAGCTATCACAGCCAAGCTCTCAAGTTCTTCTGACTGAATGAAAGTCATCTTGTTTGAATCAGGACTAGTTTTTGCCTCTTGTCTCATCCTTATTCTCCCCCATTTTCAGTTCTGGGGTTTTTTTCCCTTTTAATTTCACTTTTACATTCTTCAACAAGTTACTCACCCCAGCTATAGCTTACATGAATACTGTATGACCTGACAGTGGCCTGCACCTATCCTCATTGATTTGGGGGGTTTGTTACTTTTTTTTTTTTTTTTCACCTCTTAATTCACTGAAGTAGCCTCCTATTACTTTCTTTGAAATACAGATTAAAAAAAAAAAAAAAAAAAAGACATTCATGCCATGTGTGAGTTTTTGTTTTTTTATGGTGAAGTCATACATAAAAGAAAACCTAAATGTGAGAGTGCAGCAGCAAAACTTCAAAGCATTGACTGTCAGACATTATTATTTCAAATCAGCTTTGACTTTTTGAGACTTAATAAAACACTATAGTACAGACTGGCATATTTATAACACCTATACCAGTGATCAACTGAACTGTCTTATTCTTTTTACTGTGCAGTGCCTTGTTATTTCCTTTATAATAAGCTTCCCTCAAAACATGTTGTAACAATACTGCAAACGGATAATTATTAATGATATGAGCTCTAAAACATGACTTGTTTTGCATACAATTCTTTTTGAATACACACATTACTTTGTGACAGAAGACAAAAGCACATTGATTTATTAATAATGATTGCAAATGCACAGCAAGTTCATAAACAATACAGAAATATAATTCAATCAAAGGTATAGAGGTACAGGTGACATATTTCTATGTGCATCTGAATTGCTACATCTCAAGGAAAGAAGCACTGGGAAAGACAAGGCAAAGGATTTAGAAGAGAAATCAGGCATGCTGCAAGAGAAATTGCTCTAAAATGTGATCAGATCCACAGTAGGAGGAGAATGAAGTTCTTTTCTGCATTTTAGGGGAATGATACTACAGAACTAAAGGCATCTTTGTCTCTACTTCAGGACTAAGCCTATATATCCTATTATATATCCTATTATATATCATATTATATATCCTATTATAATTTAGTAGATACTTTAAATATATGACATTTGAGCAGGGTTTGGGACTAAATATCAATTTGCAAGTTCCTTCATCTCTAATGTTCTATATTCCCCAAGCTACTCCCATTGCTTTTATTTGCCTTCAGCCCCATGGGAGAAAAGGTGTCCTTCTGACCAGCCTTTGTCAAATGAGTTCACATGCCTCATTCAAGTCTGTATAAGAAAAACAGCACAAGTGGAATTAGCCTGTCAGCATCTATGAAATATTTGTTTGAGAAAAAGTATTGTGTGGCAGGTTTTTTTTTTTTCTTTGAAAGAATGTTAAATAAGCTTATGAACTCCTTGTGACAGACATTTGTGTGCTTTCCAGGCCTATTGCACCTGATTCCTTATACAGAAGAGCTGCTTTTTCCCCCAAAACCAAAGCTGCAAATTAACATTACAGTGACTACCATTCTTGGCCTGCTTCCTCTTGCACCTTTGCACATCTCACCCCATGCTTCACATGCAAACGTGTTTTTTTCAAGTGGGTGAAGCTAAGGACATGACATCTAAAAATAATAACAACTCAATACATCACAGATCGAAAAAGAGAAGATCTGTTTCAATATTCTTTGCAGAATATTAAATCCTCTTCTGAGTAGAGAAAAACTAAATGAAACCAGTACAAGTATTTCTGAATAATAGTCAAGCAGAATTTAGATTTACCCAAGTCAATCTTTTTCATTTAAAATTAAGCTAAAACAGCAAGTCCATTTTTGCTGTTATTAGATCCAGTCATTAAAATAGTGAAATTTTCAGAAAACTGAGTATGTTTTTTAAAAACATGTAATGAGTTTTACTAAACCTGTGTTGGGACCTTTAGTTAACAGATCACTCTCTGAGTACAGAGCAACAGCTTGCTTATGTGTCTTTTGGGAGTTCACTGCCAATCAGATTTCCTTGAGATAAAGAACCGCCTAGTGTAGAATGAAATCATAAAAATATTTCCTGATTTTCCCACTTTGTGTTACGTATTTTAAAATTATACGCAAACTCTAACATTTCAGTAGCAAAGAGAAAAGCAAAAGGTTAATTTAATTCACTTGGAAAGAACACAATTTTATAATCTTCTAACAATTTGAAATTAAATCAAGGATTTCATGTTTTCATTCACTACTTGAAAAATAAAATACAGTTTAACCATGAGTATTAGACACTTAACTGCTGGATGGTATATCTGCTCTGTTTTAATCCAAAGACGTAACATTTGTGTAACATTACTAAAATAGATTTTTGGTTGCCATAGTTCCTTTTTCTCTTCTTTCAAACGCAAATTATCCTTTTCTGTCTCAATAAACTTTAAATAAAGGAGACAGCAACAATACAAAACTAATCAAAAATCAGCCTGAAGGCTTAAAATCCATATTTGCTACTGCCTCTTGCTCATAAGCAGCTTGGCTTCAATCTTGCTGTCAGTGGAGGAGCAGGTCAGGGGAATCTCATCTCATCCTTCTCTATTTCCATACCGTTCCTGTACCATAATTAATTGTCATGGTCTAACAGAAAATAAAATATAAGGCCTTTGGACATGTTGCTAGCCAGAGAACTGATCTCTTTGGCCAAATTCTCAAGAATTTTTCAACTTAATAAACTCTCCACACTCAAGTTCTTGAAAGGTAAAAAAAACAATCCCAATACAAAAATGACATTTAGAACCGGAAAAGGTGCTAATTTCTTTTGCTTTTTTTTATCGCAAACTACAAATAAAATAAAATAAAATAAAATCTTTCCTAAATTATATGTCTTGCTTGGGATGTTAAGGAGACAAATAATCCTGGCCAGTCACTTATTCCGTCCTCTTATATTGACTCTTTCCTATCCAACTCTGTAAAAGCTAAAAAAAAAAAAAAAAAAAAAAAAAAAAAAAAAAAAAAAAAAAGAAGAAGAAGAAGAAGAAGAAAATCAAACAAACAAGACCCAACCAACCAAAAAAAAACCCCACAACCAGGCAACAAAAAAAAAAAAATACAATTATATGCAAAAGGCAGTCAGCTCACACTAGATGTTTTCTTGCAAGAGCAATGATGGAAATGCAACTGAGATCTGACTACCTAACACACCGTTTTGTTCAGTACAGGGAACCAGGCAGATCTGCCAATTGCTGCACATTTTTTCATAGTGACAAGATTTCCACAATATGATAAAATTAGAACTGTAAGAGCTTGGAGAGGTCTCTTAACTTTTAATTAAAACTCTCCAAGATCACTAAAAATAATTAGACATTAAAATGTTCTGGTTTTCCTCTGAATTCATTTGCACTACTTGAATGGTCTAGATCTTGCATGAAACAACAGACATTCTAAACAGAAACACTGAAATTTATCTGGGGGTGATTTCCAGACCTGTTTTTTATGATGCGGATAGTGGGAAAAACTGTAGAGCCTGAACTTCTACCAATTCTCCCTAAAATGGTTTGTTTCAACAGGAATTCTCTGGTGCAAGGAGCAGAATCCTTCTCAGTGCAAAACTCTAGATAAAAAGGAGTCTGAATTTCATGGAAAGAACAGCCCAAGATACAGTCCTGACCTTTATTTTTATTTATTTATTAAAAAGCAGGACCTTTAACCTTGCAAATGTTTTTGTTCTCTTAAAATAACTCATACAATGCTATATGCCATGCTATTTTTAGAAGAGCAACAAGAGAAAGCATGCTTTTCCCATACAGCAGGGCACTGATATAAACATCAACACAGATGCTCTGTGAGAGAGAGCTGGACTTCTCAAGCACTTGATCATTAAGGAATGCACCAACTGTTTTAGATAATCTCGTGCCAGCTCCAGTTCTGCTCCACACTCCCCCTTTGGGAGTGGCAAATCTTGTCCTGCTCCTAATTTTTCATTTTACTCACTCCTCCATTTTTTTTTCTCTTCCCCCTAGAACAGAGGGAAAAAGGCATTGTGTGCCAAGCAAGGCAAGACTAGAATCACTTCCCCAAACAGAGCAAAACTTTCAGACAATTAACCCTCCCCTCTTCTTTCAGATAAATTACTAAGTATAAAATGCAATCTGTTTCCTTTGTTTACTCAATATGAACAATTTGTAAATGACTCAAGGATGAAATTCAGAAAATGTTGTGCTAAATTAGAACCATTATAAACATGCTAATGACTGCTCAACTAAAACATGCAGGATCAGTGTGAAGAAATATATTTAGTTCCTGTGAAATACAGTTGTATTGCCTCAGAACTATTTGGTCACTTAATTGTATATGATTACTTCAGGAAAATGTTAATTTCATGAACACTGCACTAGACAATACACTCCGTATGTCAAAAGAAGCTTTCTCAAGTGTCAGTGTAATTGCTTGGATGCAATGTTTTGGCATATCAGAACAAGAGAAATATCTTTTAAGTCTATTAAAATTAAATGTACATTTCATTCCTCCACTTAAAATCTCCATTCCATGATAAGCTATATTTTACTGTTAGATTGGCTGTATTCACTGAAGTTATTCCCTTATTTGCATTACAATGATGGTGTACAGTATATTACAGTATTCACCTATTCTCTAAGTGTCTGCACCTCTATTTACTTTCAAAGTGAACATATAATATAGGCAAGAGAAAGTGGCTTTAGGCTTTAAACAACAGCAATCAGGGATAGGCAGGAAGAGGGGAGCACAATTTGCTTGCAATCCCTGGCAAAAAGACTATATAAACTGATATGAAAAAGGAGAATGATACCCTTATTTTCCTGTCTCTTGCTATGTACCTATACTAGCAAAGTAACAAAATCAATAGGATTTGCAATATTTGTCATTTTGTGAAAGGAGAAAGTTGTGCTAATGGAAGCAGATCTCAGTTTTCATTCTTTTCCTTGCCTCCACATCCTCTCATCTCTTTTTATTTAACAGCTCTAGATTTTCTTTTCTTTTTTTTTTTTTAAAGTGGAAAAGAACAGACTGAGCCAATAGCTAAGCTAGAACTCATCAGCCCAGCTCCATCCCAGCCTACTTAGTCTTCAATAGATTTGAAATTTCTCCCAATATTGAGCCTAATTATTCTTTCTCATAATCTCCATACCTCTGTATCTAGTTACAGTCTTTTTATTACCCTAAACAATTCACTCTCATCTTTGGTATCCACTCTTCTCAAACGCTTCTGAGTTGAAGTGCCATTTTTCTTATTATTACTCAAATATTTAGAGTGTAATATTTAAATATTTCTTTGTTAAACTGCTCAGGAAAAAAATAATGCACCATATTCTTTTTGTACATGGAGCATCTCTCTTTTAAAAATTAATTTCCCTAGTAGGTCAAGAAGCTGCAGATGGAATGCCAGCCTGTGTCCAGCTATGTACTAAATCCAGGCATTTTATTAAGGACGGGGTGGGGGGGGCAGATTTTCTTTTCTCTTAACATTGCACAACTCTTCTTGGTCTAAGCTGAAGCAAGAAGAGAATCCCACCTCAACTCAAAAAATTCTCTGGTAGCACAAATAGACATTTATGTTATTGCTCCTTCTCCTATCAAGTGCAATCCCAACTAAGTATTTTATCTTTTAACAAGGTAGAAGTTCTCTAAAATTAATATGAAAATATTAGGCTAAGTTTTGAGGACTGAAAACATCCTAAACAAAAGACAAAATTGTGGAGGCTCCTTCACACCAGGTTAGTTTCAGAGAATTGAGGGAATGGGAGTGAGGGGACTTCCTGAAAAGCAAGGAAAATCAGTTTCTATTAAACTGATTAATGTTCCTTGCAAAATTTGTGACACCAGATGACTTATGAAAAAAACCTGAATGATTCAAAAGACCTCTATTTTGTTCCCCCAAATCATGTTCTACTCATTACCCTAATAATGCAGTAATAAACATCTGTTTAATTATTTGAAGTCTTCTTAATATTGTGTATAAAAATCTTAACTCAGCTCATACATAAAATATTCTGAAATTAAAACAATTGTATAACAAAAGGAATTTTTCATGAGAAATCCTTAAGCGTTTTTATATGTAAAAGTATAATACAAAGCAAGCAAAATAATATGCTCTTGATTTGAAATTACTTCAAACAAGGATGGGAAGGAATGAAAACAATAGCTAGAATCTCCTCTCTATTTACCATTTCTGAAGGTCTCTTTGGCACATGATGCAGTCTTCTCCAGGACACTAAAATACACTGACAAAATCGGTTCTGTATCCCCTTTTTCACTACTAAAATTTTGACTTAAACAAATTATCATACCCTATATAAACATAAATACAGATCAAGCAAGAATTTCCTGAGCTAATTCCAACAAACAGAGCTTTAAAAGGTTTACAAATCTCACGAGCACCAGTCCACTTGCCATACACTTAAAGAACCATTTAGATTGGAAAATATCTCTAAGATCATGGAGCTCAAGCATTAAACTAGTACTGCTATGGATATGTATTTCTGGAATAATAGCTGCGAAAAGACTTTAGAAAATAAGGCATTAATATCTTCAAGACTAATATTCTTGCATTTTCATTTCCCTATATACATAGAGGAGAAAATTAACCATCATTTTTATTCCTATAAAAGAACATTATTCATTTTTTAAGGTCAAGTAATGGAAAGATATGGAAATCTTAGGATTAGCATTCCCCAGGAAGTCCTAATTCAGCCCCTGTGTACATTATGATACATTCTTTAAATATTTTTTCAAATGTACACAATTTTTTGCATGGTATTCTTGCTATATTCAGCATATGGGATAATCCCAGATGAAAGCAGAAACTGGAAGTGCAGAGCAAATGAGGCTGCTGCCCATGCAGTCATTGGCTATGTTTCATTGCAAAAGTTCAAAGAAACTAAATGAATGAGGGAGAGAACTGCAAAAGGAGAAATGATGGGTCGCAGTTTCATTCTCTGGGAGCTCAATTTAAAAAAACTTGGGGCTTTATTTGAGGAACTGCTGAACATTCACAGCTGCAGCTGTGTCAATGTAAAGTAAATGTAAAGACTGAGGCTATAATATATATAACTATATATAAACTGCTGCACAGAGTTAGGTCCCCTGGAAAAGAATCAGGGCCTAAGCACCTCAAGCTGAACAACCAAGAAATCAATGACATTTTTAAAGTCATATTCTTAGTCTCACACCTGTGAAGTTGGCACCCTGACTACATATTTTTCCTCTTAAAGATTTTGAGATGATAATTTGTTTGTAGCACATTTACTGAATATTCTGGGGGAAAAAAAAAAACAAGCCTCTAGCCAATTGTGTAGTATCCATATCTTCTGAGCACAGCTTGAATAATAAGCAATTAATAGACACTAAAGCTTCAAGTTGCCCAGCAAGAACTTAACAAGTTATTGGATAGTTTGACATTCATGGAGGATCATCCTGTTAGTGAACTGGATGAATTAGAATTCTTCTTCAGGAAAAACTATTGCTTATTCGTATAAGAAAATTGTACTTTTCTGCATGGAAACAAAAACTGGTTTCATTTCAATACGTGTTAAGTTCTGTTGGGTAGCTGAATAAAGCTTGCACCAATTATGCAGACACAGTGCAAAATTAAACTGTTTAAACCTGTGATTTTTTACACAGGTATATAAACAGACTTTTATAAATTAGATTTAGTAGTCAGATTTGGAAACAATGCCAATTTGAAGAGTACTAATCACTCCAAATTAAAGACAGAGTGAACATGAAGTAGTTCCTGCACACTGGACTTCACAAAATAAAAGTACTAATGATAATAAAGCAGTGCATATTGCACCCCATCCTGGTGCAGCAAAACAGAGCAACCCCCTTTTGCTCACCCAGCTGAGCAAATCTTGACACCCCCATGCACAGGCTGACAGATTTCCATACGGTCCCCTCTTTGCCAAGAGCAAGCACTGTCACACTTCTATGCACTAATTGACACTCTTCCACAACAGAAAATAATTTTTGCCCCCAAAGCTGGAGCAAAAAATTAAACCTCATAAACATCTTCCCAAAATATATGACATAGTAAGACAATAAATACCTGAGTGAAGAAAATTGCGGTCATTTGTAAACATCTGAGAGATTTAATAATACTTAATAATCTGCTACACAAAAGGCAAAAAACTTATGCAGTGCAATTAAACCTTCACAGCTACATAGAAGGTAAACTACAGTCAAGTTCACACTACCCATATCAAGTTATTTTAAGTTCCTATTGTGCTACTAAACATTCTTCTTTTCCAGAATCCTCCTCACTACAAACAAGAACAAGTCCATGCAGCTCAATTATGCCATAACCTTCACTGAAAGTTATATTGAAGGAAAAAAATATAATTTACACAACTTCTGTATTAAACATTTAGTCTTCTTGCTTTTGTTGATTTTATCTAGACTCTATAGTTACGAGGAGTTTAAATTTATGAGGTGAATTTTAGCTGCATAACTACCCAGAAAATTTAGGCATGCATGAAATTCTACTCAGCTATTTTGAAATTGTAGATTAATGTAGGTTTATGATATGCTCTTTACTCAAATGCAAAAGAATCTAACACAGACTTAGTTGTTTAGATGTTTTGTTGGGTTTTCTTCAAATTTAGGACGAGTAGAGAATTCCATGCTATCAGAACGAAAGATTATTCAGTTATAAATCCTGGTTCATGATCTCGGACATTATTTATTCCAAAGAACAGGACAGGCAGGAAATATCTTTCTTTGAACCCTAAATGACATAGTATATTGAAAAATCATTCTATTCACTGAATCTTTTCACTCAGATGATGGTGTGCAGCTCCTGGTCCTGCAGAGGACACCCCAAGAGTCACACCATGTACCTGAGAGCATTGTCCAAACACTTCTTGAGCTCTGTCAAAGTGGTACTGTGACCAGTTCCCTGGGGAGATGTTCAGTGCCCAGCCACCCTCTGGGTGAGGAACCTTTCCCTCAAACCTCTCCTGACACAACTTCAGACCATTCCCTTGGGTCTTGTCACCACAGAGAAGAGATCAGTCAGTGACTGCCCCTCCTCTTCCCCTCACGAGGAAGCTGCAGACTGTGATGAGGTCTAATATTGCCTTATTCATTTAAATACGTTACCAAATTCAGTGCATGAGTAACAGGCAAAGATTTGATTCCTTTTGCATTCAATAATCACATACTAATGCACTTCATGCACTTGTGCTCTAGGAATAACAAAATGTAATAATAATCCTTACACTGTACTTCCTTTTAAAGTATCTTCAGCAAGGGCACTGTGGGATTCCTAAGGTTTTTATGTACAAAGGCTGGATGTATGGACTTCATACAGAAAACTAATGTGGTCACCACTGTTTGAATGTGCAGTGCCAAGGCCTGTTACTATGAAGCCAAAGGCAGAAGTTTGGGCTGCTGCCAGGGTTCTCCACGCGGTAACAGTTAGGTCCACCTAATTTGTGTTTACATATATTAAATTGAGATCAGTCTCTTACTCTTTGGTTCCATTTTCACTGTCTTTACTCCACAGGAAAATGTCTTTCTGTGGTTTTTATCTTGATGTTATTCACAAAACTTATGGTAGTTAGACAACTGTACAGGCTTTTTTGTCAATTAAACACTCCTCTAATCTCCAGGCTGCAAATCTGCCTGAACTCTCCTCCTGCATTTGCCCTCACACTATTAATATAATCATGAGCACTAGGAAGGCAGAATCTCAAACATTGAAAGTTACACGTCTCTGGTTCCTTAAGCTTTTTTTAAACACTTATTTATGGGCAAGGTATAATTTACACCACCTTATGTATGGCTGGGCAGGTGGCACACTGTGACTGCTGCTCCTTATATCAATATCTAACGTCAATGTCAGTGGTGCCCACTTTTCCACACCAATCAGATTTTCACCTGTTCTCTCTTATTATAAGATTTGACTGAGAGCCCTCTGTGGCAAGGACTGTTGTTGGTTTTACTACTGTTACATGTGCAGCACCTCATGTACTTTCTCAGAGAAACTCCTGGGGAAAAAAAAAAAGTTGTCATGAAATATCTTAATTGCTTCTAGTAAACTCAGGGACTCTTCAGGAGTCAGTGGCCCAAGCTGCATGAGAAAAATTTAGGCTTTTTTAGGTTTCCTTTCCTTTCAGAGCTATATATTTTACATAACTTACTATCTGAAGGGAACAACTGCTCAAAGGCAGAGGTCAATGAACATCGAACCTTGGCCTGCACACAGACATAAAGGTTTTATGCACAGCATAGCTTTTCACAAGGCAAAGTGGATACTTTGGTCCCAGGTCCCAGAGCTGCTGGTACAGTCCATGAATGCTGACAGTTACTTTTTCTTTTTTTTATTTTATTTTATTTTTATTTCTACTGTCATATTGCTCAAGTTTCTTGAGAAACTCAAATTTTTTTTCAATTCTAGGCACGTAAGAATAGTGCCAAATCATTGTATTAAGGGACAACAATTCCTTTCTGTGAACTATCCCACATCCAGATATATTCTGGAATTGTCCAAAAGCCTTTTAGCTGACAGGAAATAAACTGTTTCCTTCTTCAGCAAAATGAAACTCCCTAATGAGTTTATTAGCCTATAAACCATGATGTAAATGTGAACTTTGATACAAAGACAATGACATCTCTTTTCCACTGTAAACTCTAACTGGGCCTTCTCAATATCTAAGACTACTGGAAATCAGCCCTAGAACTTACCTTAAAGAATGTCAATTGCCACATTCTGTTACTTTTCTGTAGTTATTTACAAAATTAGTATTAAATTTACTCATTTGTTTTCATTACTCTTTTTTCCTCTTTTTACACTAGTGAAATAATTTTAAAATATGGATACTGACAGAGATGCAGGCCCTAATAGAATTTTGCACCCCTTATGGTTTACTAAATAGCTGATCAGAGAATAAGAACAAATATTGCCAATAAATGCATTAGAAAACCAGGATAATTGTTTGCTGTAAAGGCATGTAGGAATCAGCACGTTGGATCAGACTGCTCAACAACCCTTTTGTAACAATGGAAACTTTTGCAAAGACTAGATTAAAAAATTTAATACCATAAGCTTGTAACCTGTACCTCAATAATACTTTTTCCTTTGAAAAAGCTTCCAGAATCTTACATCAGAAACAAGAAGGACCAGTAGTCCAACAAAAAGGTCAGTACAGTTTGGCCAAAGAGAAAACCACAAAAAATACTTTCATACCATGAATTTTGCATCCCCCCAAAAAAAATGTTTTCTGCCAGGACAGGTACACACATTCTTATCTTTGCTCAATTCTTTATTTTTCAAACACTGCTTTTGCAGCCTCCTGCTCCTTGCTTAGCACATGGAATCACAGATTCCATGAGGGAATTGGAATGACCCTTACAGATCACCTAGTCCCAACTCCCGTACCACAGTGGTACATCTCCCACTAAACCAGGCTACTTATCCAACATGGCTTTGAACAGTGCCAGGACTGGGGCACCCACAACCACCTGGGCAACCTGTTCTGGTGATTAACCACCCCCACAGTAAAGAATTTTCTGTTAATATCTAAACCAAATTCCTCTCTTTCAGTTTGTACCCATTTGCCCTTGTCCTATCACTACTGTTCTTGAAAAAGCATCCCTCTGCTGCTTCTCAGTAACTCCTTCAGATACTGGAAGGTTGCCATGAGGTCTCCATCAAACCTTTTCTTCTCTAGGGTGAGCAGTCCCAAATTTCTCAGCCTAACTTCACAGGAGAGGTGCCCCAGTTCTCTTACCAACTTCATGACCCTCCTCTGGACTTGGTCCAACAGGTGCATGCAGTATTCCAGGTGGGAGTCATCCTAATCTTAAAGCCCAATTCCTCTTCTTTTGCTGGTGTTCTGGATTCAATTCACAGTATTACCAGCAAAGTTACCCATAAGATCTACCCAAAATTAGGCAATTCATATCAGCTCCTAGATGTAGTACATATATCGAAAACAACACTGTGCAAACCAACGTCAATTGCATTCTGTAACAATTTTCCAGGGCCCAGCAGTGAAGTGCAAAGTCCTACACTTGACCTTCTTTATGTCTTGCTGCTCAGAGGCTGTGACTTCGACAGCAACATATTACAAAAAAATCTGGATCAAATCTGGCAAAGAAAGGGATCATTTATAAGTCCTCTGTGGGTACATTCTGTCTTCAGTGTGTGGCTGAAACTCCCATTAACACTAACATGAGCTACACAGTCCTACTGATGGGCGAATTATACCCCTAACAGAAAAGTGGTTTTTTGCTCGATGGATTTGCTTTGATGAACTTGTTGGCTACTGCACAGTCATGTGTATATATTTAAGTATTTCTCTGTGTGTATGCATTTGTACATCTCTGCAGTGATGATGTCAGTTTGACTAAAATCGCAGATAAAGCATTTCTCCAGCCAAAAGTGGGCCAAAGCTAATTTTCCCCACATAAACTTTGGGTTGGCTCTTATTTATCAAAACCAGAAAAAAAGTTTGACAGAAAAGGGGATCCAAGTTGGTTATCCCAACAAAAAAAATAGAAGTTAGGGCCTTTCTTAAGACTGACTTTATAGGAACCGTATGCACAACTTTCACTTTCTAGAAAGTGGTTTTCTCTTGAACACACATCAGAACCATTCATCATCACATAATTGCAAGTTGTCAGTCAGAGCCGCACCCTTCACGCAGTGGCAGGCCGCCAGCACATCTGTCAGTAGCACTCACAAGCTTCCGTGTATTATTGTAATCCCCTACAAAAGGAACAAACCCATTCATCCTGTCCACATTTTCCAAATCAGATGACAACTGTAAACCCTGAGCCTGGAAAAATAATAGCACTCACCCTAAAAATGCCACGCTTGGCAGGTGACCGCAAGCTAAATACCAGTGGGCAAATTTAAAATAATTCTAATGTCCACATCTAAGACAAAAAGTTTTAGGGAACTGGGCTCTTCATGAAAGAGGAGAGCTGGATTCTCTGCATACAACAAAATGGATGTGGGGTTAAATCACTGTACCCAATCTGCAAACACTCACTTACTGCACTATGGACTTTATTAGGAGAAATCTGACCCCCTTCTTTACTGTCTCTATTCTCTTTTTTGGCTTCTGGTTTTTTTCTGCTTTGCCTGGAATCATCTAGTCTTTATGCTAACACATGCTCTTTTCTCCTGTACCTCATGAAAGATGCTTTCTGCTCAGGCAGGGTCCACAGGTAACACCTCGGGGATAGTCTGGATTTGGTGAATGTGAGGACTTGGGGCCAATGGGTACAAAGCAGGCAAGATTCTCTTCTCAGAAATGATGTTAAAGACTTTCATGGAGAATTAAGCAGCTTTCAGAGAATTAAATACTGTTTTACATAGGGCTTCAAAAGCTTATTTGCAGAGTATATGCATATGAGAGCCACAAATACTTTGGAGAATGGAGTAATAAGCTTTACCTCTGCACCTTCACTAATTCTTCTGCATTCTCTCTCTGGAGAAATCTGACAGCAATATTCACCAGCACAGACTGAAACACATGCCATTCCCTTTGAGACAACACAGCAGCCACATCAGCCCAGCAAGACTTTCAGAGTAGCTTTGCCTCAGCCAGTGAGGCTGCAGACAGAGCCTAACACTTCCCTCTAACCAGCCAGATCTTTATACATGCTCAGATGCAGAAGTGAAGCTAGGAGACTTCTCTGAGCCTCCTTCCAATCCTTTACCCCGGGAACTTTAAAGGAACAGGAGCAGACAGCCAACATGCATGACTAGCCACAGTGATGGGGCTGGGGAAGGCCTGTGCAGGCTGCACTTTTATCATTTTTATCAGCCCTCAACACAGGCAGGCTGCATGTTATATATACAGATATATATATATATATATATATATAAATACACATTTCTGAAACGATTCAAAAGATGCATGACGGCTGACCTGCTACGAAATTTATTTCCAAGAGAAAGAATTACTCCTGAGTGATGCAGCCAGGAGTAAATGATACCATCTCAGTGCACAAAGGGGGACAGATATTATAACAAATCAATTCTCAGCTCTGCTGCACACCTATATTCACACAGCACTGCTGTTGAAGCTAGTGTTAAGGAAAATACAGCAATTCTCCAGCTATCTCCAAAAAATCCCCCTGTACTGTAAAACTGCAGAGCTGCTCTGCTGGACGGTCACACAGACTGGTTCGCTCCATTAGACTGGAGTTGGAATATGGGAACAAAGGAGTTGATCACCACACTCCTGCAAAACATGCTGATTTCATAAACGCTTGTGGGCGAACAAAAATGGACCCTTCAATTCTTTCATGACTCAGTTTCTCAGAGAGAAAGATGATCTTTTTGTCTCATAGAACTACTGCAGAATTTCATTCTCTTGCAAAATGGTAATGTAAGCAGTTTTAAGCACAATAATATCTTTTTTCTATTACACTATCTTAACATTTGCATATTTTTAAGGTTTATTTGACATTTTTTTCAGAATTATGCCATATTCAGTAATTCTTAATTTTTGTCCTGAATGAAGACCAAATTTCACTAACTCTGTAAGAAATTAATTTTGGACTTGAGACATCATGAAGTAATCATATCTGCTGTAAACAGGCTAAGTCAAGATAAATGAATGCTTTCACTTTATAAATATATATGTGATATAAACACACACAAATATAAGTACAACATATGGTCAACTAGAAATAAATAAAACTGAAAACACTTTACAACTGCATGGCAAGTATCCAAACTAAATTTCAGGTAGCAGATGGCATGAATAGGATACATGTGAGAAACAGGCAATTTCAATTATCTTTGAATAGTTCATAAACAGGAAAATTTGGCAAAGCACAATTTAAAAAAAAATTGACTTGTTGAAAAATAACATTGTGTAATAGAGGTAACTGAACTGAAAACACAACAATGCCAAAGTTGTTAAGCTCAGTCTAACCATAATTTCATAATGAGTATTAAATGATTACATGTGACAGAAAAGAGCTGCCCCAAATACTCATGGAACATTTCATAATTAATTATTCCAGTTGGGGTTCAGAATTTCCTTTCAGTTATTATCATCACCCAAAAGTATCCAAAAGATCTTGCTCACCAAGTCCCTTCCTAGCTTTTGTGCAATCTGCAGATAAAAAAAAAACCTGAGTAAAATCTGCATCTCAAAATTTCTTCAAACAGTTATTCAAACAAACTTCAATAGGGTTTATTCATCAGAGGTCAAATTTGTCTACACATCATAAAAAATTTATATTCTTTTAAGCCATACAGTGAAAAAGGTGCAAAAAATTTTATGTTTAGAAACCAAGAAAGAATCTGAAGTCACAAAAGAGCTTGCTCTCTTTCTAACTTTTTTTTTTTTGAGAAATCAAAAGAGTCAAGTGGATCTCTAAAATACCAAAATTAGATAAAATTAGATAAGCAGGACAGAGGCTAATATTCTAAACATTTCATTGAGGTGCTTATAAATGCTGTGAATAGTCAGCCAGGCAAGTCACCTAGGAATCAATTCCTCAGATATTATACTTTTTTCTTCATACTCTCCTCCTTCATTCTCTTTTCCACATAAGAAATGTGTCATACAGAAATATCTATTAGCTCAAATCCCTGAAGTTATTCAGATATCTAAATGTGAATTAAGTGCCTAATTGCCATTTATGTAATTGGGAGTGAGATAGCTAAACAATAGTTTGGGTGTTTGTATGCTACTGAGATGTAAGCTTTTCTGTTAATGAAAGTCCCAGCATTATCTCCAAAAAAATTAGTAAAAGAGTCCTCAACCATTCCTTCCTTAATTTAGATTAAAGACAAAACAATTAAAAGGGAGAAAAGATTCTGGCTGCATAAATATAGGCAGAAGAAAAGTGTATTTTTTGCTGAAATATATGTAGAGTTTTATTTATCAGGTTAGCTGTTAACAAACAAGGGAAGTACCTCCAAAAATCAGAAAAAAGGGAAGAGTTTATTGACCCACTACAATTCCAGAAACATTTAGAAAGAATTGGAGAAGCTGTTATCCAATTCAAATGATACGTATTTCTCCTTTTTCATGCTAATAAAGAGAATTTGATCCCTGCTAAAAGGGAAGGTTTTTCAGAAGGCTTTATCAACAGCACCTTCAGGCTGGCATAATAGATGCACAGCAAAATCAACAGATGCTTCTGAGCACCTCAATAACCAAGGTCTGGGTCTCTGGAAGAATGACTAGTCTGCTGTTTCATAACTGTCATTTTAAAAAAAGGAAAAATAATGTTTAATGACAGCTGGGTTTTACTGCCCAGATGAATTGGAATACATAGAACCCAAGTATTTGATGTACATTGAATGCTTATGTAACTTATTTATACATCTGTGTGCTTACAGCTAGGAACAAATACATACACAATTGCTGCATTCAAAAAAATGGACAGCAGTTTTAGGAATGGTGCTTGAATCAAATTGCATCTCATTTTCAAAGCTGGTGGGCTCAGTGGTGTTGGTAGCTGAAGTTTTAAGTGCTGAGCATATCTCAAAAATCAGCCCCACTGTGTTACAAGCTGGACATCCGAAATCAGTAACCACAACTGATGACTGGGTCACTGGACAGTATGGTGAGAGTGTAGACAACTACACAGGCAGTGAGCTGAATATCACTCCCAACAGAAAAAAGGATGTTATATAATACCTTTCAGACAAAGCAGAACAGGAGTCACCAGCTGCAAATATGTTTTGAGAATTCACAACATCCCTGGGGGGCATCAGCTGCTTCTACTGGAGACCATAACCCTTTCTCATCATACTTCTGACAGCCCTATCGTGGGTCCCTCTACCACAACTCACAAAACCTATGCTGTACCTCCTGTTTTGGAAGTCTGGAACACAACAACAGCTAACAAGGAGTTGTCAGAAGTGTCAGTAGTCACTCCATAGATTAGGAGCCCCAGTCAAGCAGGGATCTCCTGGGCCCATGAGTCCTGTCCTCAGTAAGTGCAGGTAACTGTGCAATAATCAGCAGCTGAGTCTGCAGAGGTCACCAAGCTCCATGTGGCTACTCACTTCAAAATGAACATGGTTCTGTTTTCAGAGTGGTTATAAGCACAGGGGTTCAGCAGACTTGCATTTTCCTTTCCCTTCTTGCCCACTAACAGTCCTGCAAAACAACAGCTACAACTCTTGTCTTTTCCATGGCTCAGAGCACAGGAGATTGCCTGGCTTCATAAAAGAAAGATCCTGTATCGAGAATATTCCTCACTCTCTCTGTAATAAAAAAGGCAAAAATTACCAAACTTTCTAAAATTTAGAAGTGCGTCAGAAAATTTAAACTTAATTCTTAATACAAATTAAATGAATCCTAGCTGCCCAGCTATCAGTTTCAAACCAGTAAATCAGTGTGCTTAATGTCAGCAACCAATAAAGCAGAAACATATGCTCTGCTTCACTAATGGCATAAAGAACATTCCCTGATTGCCTTTTGGTTGGAGCCAAACATTTGTTGGCTAAAACAAGATTTATTTTAGAAACATTAATTTTCTATAGCATGCAAACTGATTCATATTCCACTAAAATCTGTGAGATTACTTTTCATTTTAAAAGACTTCCATAATGGTTTCTACACAAGACCTATCAAATGATATTTCTTGGCCCAAAGCAGTCATCTATCGTTTCTCCTGGCTAAGAAACCTTCCCACAGTATATTATAGGACTATATGTGAGCTACTGTGTTTGAAGTTACAGCTTATTTTATCAAGCCTTTGGTGTTCTCTACAGCGGATAAGTGGTACTTTCCCTTGAAACAAATAGATCAGTGCTTTCTTTGATTTTGAGTTCTCTTTGTTTGAAAAAAAGTACTAGATGCTAAAGCAACAAAATATCAAATATTTAATATATAACAGTTGAAATATACACACACATATACTGTATATCACACCAAACAGGATACTAGAACTATGTGACAGCTGCTGAGCTTCCTTTTTTCTCATGCATTTACCAAGAACCAAGAAGTTAGGTTTTCCAGAAAGTTCAATTCTCTTTTAAGCACTCCAAAAATGTGAAGAATTTCTTTGAAGTGTTCCTGCTATTCTCACCACTGAAAGTTTTAAGGAATGAAACATTTTTTTTGGTGACTAAATAAGAGCTGTTGAACACTAAGACCATTTGAAAATCTAGTCCAGCAGGGGCATCTCACAATGAGGTTAAGTCCAACTAGAATATTTGATATAACAATTTGGGGAATAAATCTGTATAATCTAAGCAAGAACTGCAAGATTTGCCCCCCAAAAATGTAAATTTTACTTTTCAATTCGTGACCAGTGTAATTTTAAGAAACCAGCTAATTTCAGTGTCGCAGAGATCTGAATAAGTAAATGGTTTCATGAAAGGGTCAGGTAAAAGTGTATGGCATGCAGTGGTTGACAAAAGATTAAAATGCAATCACATACAAAAAAGCCACAACTTGAAAGAAATCATGCATTCTTGAAAAGATACTTAATACTAATAGATGACATACTTTTACTTGAGTTTGGATCATCTATCCTCATGACTCATTATGTGTTTGAGCACATCAATTATATCATAAATAATTTATATCATTACAATGTTCTGTGGTTTAATGCATTTAAAACTGTTTCAGACAGATGAGGGTCTACATGTCTCACACACCTCAACAGACCAGGACATTAAGACTGAAAAAGACCCTTGTTATTATAAATTCTTAAGACTTTTTCATATAAATAAGTTTATTCAAAATATGCCAAAGCATAATGCAAAATCAAGGAAGTGCTGGGGTGTGTAATTTCCAGACAGGGTACGTGAAGCAGAAAGGTTTACATCTTTGCCCAAACTCAAAGCAAGACATTGCAGTAGCTGTGCTTCTCACCAGATTCTGAGCCAACTCCTGGAACATAATAGAAAACCTAACAAAAACAGAGCTTGTAGGAAACATTCTCTCAACATACAGCATGATCACAAACACTGAAAGGCTGGTTGACATTTTCAAAGCTGCAAAGGGAATTTGGATGCCGCCAATTCTCATTAACTTTAATGGGAACTGGGCATCCAAATCTCTTAGGCAGTTTTGCAAATCCCACCACAAATGACCATTTAGGTGGTGAGCATTAAATGGTATTGCCTGCCAGGCACCTTCATCTTAAGAGAGCTTCGTAAAGCGAAGCTTCATTGTTTTCCTCCTTGTAGAAATGTGTGTGAGCTAAATGAAGTTTCTCACTCATGGTTTACACAGCAACATTTTTTTCCTGCCCCTTGCAAGGTGCAATTCAACCGGTTTCTTTAGGCTATCACTAGGAGAGACAGGACAAAGAAAACACACAGGAAAACAATTACTGCTGAGAGATAAAAAGTAAATTAACTGCAAGTTGGTGAGTATTTCTGAGCAGACACTTCTGGAATACATGGGCTTTTTATTCGAGTTTTAATAGAAATATTTGGCATTATTAGAGTGCTAAATTTCTCACCTATTCATCTTTTAGTTTCTATATGCCCATCTTTCTGATGAACACCTTGGCATTCAAACAAGTACTACGCTCAAAAATAAAAAAAAAATAAAACCTGTATAAATGACAGTGTTCAACCATGAACACATTGTCTTTTATGAATATTATAATCACAGAATCAATAAGCCTACAAAGAAAAAACAGGACACAAAACGTGTTTTGTCATTTCTGACGAAGTTATAAAAACAACAGACATTCAATATGCCAAGTGTTCTTCAATCCTTCATAATCATAGCCTTATTGAAGTGAGGACAAAAAGGGTCTAATTGCATAGGAGCAATCTCAATGTAATAGGTTATACACCCAGGCACTGCTGCACAATACAACAAAAACAACGTTCCCTGTGTATAGCAGAATGTCATCTCTCATTTTCAGGCAATTACCTTCTTTCTTGTCAACAGTTTTAATAACCTCCATCATCTCTAAAAGACTTTTGCTTCAGTTAAATAATTTTCAGCTTTTTAATATGCAAATGTGCTTGTTCATATGCATGGGTGAAGTGGCGCTGCTACTTGAAATGTGTCAGTACATTGTGGAGCACCTGCACCTCGGGGAAGCTTGATTTAATTGACACCTAATACTATTCATTATTCCACTTAGTGAGCAACTCCTATTAGTCACCTGTAGGTTTTCCTATAAGCAGTGCTTTGGCCACCAATGAAAATATGAATATTTCTATAAATAGAATGGCCATATTTAGTAAAGGGGGTTCACTACTGGTGAGTCTGGAACATTATCTCATTGGGGAATATTTCTTAGGATTCTCCCCCACCCCCATTCCTCCCAAGAACTTTTCTTGACTATGATGGAAGTCAAGAGTAACTCCTATTTAAAAAATATTTCATCTGTGTTAACTCTCAATAGCTTGATTCTCTAGCTGTATTAAATGAACATTGTGTGAAATATGCAAAAGGGAATGGAGGAAAAAAAGAATCAAGGTGGGTGTGTTTCATTAATGGAGCTCCTGTTTCCTTAAAGTGGGATCTGAGTTGGACAATTCCAATGCCTGCTTTGTACGACCTGAATGTAATCACTGGCTGTGCAAAGAAATGCAGAATATGTGTTATTAATCAAATATTCCTGTAATAAATATTTACCATTACAGTCTAGCTTAACCTTATCCAGCTAATAGCCAATTTTGCTCAATTGTGAAGAATGTGCAACAAAGATCTTTAAATTGCCACGTGAAATAATTATGTTGAACACAGGATTCTCTGTCTTTACTGATATGAATGTGATAAACACCCGCTGTAAATGGATACAATTTAAAGCTGACATTGTTCTTTCACTGCTGTGGTAGAACCCGGGTGCAGTGCACCGTATGTGCTGAGTTGATGATATCGGGGTTGTTCCTTTACCACATGGTCCGTAACCTTATTGTTCAGGCCACATTTCTTTCCAGCATTAATGCATTTGTTAGTCCCAGAAGGCTTAAACTACAGATGTTTAACATCCTGCTTATGGACAGATCATCTGGAATATGAACTAAGAAATCTATACGACTTATTAGTATATGTTATGAGTGGAGCAGAGATTTAATAGCCTGTTCAAACTAGATTAGTGAAACAGTTTCTTACAAAACTGCAACTTCTTAAAATAGATTCATGTAAAAATGAAAAATTAAGATATTCTTTTGATTAAAAATGATTTTTATCAGAAGAATTTGTCACTAATTAATGCTGTTTACATAATAGTGCATGTAACATTAATTACAGCTTTCAGAATGTTAACTGCAAACCTTTTTTTTTTTTTTTTTTCCCTTCTGTGAGCACAGATTTACCAGTATGGTAGAAATCAGAGCTCTTTTGAGGTTTTTTTCTGCAGTGTATTCAAAGTGATCATAAATCAAGTCCAGAATTCAAAGACAATTAAGGACATAGGCAGTAAAAAAGACTGAGCAATGCTAACCCAAAACTCCAATCATTTTTAAAGTAAATGGGGAGAACACTGGTCAACTAGGCGATTGTTGGTATCCCCCAAAATGTAATCTCCAAGCTGAAGAATGGCAGCTGGCAGAACAGCTGGTGAATAGGATTAATGTCAGAAGAAAGAAATAAAACTCAACATATGTCCAAGCCTGCGGTGCTGGGACTGAGCATGATTGTACCCCGACGGATACCATGTGTACAGCTGGAAAGTGCCACTGTGCCATGCTTCTCTACCCCACAAGGTCATTTCTAAGAAGTATAGCTAATATCTGAACTGAACTTTTCCTTGAGAACTCTGGCTGATCAAGAGACGAAGAAAAAAGCTTCACGGCGTAAACATTTTGGCCGATTTTAATGCACTCTGGGTGGGCTTTTTTTTATAATATAATCTCAACTAAAAAAGCAGATTAGTATTAAAAAGGACAGATTGCACTAGTGTAAATATAATTTTAAAGCTATTTAAACCTTTTAATCTCGTCTCATTCAGATTTCCACATTCAAGGTTCAAATAATACCAAAACTGCAAGTTTAATAAAATAATTTCATTTCATAGTACTTTCATATTTTACTGAAAAAAATTTTAATAAACAGCATACATGGCTATAATATGCCAAAGAAATTCAGAAAATGGGGGAAAATTTGATACTAGCATTAATTCATGTTTATATTTTGAAATGTTAGCTCTTAAGGGTTTTTCAGCTCACGTCTTAGCATACTCCTATTTTTTTCTGTAACAGGGCAGTTGTTGGAATTGGTTATAGTGAAGAACAGTAAACATATAAAAATTCCTAACTCATGAGAAAGGCCTGAGTATTTTTAGAAGTTTGAAAAGAACAAATTCTGTTCAGTCTCCTTTTTTCTACCAGTAGCTTTTAACAAATCCTATCAGCTAAATAGCAAAGTTCATACAATGCCAAACTACACCACAATTGTGCAGAGAGAGAGAGAGGATAAAGGGTTAACATAACCTATTTTGTTCTGTGCCTAATGTCATTTTCAAATATGGTGATTTTAGGTATCTTTTATTTTGCTTAGGGAATATGAGGGGAAAAAATTACAGTCCCAAATCCGGGTCACATTCTAAAATACTGACTTCTGCTCTGTTCACTTGAATTTAAAATATCTCCTTAATGAAAATGCAAAAATTATTGAAGTTAAAAATCACAACCACACCCCAAAAGAGGTTTTTTTTCACCTTTTCACTGTTCTCTTTTATTTTCCTTTTATTAGTGTTATCTTTCCCTCTCCTTTTCTCCTTTTTTGTTCTTTTTTTCCTTTTATTTCTGGCAGCATATCAGGGAACATGCAGTGGAATAATATCCCACACTCTCCTCCCAGAGGAAAAGACACATGCATCTCAAAGGATGCAAGCATGCAATGCTACCTTGGTACCCTAAAATGGAATATCCAACTGGTGTTCCATCTGTCAGCTGGAAGACAGCAACAGGTAACCAGAGGTAATATTTTATTACTCATACTAACTGTGACTTCGCTCAGGAGCTGTGTAGGCTTCCTTTTAAAGAAAAGGATCAAGAAATAGCAGGCAAAGGTAGTGACTTGTTCAGGTCAGCATTATATTTTTCTGACTTGTAGAAGGATGTACATTCATATTTTACTCATAATGGGAATCCTTTACAGTTGGAGATATGAAAGAGCTACAAAAGAGACACCAGTACAGGTGAGAAATTTGAGCCAGTTTAAAATTAGTGAATGCCAAAGTCCACAATTGTTGCTGACTGGCAAACAGTGCAATTACAAATGAAATTTTCACTAAAATCTCTAACTTGTTTTTAATTTATCAAGTTCTGCTATGATAGTCATATAACTTCAGAAACCACGGTATGTTACAGAGAAAAACTATAAGCCTTCTATTCTTTAAACATATTTTATAACTCCATTATTGCCTAATTTTAAGTGAACCAGAGTAGTATGAACTGATATAGTATTTATCTAAGAAATTTCTAATGTGTTTTCACCCTCTTAACAAAGATGATCCACAATTTGTGTTCCATCATTTATTTCAAATGTCACTATAACCTATTTGCTGCATTTATTTGGCATTGTCTACCCATTTTCCAATTATTTGGAAATACCTACCCATTTTTTACCAATTTCTCCTAACCACTTCTCAAATGAAAACCAATAAGCAGAGTGGAAAAATAATTTTACATGATGACAGTAAAAGTATAATCTGTATCATATTCTACTGTCCTAATGACTGACTCCTTCAGTAGGAAAAATGCTGAGAAATTTTAATTTTTCACACATATGCATCTGTATCTCTAACAACAGCAAATCTTATAATAGTGATTTTGAGCTTTCCTTGAACAAGGTCCAAATGTCTAATCAAGACAGAAAGCTTTGGATATTTTTTCATCACATAAAATTATTTTCCTCTATTTTAAGATAGTCTTGATTCTAAGTAAGAATCTCCAACAGCACTGATCTAGTATCATTATGTAGTGAGGAAAATGTTTTTGTTTACATTCACATAAAAAGGAAAGAAAAGCACGTTCCTTATTAATATCTACTGAATTGTTTAAGGGGATTTTTAAGATACAAGTTAAAAGAATTTCATAATTTCAATTTCTCCTTTTCATTTAATAGTAGACATTCATTAGGACCCACACACTGTAATAAATTATAATAATTTCAAACAAGAATTAAATTACTAGGTACCTAGTGAAAGAGCCATTTTTTCTTAGGTACCCTGTAATCTAACTGTCAGATTTAAAATCTATTCCCAATCAACTCTTCACAACATTCACATTTATTCATCTATGCTAAATTAATAAAAGGTGTGAATAATACTGACAAAATTGATCATTATTGTTCATGTAGATTTAGAAAATTATAAGGTAATCTAAAATATAAAAGGAATTGAGGGAAACTATTACAGTTCTTATAAATAAATTCATCCTTTGCTATCTTTTTTAAATCAGGAAAAATCTTCAACAAAAATTTATTGAGCTTGACTAGCAAAGCTATTTAATAAATTGCACATTTCAGAACAGAACTACATTTCTATTTCAAAAACTATTAAAAGTTGATGATGACTAATGCAACATGAGAGTTCATGCAATATGTTAAAAAGTAATGCCGAAGTTCAAAAAAAAAAGTTACCCAATATCAAAATGAATGCAAATTTTTTGTAGTTTGAGCCTTGGGAATGTCAAATACCTTCCACGAGGTCCTGAGTGAGCTCAGGTACCATGGAAGTAAATGGGAATTGGGGTCACCCATTGGAATCCAGATCTGACCAGCTCTGTAAAGCTGGCCAAGCATCCCTCCCCTTTATCTCGTGAGCAGACATACAAGGGGACAGCGTTCTCCGAGGAACTGAAGCCATTACACAACCATCTTTCCTTACACACAGACTCCTCAGCCCCCAGAAGCACACACTGGATGCTATTCCTGCTCCAGGAAAACCAGAGACAATGTCTGTAGCAGTCTCTCCCTGTCCTTTGCACATTTGCAGTAATTCCTGCCATCTAACCTCGGTGACCCTCTCCCCCCTGACGGGGATCCCTGCAGATAAAGTAAAGCATGTCAACATCTGTTCCCATTCACACCGATTTTAATTTACAAAAAGAGCTTTGCTATTTTCAGAGCAGGCTCCAGAGCACAATGACAGATTTAAGGCCTTTAATGGGGTTGCGTTTTGAGTGTGTCAGCGTTTCAGACTCACCAGGGCTGGATTCTAAGGGGCTGCACCAAAGGAAGCTGCGGGGGTTTTCGGAGCCACAGAAAGGGTGTTCTCCTCACCGCCGTGCTATTTACCTATAAACCAGCTGGCAAAGTTTTATGTCCTTAACAAACCCCTGCATTCACTGCTTTGAGCAGAAATTGGAGATCCAGAGCACCAGGGATACAATTCCTTCCCTTCCCATTTTTGCTTTGTGCATTCCTTCTGTCACCACACACCTTTCTGAAACCCAGCATGTATTACTGGGGGGATGTTTTCCAAACTGCTCTCTCATGACAAAGCTCTGTTCTTAACAACTTCTGAACTCACCGGTTTTCGTGAAAGCATAGCCAGGAGAAAGCACTCTGTGGTTTTTGGGTTTGATGGATTTAAAAAAAAAAAAAACAATCCTTGGTCTCTCCTGCTGTATCACAAACACTGCAATAAGTAACTGTCATTTCTCCAAAGTTCTTTTAACTGGACACTATTTATTGATTACCCTTGTAAATCCAAAGTACTTATTCATCCCACTACAAAGTTGCAGAGTGTGAGGATCAAAGTGGTACAAAAACAATTCACAGAGTTTCAGGGAATTTATGGTGATTCAAATCAGGGTGTTTTTTTTCTCCATCTCCTCAACAGGGTTTAGAGGATTTTTAAAAGATATACAATATGAAGAAAAACTCTGAGAAACAATGCACAAGTTGTGTTGTAATCACAGAACAGCTAAGACATGAGCAGCTGAGCAGAAGGAAGATGGGCAGTGGAATGCCATACAGTAATCAGCACTGTTGACTAATCAGAATTTGAGACACTAGAAGGTAATAAGGGTATTATAAAGAATGGCTTATTGAAAGAGCAGCTGTTTATGTGTAGCTCACTGTTTAAATGAATTCCACTAGATTGCCATGGTATGTTTTGGTTAAAAAAAAAAAAAAAAAAAAAGTTTTACTTGAAAAAGAAAAAAGAAAAGAAAAAGATACATCAGGAAGGCCAAGCACAAGGGAGTAAATATCTGGGTATCATGACCACAAGTACATAAATAGAAGCAGTTCTCTAGGTACTGGGGACCTCTAAAAAATGACATAAATTCAGTGGCCCTGGAAGTTACAAAAGAATATTCATTACTTAGGCAAAGCTTAAATGTCATCTTTGTTAGCCTCAACCACTGAGCGTTGTTGCCATGGGCACAAGAGCTGAGGTGGTTATGGAGGGTAATAGACAAAGAGGAAAAAACCAAAGGAAAGTATAACTAAAACCAACTACAGAGCCATTTTAAGACATTTATATTTGCACCGGCAGCCAATAAACACAATAAATAAATTCAACCTCATTTGCAAAAAAAAAAAAAAAAAAAAAAGCCGATTTTATTATCCCTTCCCATAAACATAGTAATAAAATAGTGCTATGATCTCAACTAGGAAAATCTAATTAAATAATGTAAAAAGACCAAAAATAGAACTAATATTCAAAATCTTACAAGTGAAAGCAACAACTCACCATAATGCTCAGACAATAAACATGTTCAAATCTATCTGCTTTAGGGTTGTTCAAGAGTTTTTTGTTTGCTTGTTTTCGGAAACCAAGTTAGACCTTTGCATTTCAAAATATCTTTGAAGAGTTGGGAGCAGGAAGGAGACCGCCTAATTGTAGTGGAAATTTATCATAATCCATTATTTAAAATATTCCACTTTGGACAGCAAGGACTTGGTAATATTTAAAAGCAGTCAGCAAGAAGTGGAAACTCTGGTATCTTTTGTAACAGTTCACATGTCAGACTGGCAAAGTGCCCACAGTGTACGGCAGAAAAATCTATTTAATGTCTGCCCCACAAGGCGACATGAGGCTTGATTGGCAGAAAGCAGAGAGTGGCTTTTGATCATGTGTCCTAACAAGCAGTTCCAGCTCCTGTCTCTTCGGCTGAGCGGCTCCACATTACCTATTCAAACAGAAGTGACAGGCCACTGCACTACTCTTTGGCTCTAGTCTCACGCAGTGGGAGCTATGCTGGAGACAGAGCCACTGATTAAATATATCACTTTTTCAAGACAAGCAGGTTGTCTGAATCAAAGTTGGACAGAATAGACTCAACATTATTAAAAGAGGATATAAAACTGGAGTTGAGTGATGTTAGGCCAGTGTGTACAGCCTCAGGGATTCACAGACTGACAAGGGGAATAAGGAACAGCAGAACTCATAAAGCAGGGTCAGAAATTAGCTGTGACACCTTGGCCATTTTCCCATCACTTCAGGGCCACTGTGTTTCAAATCCTGTAGTCTCTTTTTGGCCTTTTTTTTAATGATTTTCTGTGAGGAAAGGAGGAAGGGGGGTGTGAAAATCGTTAACTAGTGAAAGTTGCAAATTGCAGTTTTACAATTAGATATAAAACATTAGCCACATTTTGCCACCTAATATACAATGTTTTCTAATTAGATTGTGGCTTTTTTCCTTGTATTCTCATCAGCCAAATTATTGTCATCAAATAATTTGTTGATACAGCACTGGCTACCCTTGCTCTAAGGAACAACCGAAAGCTGGGGAAAATGACTGAATAGAGATGCTTATTACATTGCCTTGTTAGTTCATTAACAAATTGGTTTGATTTTTGAGGTCATACGTCTGGCCACTGTCTGTTGTGTTACCTGATACACAGACACAAAAGGGCAACAGACATGATTCTTTGTCTAGTTATTATATCACAGAAACACCAGATACACTGAAACCCAGTGGAACCAATGCTCCAACTAAATTTTTAATTACAAGTATAACTGCAGATGTAACAAGACCTATTAACAAAGCTGCAACAACACCATTTAAACAGCTAAAAACACAAACAGTCCAGAGAGGGAGCACAGACTGAGGCAAAACAAGATTATTTTACTTAGTGATGCACATGCATGCCAGACCTATAAAATTATTTCTGGGCTATTGAAAGTTCTGCGAAAAAATATTTAAATTATGATACAAAATCTTGACAGATTTTTTTTTCCAGAACCACTCCTGCAATAATTCTATTGAAATTAATAGAGTTACCTCAGGAATAAACTTGGTTCAATATTTATTTTTCACTAAGGCAAGTTCTTCTGACATTTTAACAAACCTCTACCCGATGTGTTAGTTTTTGTTTCACTGTAAATATTTAAAAGTAATCTTCTTGTTACATATTTAAGATACGATAAGGACTGCTAGGACCTACACTGAGAAGCAGAGCTATTTTAAATATTGAATATGCAGGTAAATTTTAAGATAAAGTAGAAAGAGCTGAATCCTGTCCTCATGCATATCCTGTAACACACACAGCACAGCTACAAATGCAAACAGAATTCATTCTTAAGGTGGTGTTAGACTAAGAAATTCAGTACAGAGCCCTTAATGTTTCTGGTGTCACTGCAGGCTCTCTAAGCTGTAGTGTTCAGCCTTGTTCCAGAAGGGTGAAAGAGCCTGCTTGCTTCAACGTTTTCAAACAAATAAAAGACAGAAGAGTATTCAAGATGGGGTTTTTTAGGTTCAGCGAAGATCATGATTTACTGTAGAGGGTGATGTCACATCAAGTTCTTTAAGAAATGTGAGCAGGCAGCAGTGCATTATAGCTTCATGTCAAAATATGGCAAATGGTTATATAAAGCATTAAGTAAAGCAGTTAACAAAAAGGAAGATGAAAATAAACAGCCATTCATGCACAGGGCACCGTGCCCAGGAACTCTGGGCACCTATGTAAGTAAAACTAAAAATATATTATGATTAATAAAAGAAAACAGCTATTAGATACATTCCAAAATGCTAGGCTGTAGAACAAGACATTTTGGCACAGCTTTACTGATTGGCAGCCCATGCTAAAGACAGACCCAAGACTGCAACAGAGTGAGCTGCTAGTCAGGACAGAGCAATGCTAACAGGAGCTCTCTGCAGATGTTTACACAGTACTTGCCCTCAAGACTATATTTAATAAGGACTATTGCACTTTTTTTTTCAGCAATATCACAATCTGAACTTTAAAAAAACACCACTTCTTTGTGTTACTAAAGCAGGACAGAAGAGGGTGGATTTTGACACATTAACAACTGCTTCATTTTGGAGATCACCGTGCCAATGAGCAAATAAGGAAGAACCCTGGCTGCAAATAGGAATTAGAAGGATTCCTCACAGTCCAAAATACATTTGTGAAGCATAGAAATATGTATTTCAGAACACTGAATTGTGGTTTTTATTCTTGGTTTTCGCTTTGTGCGCATCAGAGAAGTGAGAGCACAGGTGCAGGGCTAAAACTCAAATTATGCCAATGAGCAGGGCTCAGCCAAGGCTTGAGCAGAAGTTCAGCAAGTATCAGACTTTATCATGATAAAGTTCCTCTTGGTTTATAGGTAACAGCTCAGTCCTACAGTCCAGAACTAGTGGCCTTAAAATCAATCATATTTTGGAGCACTCTTATGGTGCTGTGTCCAGTTCTGGGCTCCCCAGTAGAAGAAAAACATGGGACTGGAGAGAATCCTGGAATGGACCACAGGGCAGCCAAGTCACTGGAGCATCTCTCACATGTAGAAGGGCTGGGAGTACCACGAGGGCTTAGGCTGAAAAAGAGCAGCTTCCAGGGGATGAAACAGAAAAATCTGATGGCGGGAGTAAAGACAGATCCCGCCTCTTCTCAATGGTGCCCAGTAACGGGCCCAGAGGCAAAGAGAACAAATGGGAAAACAGGAAATTCCCTCAAACCAAAAGAAAATCCTGGCTTATCGTAAGGATGACCAAGCACTGAACAAGCTGTGGAGTTTACAGCCTTGGAGATACTCAGAAATTGACAGGACATGGCTCTGAACAACCTGTTGTAGGCGATCCTGCCTTGTGCAGAGAAGCAATGCCTTCCCACCTCAGCCACTCCATGATTCCTTGATTTTGTGGCATCAAGAGCAGACAGAGTGCAGGGGAGCACAGACAGACTGCCCCTAAGATAACCAGTGAGTCTCTCTCGGGTTGGCTGATACACTCAAAAGAAGAAAGCTTCTTTTCAAGATGACATGCTAAATTTTATGCTGCTGAACTGAGCAGTTCTTTGTAAAAAAGGACAAATTCAAAAGCCAATTTCCTCCCTTACACTGTAAAATACAGTAGAAACTGTTTTCTTTCCAAAAATTTTAAACTCCAATTCTTATCATTGCAAATTTTAAGAAAAAATTTGAAAAAACCAAAACCACACTTATACGAAGTAACATTTTAAATAGAAAAAATTAGCTACTTATTTTTTGCTCTCCAATTTCAACTCATATTGAATAATACACAAAAGCAACACTGACACTGAATGGATTTTGGCTCCCTGTTAAGAATATTTGTTTGGGGTTAATTAGCATGGCTGAAGACTAATCTTAATAATTGTTGCTTCCACTGGAGGCAGGTTTCCCTCACAGACAAAGTGGGATCTTGGAGTTTCAGACTGAAACACAGAGGGGAGAGTAGCTGCTCTCTCCACTGGATGAACAGGAAAGCCTGAGAATGCAGCTGCCTCATGCAGCCAGGCAGCAAGTGCCTCTGTCTCTCCTGTGGCAACCAAATAAAGTTGTCAAAAATATTTTTAAATAATTATAAAGTATCTAAACCAAATACTGTATAGAAAAATAAGGAATATATCAGCATTTAAAATGTATATGCTGCTGAGCATTTTTACTGTCATTTCTTTAAGAAAAGCAGATCTAATTAGCTGTATCTCCAAAGTGTGTACCTAGCATTTTTATTATGTATTATAACATTTTGCTTAGAGTTGACATTTTTATTCTGACAAGCACTGTCTGGAGAGCTCTCAATAAATAATACATTTACAATTTTCAGTAAATAAGCACTGGACACAAATCGTTATCCTTACTTACAGCTGCCCCTCTCTAATAGTGCTTTTACAAGTAAGGTGACTGTTCAGTCTAATGCAATATTCGCAGTGCTGGGAAGATATTTTCATTCATTACCCCAGTCACAAGCACTTAAAGCACTTTTAGACCCTGTTGCAAAACAGCAGGAATGGCAAAGCAAGGAAGACTAACTAAAACTAAAGTCCATCACCAAAGAAACCTGAGGCCATTCACCCTTCAGAACTTGGAAAAAACAATGGCATACAAGATCAGCCATGTTCAAGCCCAATTTTTTCCCTTGTAACCTTATATTTATTTACACTAGCAAATTTAGGAAGGGAAGTATCACATCTAGTCCCTCTAGTCCCTGATATTAACCAGATGACTACAAAATGTATTTCAATTAACCTTTTTAAAGCATGATCTGATCATAATGTTGTTTGTGTCACAGAACATCAGAAACCAATGAAGTTTGAATTTATTTTCCTGCTGTCAAGATCATGCAACTGAAGCAACTCTCCATATTTTTACAGCTATTTACTCACTTATACTCCCCACCACAGAGCTCACTGTCAGTTGTGCCTATACTGATCTTGCTTTTTTTTTACTGCCCCTAGGAAAAAGCTGGCTTTAAGATATGCTTTTCTAATAATGCTTCCACCGTACTAATAACATCCAAATCGTGTAAAGATAGCAGATGTTTGACCATGTCTAAAATGGAAATAGAAGTCTAGAGGAAGACAGCGCAGAAAATTATATAAGATGGAAGCACTGGGACAATTTATCATGCAATAAAAAATAAATTGTATCTAACACTGGAGAATATCAGAATTGAGGGGTTATAGTGGGATTAAAGAAAAATTAGATGATCTCTGAAGCTAAAACATTGGAAAACACATCTCTGGGGAGGAACTGACTGGGATGGTCAGAAGATGATGGCAAAGAGAAGATGTCAACCTTTTTCAACCAGTATAATCTGTCCTGTTCAGGGATAATGAGAACAGGGTCAAGGCACAATTGTTCCAATGAAAAGAAATTTACTCATCTCACATATTTTAGGCTGAATAAAGATGTTTCTTCAATGTGGTGAAAGCAAACATCTGCTCAAAAATAAAGAATTTTCATGGCGAGAATAGATGTTCTAATTCTCAGAATTGTGTCCTAAATTTCAGACTCCTCCCCTATCTGGATCAACTGTGTTTACAAGTAAAAGCAACAATTTTGTAGAGGTGCACAGGTAGGTAGTACAAAGCCTTGAAAAGAGAACAACACGCATTAGGAAACTGAACCTCCAGGAAAGTCAAAGCTCCATAAAATTCCATGGATTCTACACCAAGGTAAATGTCTGAGAGTCACCAAAGTGTATTTTTTTCTTGTCAGGTTCTGAAATTGCTACCATCAGGCTCACCAGTTTCTTGCTGATGATCCTGAATAAGAACCAAGGAGGACATGAAAACCTCTCAGCAAAGCAGATGATCTAACTAATTTCTCAACCTACTCATGTAGATCTCGTTCTCCACGATGCCCATGTAAACGTCTGTGCTATTCTCCATTTGGGTGCCATGACTGAATTCCAGAACCAAGAAAGCTGAACAGGAGTTTCCAGATGTAACATGAGACACACTGAAAAGTGCTGAAAAATTCCTATGTTCACACAGAACCTGTGAGTAATGATTAGATTCTCAAATGCTACAACACCGGGTAAGACTGTAGTGTAGGCAGCCAGATAAATACAGAGATGAGGTGGAAAGATGACAATATATGCCAGTTTCTTAAATAAAAATTGTGGGACAGCATTTAATCACAAAATACTATTCTGAAAAATTTAAAGGAATGGGAAACTGAATAATCAAAAATGTCTAAATTCTCAGTCAGAATGATAAATAAAAATATGAGTCAAATTAACAGCCAGACACATTATGGATACACAGACTGAATCTCTCTTCACAAAAAAACAATTAAAAATTCTTTAAATATATGTCGCATTCAAAATTTCATTAAATGAAAGTACAGTAATGGAATGAAATTCTGATATAAAAATCAGATACAACAGAAAGAAGGAAAATAGGCTGCATCTTCTTTTACTTACCAGGAAAAAAAGCCTAGAAAACACTTCATGGTAATGTTCCAAAAAAGGTCCAGAATTACTTTAACTTAACACAGTAAAACATAGGAATTCACTCTAGACTTCAACAGATGAATCCTTAGAAAATCTATGATCTATAACGTGTTTAGAAATAGAAGAATATGCTTTTCTAAAACAGCAGCATATATTGCAATGCAAAAGACTGACCAAAGTGATTTTACCAAGATAATTTGAATTTAAAAAAAAAAAAAAAAAAGAGAGAGAGAGAGAAATAGTAAGTTGCATTTAATTTTATGGTGAGGAGGTAAATAATGGAAGAAAACAGCAATTTAGGAAAATGTGCTTCATATCTCTCCTTTAATTTGATCTGAGTCATCTATTTATTTTCTGGACATTTGGGCTTTTTACATTTTTATTTTGGAAGCATGTCTGGAGTTTAGAAGAAAAATTCTCTTTCTTAGATGCCACTATGTACAGATTCCAACAAAAAGCAGATAATAGATTATTAAATTAACTATATAGATAACAGATTCTGAATTTTCTTAGCCAAAGTGATCTTAAAGAAGAAAAGGCAAACATGATGGGGATGGTACCAAGCAGATATGGCAGGCTTTTTCAAAGGTGATGAAAAGATTTGCAGAAAGTCAGTTTTTCATTTCCAAAGAGAACTGGCAGTGACCATCTGCAAATTTCATGGGTATCACAAAGAATAGAATACTAATAATAAATAATTTTTATTGATCACTTTGGATAATCCTAATACCAAAATCCAGTAACATTTCTGAAGTCTTGAACAAAATATCTGCATTCATAAAAAAATAAAAAAATAAAAGGGGTCTGTAAACACCAAATGTGTTAGGATAGCCAGGGATCATGCCTTCATCAGTGGAAAGTGTGGGTATCCCGCACACCACAGAACAGAGAACTTGAATTAAATCTCTGCAAAAATTCTGAAAAATATTTCAAAATATTCTCTGACCACAAATGGTCAGCAGTTCACTTCTAGGACTGATACACCAAAAACAACTGACATGTAAGGTTCTCAAAAGTTGTGCTTAAAACCATACTAAAAAACAAGTATATGTGTCTGAGCTCTCTCTCTGTTGTCAGCAGTGGCTGGCTTAAAACAAAGAATGCAAAATGGAAACCCTGCATTCATTTAAAACAATATAATATACACAGATTCTTAAAAAAATAACCCAAAAGCCATAATTTTAAAAAATGCCTAAAAATAAGCAATTGAAACCAAAATTGTTTGCCTATGTCCGCTTATAAAACACAGTATGTGAAAGTTTAAGTTTCCTTACTTCCCTGTGAAATTAGAATGAAATCTGTGGATTTGTGTGTCCAATACTTCAATATATTTATATTATATTTCAATATAATTATTGGAATGATAGAAAGTTTTATAGGGGAAGTGTCAGTCTACTTTAAGTCAATATAACAGGAACTGTTCAGTTATAATTAATGGAAGTATGAAGCTGGAGAAAAAATACTAACAAAACACAAAATCAGAAAAAAACCACCACTACTGAGTAATATAGTAAGATTTTCCCTACTCCATATAGATTTAACAATACATGAGAACCCTTAATTTTTAATTTAGATGTCCACCCATATATGCCTCCAAAGAGAGAGAGTACAAACAGGTGCACATGACAGAATAGATGGAAATTTATGAATACACTTCTCTTTATGTAGATGTTCTTTATTTCACCATACATAGATAGAAATCTTTGATCTCTGAATGTTCAACTGTGGTCTTCAAGGAGGAAGCAAGAATGGGAAGCACTTCATAAAAAGCTTGTGCTAGAATTGTGGACCAAGCTTGGTTGAAAAATGATACTGTATACATTGCTCAGAATCAAGGTCAAAAGTGAATTAGGAATCCAGGCCCTGAGTAATGAGGGCTTAGCACTTAGCAGAAATGACATGCCCAGTTTCCAGCTCAGAAGTGCCAGCTGACCTGCCAACCTAGCATTCCAGATCTGAAAGGGGGAAATCTGCTCTCCTCGCTACAGACAAGATGCGTACTACTAATTATTGCTCCTCGAGGCTTATGATGAAGTACAGTAGGATAGCTGTCTGGAAGCCAATTCTCAGCATAGAATCCAGGCTGTAAATCTGTCTCACAAAAGTAACATAAGCAATATTCAAAAAGAAAAGTCTCTTACTTAAAGGGGATGGAAAAGGAGAGAAGGAGTTAGACCATACTGTCTAACATAAACTCTTCATTTTGAGCTATGAAGAGCTTTAATACTTGATTGTACTGTAGGATGTTTCCAAAGAAAAACTCCAGTAAAGCAATCCTTCGGCTCAAAGAATAACTAAGATGAATATACTGAAGTTATCCAAGAGGCCCTGGAGTCTAATGTTGTTGATTAAATTAGACACCTGTTCATTTCTGACCTCCTCTGTCTTACGAGAACACATGTCAGCAAAGTCTTTACATACTCAAATTAACTCTAAATATTTGTAGCATTCTTTTCTTTTTCCATTACTATTTTCTCATCAGTTTTCTCATTTCCAAATCATTACAAATTAAGGCACAGGAGTGCCTTACTGTACAAAAAATGCAAATGCTGGACCATGAAGACAAAAAAAAATACATTGTTTGTCCTGTACTGTTGGCAATCTGTGTTCAGACTACAAATAAAGCTAAAAACATACCTAAGGTATATTCCTGTGTGAGACACCCGTGTTCCCACACCATACACAAGACATGACACTGGCTGAAGCACTATTATTAAAGAGAGATTAAAACAGCTGTACATTATGCTGAAGCACTCGCTCTTCCCTTTACAAACAGACGGTCCTGGATTACAAGCAGCACTTGACCATTTAAATCACTACAACAACCAGATTTAACCAGCTGGGCCATATTCTCTTAGGCAATGCCTGTTGACCTCCTCAGTCACAGCTGCTCAGATGAAATTCTCATTAGACAACTTATTTTGGGGAGCCAAAGGACTCTGATTAAATATATCTATTTAGACACGATAAAGTCTTCCAGTATATATTTCTTTTTCAGTGTTATGAGCTACGACAGAGACTACAAGGAGTATATACAAGTATGACACCTAATATCTGAGTGTGAAGCACAAAGTATTTAAGTATTTGACCCCAACAACCTGTATTTCTCAAATTCTGATGATATAGATGGACAGAAATGGATATGGATGGATATTTCGAAAGTTACTATGTAACAATATTAAAAGACTTTTCCCTGTGCTGGCGTGGGGGTTTGATCTGATGACTGGAATCCTTGAGTTCTTTATTCCACATTTAACTCTACAATTAACTTGACATATGACTGTGTGTTAGCCCAAATCCCACAGCAACATCACTGGTCAAGGAGATCATGTCTATAAATGAGGCTAGCATGAACTATTACACTCTTGTAAAAGAGATAAGCAGGACTTAAAGGATACCCACACCACAGTATACAGTACAAACAAATGTCTTTTCTCCACTTCATTCATTAAACCAATTATATTATTATCTCTATTTTTTAAAAAATCAACAACAGCAGGTATTTTTCAATTTGGGTAAGCAATTTCTTGACAGGGCAGGACTCACTACACAAAGAGCTCCTCAATTGTATTGGTTGCATACCATTTTAAGAAAAGAGCAGCATAGAAACATATTTTAAAGGATAGATGTTAAAGAGCGTCATGTATGGTAAGTGTGTGATCAGGCTATTAATTAGGTTTTTCAAAAGACACTGTAAGATTGCATGTCAATTTCATAATCTCAGACCTCATTTCCCTGACAGTGCAAAGCTAAAACAAAGTTCAATCTTAAAATAATAATTATTTTTAAAACATTTTATTTTAATCAAGTAAGTATGGAGAGTACTTCTTTTCAGAGAAACCTCTGAATACTGAATTGGGTATTCAAATATATTCTAAGAATTTTCCTAGCCTTCACAGAAGTTTAGAAACATTGAACTTCCTAAGTGTAACATCCTGAACAATTTCCAATTTTTCTATTATTTTTCTGCATTAGTTTATGTGGTACCCATCAGATATTCATTAATTATTTTCTGTTAAACATAAGTAACATTTTTTCTACTGCAGAAAATGGTGGATGAATGGAAAAGAACTTAATGCAGAACTATAAAATCATCACAGAATGGCCTGGGCTGGAAGAGACCTTAAGGATCATCTGATTCCAACCACATCGCAAGGCAGAGACGCTTTTCATCAGACCAGAGCTCTCTCCAACCTGACCTTACACACTTCCAGGGAGGCATGTCCACAACTTCTCTGGGCAACCTGTGCCAGAGCCTCACCACTCTCACAGTAAAGAATTGTCTCCTAATATCTAATCTACGACAAACCTAAACACAAGGATACAGTCAAATACCTTTGAACTTACAGGCAGACTTTAGAATAGCTTTCCATTATAATGTGGTCCATAAAAGGCAAGATTATTTTATAGATCAAAAATGACCTTTATTTCACTGCTGATGAGAGCACACAGCACGGAAGGCTCTGATTCAGAGAGAAGGATCTCTCTGCTCTGCACTCCTAAAACAACCCATGTATACTAACATAGGGGAGGTGCAGAAAACTCTTGAGAACCCATACAAAAATAGGCTATGAAATGCTTGAATCCCTGCAGATAGACGCTATGTTTAAACTTTTTTATGCACATTTTTATTAGCACACCATCCAGTACACTCCTGGAAAAGCCTTAGCTGTGGTGTCAACATAATCCACAGCAACTTGAGCACTCCTGCAGCAAAGTACGAGCCAAGACCTTTGATTAGCATGGGGTGTCGAACGACTGCTACTGACTGCAGAAAACAACTTTGCCAAAGTAATATTTAAAATAGTTTTCCTAGCCTAACCACCAAATCTAAGAAAGCAATTTTTAAAAGAGTGATCTTTACAGCTGAAAACAGACAGATGGTAGTAAAGAATCTGGGACATTCTCTCTTTAGAGATGTTTCACCAGCTTCAGAAAGGACACCTATAGAACACACTGGCATTTAACAATTATGCCAAGAAATTTGGAAGCCTACTTCCATCACTACATGATTTTATCCCATATTTAAACATATTATTGTATCAGCTTCAATTTTAATTGAAATCTGCATTGCTACATGAGGCTAAGGGAATTTAAAGTGCAGTGCTTGAAGTGCACTGTGACCATACCATGAAATTGAGGAGTCAAAATAATTCTGATCTCATTCATATTTCAAAGAAAAAAAAGAATCACAAATTTCTACTGCCTTTTGGCTCTGCTACATTATAAATATTCTTCCTGGGTTATTTTTAATGCCACAAAACAGAACTGGTAAAATATCCAAGAGAATCCACACAGATGTCTCCACACCTGTTTTTCTATTTCAGAGCCTCCTGCTCTCACAACTTCCCTGATTCAAACTCGTGTATGAGCTCACAGACTAAAAGGTATTGTTGCAGAACCAAGTGAGACTTCATTCTACTTACCAAGGGGAGAAATTTTCATGGTGGGCCCTGCACACATACACTCATAAACTCACTCTCCAATTCTCTTTGTTTCCTAGCATGGCCAAAATCATTGCAAAATCAATGAAAGTGTATAGACTGGATAAAGACTGGCTACATAAACTGCCTTAGCACTCAAAGATTTGTCCTCATTTTTATCTCTGTTTTAATACTTGTAACAATATCTGAGGAGACTGTTAAAAAAAATAAAAATAAATTTCTTCCTCTGTAATTCTAGCTATATAGGTCAGAACTATGTACTTTTACACTTAAAACTGTTTCCCATCCTCCTAGTTACAGATGCTGGGTTATTAAAGTGATGAAAGATGAGAATTTCTAAGGCAAAACAAACCAGCTCATGTTTTATTCATTCTTATTGTTAAAAATAAACATTTGTCTTTTAAAAGAAAGTGAACAAATACAACTGAAGAATATCCCTCACAAGTCCACAGCCAGCTAAGAATTCATCGTAACCTTTCAAGTAAGAGTTGAGTTTTCACCAAATCCAACATTCTTGCTTTGACTCACAACCAAGACAATTTTAAAAGTTTTTTAAAAGTGGCATATTTGTCTGAAATCCCTAATGGATCTCAAACTACCATTGCCATGGAAACCTGTGAATAACTTTATCCTAGCCTTTGCCAATTACGCAGTTTTATGGCCCTCGATACCCAACACATCCTTTACGCCATAAAAATTACGGGATTGAGGGGGTGGGGGAACTGCATCAATCTTATTATCCGGAGCATACCTTCTTGCTCAGTCCTGGTCATTTCTTCTAGTTTCTTCTGCTTCAGTGTGTCCACCACATCTGCTAGGCTTCCCTTGCGGCGCTCCGGCGTCCCAAAGTTAACACTGGTCATTAGCTCGCTGCGGTCACGGCCTCCTTCGTCGGGCTTGTTTGGTGAGGTAGAGGTATTTCGGAAGGAATATAGGGAACATAACTTATTACTCTCTGACTCCTGCAAAGAAACAAAACAATGTCAAAACATGGGTTCTTCTCTCACGGCGGAAGGATCTCAGGCAGGCAAAAGCTGAATGCGTTATTTATTAGTTTGTAATGCTAACAAGCCTGCATGTCTCCTTCAGTTTATAAAATGAGAATTATGATTTGAATTTTTTTGTTTCAGTGCTTCACATGGGTACTTTTGTCCTTAAACACAGTTCTCTCCATGTTTCTAACATTCATACTTCATGCCTGAGTTAACCTTCATCAAGGATTTCCCTCATCAGGAACAAGCAACAAGGAACACTTTTTAACAATAAATGTGTTAAGCTTTACACTTTTCTTTAGTTCCTTATGTAAGGACAATATACGTAGCACTAAGGAAAAAAATACAGGCAAGGACAAATTATTCCTGGATAAATCCTCAGCTAATGGAAAACAGCATAAATTTAAATCTAGAGAAAGTGTTGGGCCAACCATGACCGAGAAGGAAGGAATCTACTTCACAGTTAAATAAGGTTAATGGTATGTATGTATGTGGCCATGCACATTCACTGCCCTTTAAATTATATTTAAATTTTCCTTAAAGAATGAAGGTTACAATGCTTCTAATAAACAAAAGTAAATCTTAATTTCGCGACAACAATGAGCAAGGAAATTAAGTGATGGCAAAACCAGTCATATATGCCAATAGACAAGTACCAAGACCACATGTATCAGCTGTTACATAGCCAAAAAACATAGAAGTCAAAAAGGTTCATCTCCTTTGTCAATACATAAAGTTTATTTGAGAAAAAAAAAATTTAAAAAGGCATCAAAAAGCAATGAGCAATGACAACTCTCCTCAATTTTTTGATATCACTCAACAGTGAAACCCTTCCTGAACTTCTGTAGCTCAGACTTGTCATTCTCCCAGTCATACTTGCAACATTCACTGCATCTCTGCTTTCACAATTTTAGCTAAAAAGAGAAGTAGTTCTTGGATTTGTCCTCAAAAACTCAACCACAAGAATTTCTCACACACTTCATTTTCCAAAATTACTCTTCTATTTTAATTTTTAATAATGCCAGGCTAGAAGCGTTAAACATTATGGGAAAAAAACTACTGATTTTTTTATTTCTGTAAGGTATACCTAGAAATATTTGTATGTATGTTATATTCCATGAAACATACTTTTTTTAAAATTGAAGAGTAATAGTAGCAACACATTTAAATATTAAAAAGATAATTAATAGCCTTGTCAAAAAACATTCTCACAATGCACAGTGTTCTTCATAACAATCATATTCCTGATACTTTATGAGCTGAAAATACCCAACTTCAGAGCACTGAAGAAACTTGTGCTGTGAAGGAAAGCTAGAAAGAATTATCCATCAGCAACACCACGAGACAAAAATCTTTGCTTCAGTCTGGAACAGATTATCAAGTAGCTGGGCAATGTAACAGGAGGAGCAAGACCAACAATGAGCAAGCTGGGCAACTCAGGGCTGGGGACTGTGCAGGACGAGGTGGTGACACATCGTCCTCAAGCACAGCACTGTGTGATCAGCACAGCACTGCTACTGTCACTGGAGAAGGAGGCAGCATTTGCTAGGGGTGTTGCAAATGTATTTATTCACTAAGACAGGAAATTAGAAGGCACTAGATCTCATCCCACTGGTAGCAGCCCCTCATCCATGCAGCAGGAGCAACAGAGGTTTTGCAGGCACAAACAGAAAGAGAGGTGATAGGGAATAAAATTTTATCTTTGTATTTTTAGCAAATAAATATTAAGAATTTTTTTCACTCCATCAATTTGTATTCACTGAAGAATCAAATATCACAGAAAACAATATCTTGGATGACGTACCGAGATGAACTTATTTAGCTGCCTTTAAAATGGAAAGCTTTCATATTTTTAACTCTTTCTAACAAAAACTACTTTGCATTTTTCTTAAAACCTGGTCTTACAATGGAGATGAAAAGAGCATCTTTAATATTTTTCAGATGTAAAGCCTGAATTTCTGCCTTCCCTCAATGAAGAATTAATACCACATACTTCGGCACTTTCGCCTTTGAGGACAGTACAAGAGCTACTTAGTAATTTTGAAGGCGTTTTTTCTCAAGAGAGCAACATCCTCTTACAGTACATGAAGCACATCCATCAGGCTCAATGCAGGGGTTTTCATGCTCTCAGCAAGGAACACTAAATCTATTGTTTAGGCCGGAAACAAGCAGATAAGGCAAATCTGTGGAGTAAGTAGGAATAATGGAATGTTCTTCCTCCTGATAACCTCTTCTGTTCCACGTCTGGATGCATACATGGTCCAGCACAATGTTCCTTTGCTCTACTGAAAGGCTCCCCTAGTCCTGCCTCCATCAGGCAGCACATTCACCCTTCTTTTCCTTGCCCAAAAGACTGCAGTATCTACAATGGAGATGAGACAAGCTTAAATGCCATGCAAATGATGCAGATTTATGGAGGGAGGCAGAATGACCACCTTTGCAAGTATGAGGGTTTGTCCAATTAATAAACTAGTTTATATTGCCAGTTTGGTGGATGATTAAAGTGTAGAATAAAAATTAAACAGAAAATACACGTGTAATATTTCTGGTTCTCTTTAGGCCTACAGCAGTTAGAGTAGGTTATATTCATCTCGCATTAATGGCTAACTAGACAGATCAAAACACAAGGGGTGAAACAAAGCATCCTGGTATCTTTTTCTCAAAAAAAAAAAAAAAAAGTTGATTCAAATGTGTTTGAAGAGAAGTTGCTACTGCAGCATTCAGCTTGTTGAAAATCAAGTAAATGTTACAGCAAATTTATGAAGGATTTCAATTTTCATGATAGACCTTATAACCTTTTCCAGACCATTTGTTGTGGCATGCCAGTCTTATCCCAGCACCTCACCCACTGCAAGACCAAAAGTGCAAGTATCACATACACCAGATGCAGACCTGGCTAATAAAATTATTTTGCATTGACATTCATGAGCAGCACACAGAGACCCTCCTAATACATCAGGTATCCTCTGAAAAGTCTCATGGATCACGTGTGTTGTCTGAAAGAAGAAGGCTATCACCTCTGCAAACTGTTTGTTTATCCTTTTGCTCTAATGCATAGAACACTTTCCCTAGAAAATCCAGAGTTCACATGGAAAAGGACCACCATGCTTCCTAACTTAGAACAAGCCCATGAATTCAGGGTTGGGAAAGGAGAACATGGTCCTTTTGAATATGAATATGGAACAATTCAATAATGACACATCTCTCATCCTTAATAAGCTTTTTAAAGCCAACTTTTACAGAATGAGGAATTCCCACTTTGTTTGATCTGAAGAGAGAAAAGAAAGGGCATTATTAAGGTTTTTTCATGTATTTTCCAAGATCATGGAAGAGGAAGTAAAGACAAGTGCCTAGCCAAGATCAACTCAAATATTTTTAGTTTGTAAAATCCAAATGAGAAATCCATCAGCACTGATGAAAATTCTCTATGCTAGTCAAATTTTCTCAACATCGCTGATAAAAATAAGACAATTTATATTAAAATACAGCTGATGTGAATCTCCACTTAATGTATGTGGACACAATCTGGTGCCTAAATTCATCCAGTAGTTCCATAATACACTAGACAAGGGACACATCGTTCGATTCTCAGGTTCAAAATTAATGTATTTCGGTAAAAATGATACTTTAAGTCTAAACTTGAGATAGTGTCTTCAACACATGACATTTCCCTTTGAAAGGTACATTATTCAGGGTGTGCTATTCTCACTGATTTCAGTGATTTCCACATAAGGAGGGGGAAAATATGGAAAATATAATCAGATAAATTGCAAATATTTTGTCTATGGATAAAAGATTTAACACAGCTAATGCTTCTTCAGAATCCCACTCAGTTTTTTCTAGATTTATAAGACTATCCTCCCACTTCCACAATAATTCTGGATAATTGTAGAACTGTTTATGCCCGTACCAGAATGTACAAGGGGTTGCACAGGGATATTTGTCCACCACAATGGAGGCCTCTCTAGACTGGTGTCTAACAGTTGGCCAACTAAAATTTGAAGACAGCTTATTAAACAAAAAAAGAACAAATCTAAATGCTTAAACAACATGTACAATGATTTTGTATCTTAATTTTTCTCCTTTGCCTGTGTCTGATAAAAATTCTTGCAGTTGCAAAAACATGTAGTTGCAGAGATGACTAAGCCAGAAAACCTTACTGCTCAACACCTGAAAAGAGAAACTCAATCTTGAACCTCTATTTAAGCTGCTTACTATTCAGCAGGGGCAAAATTGAGTCCATTTTTGAAAGGTTGGGGGTTCATATCAAGGTAAATAAATGGCATTTTTCCTGTCTACGTTTTCTTGCCAGCCAATTAGCACAGACCAAATTTCATTACTGATCATTCAACCCACTGTGGTTAGTTTTTTGACAAAATTATATCATTATAACAGCTTAAATACTTATATATAGACGCTAAAACTTAAGGATTAAGTTCCAAAGTGTACAAAATGGAAAAAAATAAATAAATGAACAAACGGCAGAAACCCCAAAAGTATCAAGGCATGGACACTAAAATACTATGGATGACTCATTCAGGGATAGATAGCCCCTGCATGAAATCATACTTTACTTTTACTAAAACCTCCACCTTTCTCATATGTCAGCTGGAAAACAACAAGAGTTCTAACACAACATGGGAAAAGCTTTCCTAGGTCTATCCTTGGCCTCTTTGATGTTAGAGGGATGTTATACTTGAACCAACCTCAAATTTGATTGGAATATATGTGGTCCAACAACAGTTTCCTTAGTCTTACCAGCTTTCCAGGCTGCCTGGTGTAAACAAGTGACTTGTTGGTCATTTCTTTTAGAGCTGCTGTGAACGGCTCAAGTGCAGCTTTGGTATGGCGGGAACAACTCGGAATAATTACAAAGAACTTGATAAAAATAAAGACAGGAACTCTGTGACTACACACACTGCATTTTCTCCACACACCACAATTATTCCTTTAAAACTATTACACTAAGATAATATGTAAAGATAGTTCAGTAAACATCTTACTCTGAGAAAATTATTTTTTTGGCAAGCGCGTTCACTAAATGTCAAAAGTTACATGGGTTATATCCTTCAAAAAGAGCTCATGGTTTCTGTTAATAGAAAGGAAAGTCCTTATAGTTTCTTAGATGTTTCTACTGAAAAGCAATTGAACAAATAATAATTTTCTTGTTAGTGTAAAAAAATATTTTCTTGTGCATTTAGATTCTAACAGTTTAAGTAGTTCATTTTTCCATCAGTGCTCCCACTGGGTTTAACAGGATAAATGAGGAAGCGCTGCTGAAAGTGATGAAAAGAAAGGTATTGATAGCTGACACAGTACTTCTCATATTGGGAAACTTTTATAGCAATACCTGCAAGTTGAATCATGACCCAACTTGCTCACCTTTTATGAAGCCTTTTCACTTCCAAAATAGAGCAAACACACACAAAATTACTGTTCTATATTACAGGTTAAAAAGAAAATTCAATATTCTTTCTCCTTCCTCCAAATAGCCAAAGTGCAAAATATGGGATGTGGGGGGAGGGGCTGCATTTGGGGGTTAAGGCGCAACATCTCAGTTTGGAGACACCACAATCACGAGTGGAGGTCTGGCTTGGAACAAATCTCTGTTTGGGATCCTCCTAAGGGTTAAAGACAGACCAACAGCCTGGTGAGCTGGATCCTCTTGTCAGGAGTCTTAAATGAGGGGAAGCGCACGGGGCTGCAGATTTTAATGGCAGTATTTATGCTTCACATAGGGAGGATGGATCCCCTGGAGCTCTCTGAAGGTGAGAAAAGAGGAAACCTTGCGAAATGAAGCTGGGGGCTGTACAAAATCAGGGTCACAGTGTTAGTTAGCAATTTAATAATAACTGTGATCAACTTTGATTGAAAGTTGACGACTGCAATCCCACTTAATAGCCAGAGAGAAAACCGTTTTCTGTAGGAGTTCAACTGAAATCACAGGATGAATGGCCAAGAAGTAGAAAGCAAATATTGCTAACATAAAATGTGTCAGCTGAATTGCTTATTTCCATGTGGATGAGGCTTTTCTGTTATAAAGGGATATTTATCTGTCTCTGCATTGAATGGGACACATGTAAACACCCCAGGAAAGTTGGATATCCAGAGTGGTTTTGATTCCAAGTACTAGAGGCATGCTGGCACTTGGAACTAGTCTGGAGTTAACATATAATGAAAGCAAATGTTTACAAAATCATTTCCAATCACTACATTAAATATGGTTTCCCATTTTGAGGAATTTAATTAAATAGAATTAAAATAAATTAAAAATCTAAGTGATCATTTCCAATTCTCATCTGATTAAGAAAAAAACACAAAAGTTTTATTAAGAAAGATTTATTTAAATCCAAGGCATGAGAATGACTGCTATGAGCTATTGAGAGAACATCATTTGTTAAGTCTCAGCAAATTATGCTAGTGGGAGGGCAAATGGCAAGTAGTGGAATAAAGCTTCAAGTCTTTAAATCAGCATTCACTCTGATAAAACTTATAGTCATTTCACTGCCAAAGTATAGGCTGAATACAATCTGTAAAGGGCTTGTATTCCATCTTTTACACACATGTTAAAGCCTCAAGAAGAAACTACAGAACAGTAAGCTCTAAGCCAAGAAATAATATGCTAAATTGAGAAATTTAAAAAAAAAATAAAAAGCTTTAGATCAAAGGTTTAAAAATGAAATGTCATAATAATAAGGCATATATAATCCAAGTATGGTCTTATAAAGAGGCCACTGCAAAACCAGCTGTCTCTTTGGTAGACATGGGCAGGGACTTTTGTCTCGTGTAAAATATGACCACTTAATTGCAGCAATCCCTTCCTACCCAGGTGCAGGAGCAAACCAGGTAAACCAGCTTTGGGTATCTAGATTTCAGAGGGTTACCGTTTTTCAGCTTTGTGATTCAAACACTTCTCTTTACAAATGAGCAGCAATTTGACACACGTCGACAGGCACTTTGCTCCATTCCACAATAGAAAATCGCCTCAAAATTTTTAAATACAATGACAAACCACTTCTATATGGCAATCAACTCACCCACAAATGATAGACATAAACTCCTGTGCTTTTGTAAGAGTTAGATGGTAAGGATTTCCTTAATTATCCAAATACCATATGTCCTAACTCCCAGTGTTTACATTTGGTAATAAATCACAACAATATTGAGACTTCATGTCCTGCACTTTGGTTAAATGCTCTTATTAAGGAATAAGTAATGGACAACCATTTACAAAATGATTATTTAGACTTATATATTCATCTAAACTGAAACTGAAGAAGCATTGTGATCAGTCCCAGCTGATCAGCACTGTTTACCTCTTGGGTAAATAAAGACACATATTTTGTGATGCATGCTTGTCAAAAGCTGCCAAATAAAACAAGGGTTGTGTGGCTTGGATACTCCAGACCACTTTGTGTATATCCAGCTTCCCCCTATTAGGTCATCTTAATTGTCCAGCTTATAAGTAGGTCTGTTGTAAATAGAAAAATAAAATTTGTCTTTATGTTTTTAGCAATATCGAATGCACATGAAAATCCTCCTCTGTATATTTACATGATGTGCATTACATGTTTTATGTCCTCCTTTTAGCATTTGCAGAGGAATGCATGCAGGAAACCAGCCTGCTGCATAGAGTACTTGTATTTCTTTAAGGTAAACACTGATGAAACATTTGGAAGATTGAAATAAAAACAAGAAATTTATGAGACATAAAGGTATCACATAAAATTGCTGTGAATTACAATAACATTGGCTGAATCCCAGAACAGATAATCCTTATAAACATGCAGGAATGTTGTAAACTGTATATGAATGTCAGTGATACAGTACATTAGGAGACTCATATTACACTTGGTGCTGTGTTAGTCTCAGTCCCTGGGTTTTTCATGGCCTCAAAGATTAAAATAAATATATGTAGTATCTTTCCTTCCTCCATGAAGATATTTTATGTACACAGTTTTATTATGCTGAACAAAGATACCAAAGTCTGTTTTTTCTTGAGCTGTCAAAGTACAAAAGAAATGCAAAAAGTCCTTGCACAGATGTAGTAAAGTGCTGGATTTTATCTTTTGGCAGGTGCTCAATATGCAGCCCACATAATCACATGTTAATGACTGGAGTGTGTTAATCAGCATGCATACCTGATTCCTTCTTGCCCAAGGAAAAAAAAAAATTAACAATTTAGAACGTGTTAATGCTTCTACTTTTGAAAAAATTCATGTCAATATACAGAAGTGAATTAAAAAGTTTTCAGAAATTGCTTCATAAAAATAGGAAATGTTATAATAGGAGAAAGGAATAAAATTACTACAGATTTACATGAACATAAACCACAAGTCCTTTGCGAAGAACTCAGGTGATGATTAATTCTGTTTAAACACAGTTCACCCTAGAATATAGGGAAGGGTTTAAAATAGATTGTGCATTTGGAAAAGAAAAATTATATAATGTCAGAATGAAAATAAAACAAATATAAGCAGCATGCCAACAAGAACAATTATTTGATTCTTCTTCAAATAAAGTTCAATTTTGTATTTCACCACCTCCATTAAAGACTTTCTCCTGCACACTTCTAGGGAATTGTTTTATTGTTTTTAATATGAAATGTTAAAACCTTTTTATGCTAAAGCTAGTAAAATTAAGTCCTTGATATTTCAAACCTTTAGACATGTGCTTAACATTATAGTTGCTGGTAGTCCTAATAAAGTAAAGTTAAGCAGATACCTGAATGCCTTCTGAATCAAAACAACATCCTTGAAAAAGAATTAATTCTATCTTTTCTGCAATATATTTTTCATAGATGTTTATTTTATGGAAATATAAAATGCCATATCCTCAGGTTTTTCACACCCTTTAATTTCAGCCAAAACTTCGTACCCATGCAATTATATATGTAGGTATTTATCTCTTTAGTTAGACAAAAATTCTAATGCACTACCTGGCATGCAGAGATAATATCACAAGCAGAGTAGAATTGCTTTCAATGATCACAAAACTCAGATTTGTACATGTAAATAACAGCTGCATGAGCAATTTAGCAGAAACAGAATTGCCAGAGTTTAGGGCATTTATGTTTGATGCATTTTATATGTTCATATTCAGCCCATAAAGGAACCAAAAATAAAATTTCAAAACATGTAATTGTATCTATAACTTTCGAGAATTTGAAGCCATGAATTTATATAACAACAAATTCACAGTGTTTAGCATGTGTAAACGCTTTTCAACAATCTTCCCTAAACACCTGAGTTTATTTTCCTTAAAGGGAAGAACCTTCAACATGAGAAGTTAATAACGTGGAGCAAGAGGTGGGGGGGGAGCACCAAGATTGTGCCTGGTTTATGTAGAGACAGAAGCACCAAAATATTAAGACCTTTAGGATACCACCTACTTCTGTCTTTCTGATGACAGTAGCTTTGCTAAAGCTATATAAAATAAGAATTTATACATGGTGATTTAAAATGATTTTAAAAGGAACAAATACATGTGATAGGAAGAGATCTTCAATTTCTCTGCTGCATGTATAAATCTGCTCTCAGTACTGCTGAGATGTACACGCAACCACAGTGGAAAGGTAGGAAGCCTTTCACTCCTTTGGCAAGAAGTCAACAAAAGATAGAGCCTTGACGTAATTATGAAATATGTCAACGCTGCCATTTGAGATAAAATGCAATGAGATACAATTAGTTTCTAAATCCAAGGGGTCTCTGAACGATGTTACACAATGTATAGGGAAACACAGTGTATATTTGGAGACAGTTAATTTTATTTGTGTATGTACCTGTGTTTGGTTTCCCTCAGTCACAGGGAAATGACACCCATCGTTTAGACTGGATTTGCTGCAGGGGTGCCCTGTGAGAGTCCCTCACATCCAAAAAAGATGTGCCTGCCCTCATTCAGTGCATGCACACACTGCCTCACTAACACACACTGCTCACTGCCCTGGGGCAGTGGGGGAACAGCAGTGGGGACAGAAAAGGGTCCAGTGACCATCACAGTGGCACAGGACCACCTACAAATGATCACCGCAGTGCCTGTGCGTTCCTCACATCCCCTGTTTGTTACACCAGGATTGGGGGTAGGAAATCACCTCCCTATGGGTTATTTACAGCTGGAAACAGATAAGAAGTTGTGCATTTTGGAGAAAAGGTCCACATTTCTTTAGATTAAAGTTGCTAAAATTTATTGTTCATGAGTCCCAAGTCTAACCTTAATAGTATGGGAATACACCACCCCATTCCTCAAAGAAGGTAAGGCCCCTCCCCACCTAAATTTGCATTTTCTTGTTAGCCCTGCTGTCTCCTGATACTTCAGACCAAAAATTTAAAAAAAATCTCTGTAATTTACCTCATGGGCTGTGTGGGGCTCTGTATGAAGATGAGGGCCATTTCTGGTGCCCAGGTGAACAAGTGCATATTGATATTTTCCATTTCTTTACACACTGGCCAATAAATATATTACTGGGATACAACAATTCAATTACTATTAAATTTAGCAAAATTAAGTCTTTTTAGCCTTTCCTGCTTGCCCACTCTGCTGCCTTAACTGATGCAATCTAAAAATTTTATTATTTTCTTGCCTGCTTTTCACTGTCTCATTGGACCAGGCACAATACTTTCACCATTATCTTAGTACCACTTTGCCCTCTTCCCTACAGTTGACACAACAAATAGATACAGGCTTAGCCTGAAATAGATTTTATTTTCTATTTGGGCTACAATCAGCAATAAATACCCATACATCCAGCTATTTTTATACTAAGTTACAGTTAGAAACATAAGTAGAATCTTTTCAGCTCAGTAAGATGAATCCACAGAAATCTTTGGGTACCTTTATCTATTCCCCCCACTGTAACATCAAATTGGCTGGTGAAATGATACTGGCAGCATAAGTCATTACAGGTCTGACGTTACAGTTGTTACACATTGCTGAATCTGTCAAATGAAAAGGGAGCACAAAGGGAATTTCCAAATGCAGCTGCTATTTCCCATTTGTTAAATCCTTTTATTACACCATATAAGTACACAGCTGGGAAATACTATAGAGTGGGAGTTAAAACAAAATATTTTGGCTTCCAGACATTCAGAATACACAAAGGACTCAGTGGAAAGCAATGCCTGATATCAAAAGGGAGTGAAAGTTTGAAAACATTTCTAGCCAGTGTGGTTTTTTTCCGATAATGAACAATGTAGTTTAAAGGTATCTTACATTACAGAAAGTGCTGCGTACCATAAATGTTGGGTAAAAACTCAATTTTTTTTTCACTAAAATTGCCCTCCTACGGTATCTTTTCAAAACTTGAGATCTGTACAGCCCTTGTAGCAAATTATGATGCATACAGTGTGCTCTTTCAGATTCCAGTGAACTCCTTAGTAGTTTTAAGGACAGAAAGGATACAGGATTGTGCCCTTAATTAGAAAGCAGATAAAAGAGAAATTTTTCCTCCCCATATGTCGACACAGCATTCTTTGAATTTACTAACTTTTAACCAGACAACACACATTATTGATGCATTTTAATGACAGCACTACTGTCTTTACTTTCAAAGTAGATGCTATGAACAGGTGCTTCTTCAAATCTGCTTCTAAAGAATCCGCCTGGAAAAGGTCAGAAAGTGCTCACCTTCTGGGAATTTGGGTTTATTAAGTAAAAAAGTGGACGCTACCACAGCACCTATCTCAGAATTGCCTAACCTACCTTCTGGAATCTGCCTTTCTGGAAAGAAGCATCTATCCTCCCTCTAAGGAGTATGAACATGTTTTCATCAGGATAGTTGCAGGCCCCTCTAAATTCTTTCTTAACAGTATAAATGCCTGCTTGACTGAGATACTTCAGAGAAACTTTCTGCAATGAATTGAGACTTAAATGTTTGCTCATAAAGAACATTTTAAAGTGAGGGGGGAAAAATCATTAAAAACCAAACAAGGTACTTAAATGACAGTCCCTCAAGGGAAAAAAAAATTTCCCACTTCATTGTTATGATCTCACAAGTCATCTAAGCCACCTAACTGAAAATACACTTGGACCCTGCTCTATATATTTTAGAGCTCTTTTAATTGCAACCGAAAAAACATTTCTTAGAATTTCAGTCTTCACTGGTAGCCAAGCCTTGTAAATTACACCCAGCTTTGAGCTGGGAAGAAAGAAAAAAGTCCATTTGGTTTAGCTGAGAGGTTCTGAAAAAAGGTTGACATATATCCACCACCAGATTTAAGCCTAGGGACTCGTGGAAACTGCTAATGATTTTCAGGACATTCATCTACATATATAAGGGAGTATTTAGTGGAAAAAGGAGATAGGAAAACCAGAGTGCTAAGTCCCTCAAGCAAAGTTTATGCACCTGTTCTGAAACATGATAGGCTGTGCACTGATTCGTGCCTGTCCTGAGGTACAGAGAGTGTTGACATGACAGTGCAGCATTAGGGAAGGAAACAGAGATTGCTCTCTGCCCCTGAGACTGCAAACTCCTTCAGAGCAATGTGAGCACAACTGATCACTCTGCACAAGGGCCAACCATTTCAGCTCACTCCAGGTCCAAGGAACAGGCTGAACCAAAAAAAAAAAAAAAAAAAAAAAAAAAAAAAAAAAAAAAAAAAAAAGCATGGAGGGACTGCTGGAATCTAGGAGTTCCTTTCTCTCTAGGACAGGGAGTAATTTTGCCCATGATATTGTAATATCAAAATTCCAAGAGTGCACCTGCCTCTCTGAATGAATGGAGAAGTAGCCGATGAATTCACAGATTAACTTTTTCCATCAACAAACAAGATCAGTCCTTTCTAGTCTGCACACAGCTTGTCCTCCTGATAACACAGAAGTTAAAATTATTCTAATGTGCTTATTGCATAACTTGGACCAAAGAGTGACTCTCTGTCCAAAATTCTGAATATAAACCACACATAAAACTTACTACGTATCTTTCCAAATTGCTAAGCTATAATAATTTTTCTTTAAAGTGATTTTGCAGTGGAAATTTTACCTTCTTCACAAGAGGCACCCAAATATCTAGGAATATTTTAAGCCTGACAGAAAGTTCTGCACTGGGTTATACTGTGCATTACAGATTAGATAGTATTTTTCTGGTTTGGTTTGATCTTTCGAATCAATTGGATTTTAGGAAAAAAACCCAACACTATATTAACAAAATAAATCTTATTGTAGTGCTATTATTTATCTAATTCCAGACATCACAATATGCACAAACAATTTTGGTATCTCTTTTGATTACTGCATTAGATTTTTTATATCTAGTCAAAATTAAAATGAGTTCATTATTGTTAATGGTGCTAAAAAAATTCTGCAGTTGTGCTTAACTTTATTGAAATCTGCTGATTTGTAAAAAGATTTGATGAAAAAAAAATCTGCTCATAGATATTTAATGGAAGTAGAAAAGAAATTTTATGGAAATGCAGATTATTCTTTTTAAGCTAACTGTCTGGACTTAAGGTTTTTGAAAGTCACTTTCCAGAGAGTCTGGAATTATGATGTTCTAAATTTACAGAACCCCTGGCTGCTCCACATACATTAATTCTGTTTGTGAAGAACAAGTGCAAGGAAAATAAATTGACTAAGATGCTCTGCCCATTCAGCCCACACATTTATTGCAGAGTTTTGAGGATTCAGAGACTGAGCTACAACCACTAAATAATTATATCTAGGCTACTGAAAGGAATAGGGATAATAATTCTGATCATTTCCAAAGTCACCTGTATAGTAAGTGGTGATCCAGCTATTCATAAACACGTTTCCTCTCCACAAAAAGTTGTTATTTCAATAGGCACAGTAGGATGTTTGTGTCACCTAAAATGCCAGCTTCTTTGTTGCTGTGTAAGAATATAATATTCGAGATTTGGTAGGTCCTGTTTCTGAGAGACGAGTAAAAAAATGCATTAAAGTTTTCTCCTTCAGCACAACACTTTGCAGATGACAAACAGTTGTGAGCTACGTCCTCCTGTCAGAAATTAATGCTTGAATATATGAGCTAGAAAGGTTATGACATAAATCAAGGTATGAATGAAAACATGATAAATAGATGCATTTCCTTTCAGAAGGTGAACTCATCAAATGACCTCATTCAAATAGACCTGTATACTTAAGTAGATTATACAATTGTAATTTACAATTACACCATACGATTTTGATCTACTGCCGACGCTTTAACATTTAAAAAGCTTTACACCTGAACGTGTCTTTCCCCCAGACTGGAGCGAGCCATTCTCTTACAATTTGGAAATGTCTCTAAATTTGGAAAGCCCCTGTAAGGGTGGCAAAACTCACCATCCTGTGTTGGGCTGAGATGACTCCATCCCACTCGGGATCCTGTTGGATGGTGGTGACCAGAGTCGGTAGCTCCTCAGAGTGAGGTTTGTTGTGCATTACGTTGTGTAGAGGCAGATGAGAGGCCGCATGCTGATCACTGTTGCCCTCCTCCTTGTCTCGTGGTGCTAAGTCCTGGGTCATTGTTTCCTCTCCATCAGCTGCACACGCAAATGGAGAGGTAGCCTGCTTGGAAGACATTCTTCTACGAAGCAAAAAAAAAACCAAACAAACAAAAAAAAAAAACACGTTGGTGCTCAGTGTCAAAAGAAATCAAGCTCAAAACAGTCCTCTAAGAGCATCACACCTGCCCAGAACAGTTACAAATTAATTATATGCAGTCAACAGAAGTACTCTAAAAAGCACAGGCTTGGGGATCTGGATTCAAAACACGAGGAAAAGTAATCCTTGATGCCAAGACAAGGTCAGGTTTAAGTTATATGACATCATTCTATTCATTTAGACTTGTCAAACAATATCATTTTCTCCAGTCATAAGAAAATAGTGATTTTATTGGTATTTTCATGTTGATTTTATCTGAGTTCAATTCTTTAAACTCTTACTCCCATGAGCAACCTGAAGCTTGCAAGCGCATGTACAAAGTAGAGAGCTCATCATGCTTACCTGACCTCATTCCTTGCAAGCAGAACATGCTTTCTACATATATGAGAATAAATTTTAAATCCACTGTGAATTCTGCTAAATTATTATTTTTTGCTGTTTGTTTAAAGCTGTACTGCTTTTAAACTGTTTAAAATTTTGCCCGGTTTTACCTTTCAGAAAATGTTTCAAGGAGCTCATGTGAAAAGTGCTCTAAACCAAAAAGGCTTATTAAATTACTGGATAATACCTTAGCAACATTTTACATTTCAAACTAAAAACCTAAAATAATTATGTTTCCTTTCATATTAGGCATGAAGAACAAGCTATAGCTCAACAAAATACTTTAAATTACTTAAAAGTGCAATGAATAAATGCGTTGATTTATGTTAAATGCCTTTTCCTAATAATGGCCTCTTACTACCATCTCATATGCAAACACAGCTTTCGCCACAGTTTCTGCACTTAGATGAAAATATTACTGACTTCAACTCAAAATCTGAAAACACTGTCATTTAAAATTTCTAGTAAGATTAACTGCAACTGTTAAAACAATCATTAATAAACCTGAAAAGGGACAGCTTAAATATATTAGTTATTTTCCCAGGTCTAAGTAACTTTAGGATATCCTTGACGCTGAAATTGCTGAGAAACTAAGGAATAAGATCTTCACCTTAATTGCTTTTTAACAATAATTGATTTCATACCATTTCTTTAAAAATGCACAAATCAGTTAACATAGGAAACCACATGAGCATTTTTCAAATTAGCAAATCATTAACTTGCTAGTACTGTTTCTACAGACAAATAAATACTGATTAAAGGGTCTGGAAATCTGAGACTAACAGTTAAATTTACAAATCTGTCACATGCTTTCATGAATATTACAGTGAAGGAAATATCAAGTGCAAAGAAAAATAATTAAGTTAATTCCAATTTAAACAGTAGTTTTTATGTAGCAGCCTGTGTTTCACATAGGATTTAACAGCTAATGCTAAATTTCTCACAATTAATGAGGGAGTTCAGATTTAGTATCCTACAGTGAAAAAAAATTAATATAGGATCAACTAATCTAATTATGTACAGTTCAATATGAAAGTATTACAAGCTTTGAAGTGCTCTGAAACATATTAAAACACTGATACCTATTTAGAATAACTATTCTGTAAATAGAGATAATCCTGCCTCTTAAACTCGATACTGGTGGGGGGAAAAAAAAAGGTTTGTGTTTTCTTTAGGGAAGCCTAAGTGTAAGTGGGAGTCTAAGATGAGTGTTGCCAATAAGCAGAACTGAGGAATTTAAACCGTGCATTACATTCTTCCTATGCTAAAGAATTTCTGTTGATGCTACAGAGAACATGCCAAGAGTTCAGCAACCGGCATTATCGTGTGTACTTCAAAAGGTTCTGGCTCATAATTGCCATGATCCAAGATAAAATAAAAGGGTTGCTTTGCCTTTTCTCATTAAAGTAGTCACGTTAATGTAATCACTCACATGAAAATATAAGTCATGCTTTGCGTAATTTGAAAACCCGACATGAAAACTGAAAGTCACAATAAAGGGTTTTCCTTTCTTTCACCTTCTCAACAGATCTCATTCCTGTTTCAGACTGAACGAGCTTCTGCATAAAGCAAGAGCTATGGCTGTTTCTTCACCATAAATTAATCATGACACAAAACTAGAAATGAAAATGTCTCTTAAGAATAATTTCAACTACAAACTGCACCAATGAATAATACTGCACAATCCTAATTAAACACAACTCTGCAGCTGCAAAAATAGGCTGAATCTGTCCAAAGCTACGAGTTGGCTTTAAAGGCTGGTTTGTTAGGGACTGTTTTCTTAAGGAAGGCTGGGCCCTCAGTCTTAATCAGCCAATAAATTATTTCCTGCAATTACATTAAATAGAAAATTATCTTCAAATTGGGAATGTTAATTGAAAATCAAAATTCAGACTGAAGTTTAGAAATTACATGCTGAATATAATTAGTCTAGAAAGGCTTCACCTCTATTTCATAAACAGGCTTTTGGTGTTTCCTCAAGTGACCATTCAGCAAAACTATCTACTGGTAATGCACTATAGGGGAAGCATTTTTCCTTGACATGTACACTAATATACTTTCCTCTTATTCGTGATGTTTTAAACACAATTAAATTAAAAATCTCCATCCAAGTGCTGGTAAGTTGATTACATAGAGAAAAGGCACTTTGTTAACACTAAAAATAAATTATAAATATTCCCACTGACTAATAATCTCAAGCCATGCCCAGAAACTTTTTTTCTGTACTGGAGTAAGAGAACAGACCAAGGGCGTGGTTCAAATGCGTCCTAGCTCCACCTGCCACTTTTCCCTACTGCTGCCTTATGCACAGACCCCTTCCATGCTGCACTTCAGTCAGTCACCTCAAGTCTTGGAGCCTGGAAGGGAAGACAGGCTCAGCAAGGCCTCCCAGGCACTTCCTCTTGTTGTGGCATAATTTTTAGGGGTGTGTTTCATTTCTATTTTCTCCAAAGCTTTTTTAAAACAACTAAATTTAATGGTAACTTTTTGGTTGCTAAATTTAAAGCATTGGGTTTAAAGGGAGAGATGGTAGGGGGCTGTTGGATTAAGCCCTCCACATTCTTTTCCCAGCACAATCATTAACTCAACGAATATACTTCATTTGTACATGGCTTCTGAGGGTGTCCAGTTATGCCTGGGTTTGCAATCAGGAAAGCAGAGCATATTTAACCTCTGCAGATGGGTGTTATCCAGCAGTTTGGGAGAATTCTGAACACATGATTCCATCAGGTCAAAAGGCAGAGTTCAGTCAATAGCTCCAATGTCTCATTCAATTCCAGTAGAGAAGACTCTGGCCCAGTTGAGTAGTTTATGTTTATGATAAAATTAAGCCGTGGAGCTGCATGTTGTGTTAAAATATTTCAATGTTAAAATATGAGCATGAATAGCAGTCAAATTTTAAGCCATAACAACTTCCCAATTTTACGTTTAAAATATTCAAAATGCGTTTGTTAAATTCCCTGCTGGGGGTGGGGGGGGAAGTCAATATTCATAATAAATAAGGCTTGTAAAACGTATTAGAAATTTACTAATTTCCATTATAATTTATTTTAATTTTTTTTCTGCTATTATCAATTAAACTCACTGGAATTATTTAAAAAAAAAAAAAAAGTTTCTGATAAAAAAATATCTCCCTAGTTATAACCCCTGCAAACAGGGGTTTATAATGGAAGTGCTGACACAACCCTAACTACAGCAGCGCAAATGGTGCCGCTATAATACACAAAATCAAGTTCTATTATTCTAAACTATCCTCGCTCGGGGGGTTTTCTTTACTGTGCTCCCAGACAAACTGCTGAAGCATGAAAAATTTAAATGCAATCAAGTGGGTCCAATTCTACTTTACTAGAACAAGTGTCTACAGTGGTACAATCTTAAAAGAAGATGCAACAGATTTGTTTGGTGCTTTTCTTTCTTTTTTCTTTTTTAGCTGTTTATTTATAATACTGTGCAGTGGAGATAAAATAAGAGAGGAAATTACACTCACATTATATCAGTATATTGATTACACAGCACACAATCAGAAAGAAAACTACATTGTGAAATTGTTGCTTTGGTTAAATTGACAGATTAGCTGAACACAGCAATCACTAAAGGTGGAAAATACATCTAATGGGTATGAAAAAAGGTTGAAAAAGGCCTTAATTAACAAAAGTCCTATCACCTACTCAAGTTTGAGAATTTAAAAAATCTTGATCTATATTTTCCAACACTAGAATAAATTCTACCTGATTTTGAACTTGAGACATGAACAAAATGCGATCATCTATCGAAAGGTCATTAAAGCTGAGGGATTGGACCCCAACTTCAGTCAGCCTCAATACTGAGGTAGTAAAGTGAAAATTGAACTGCCAAGGGGTTTTTTACCTACAAAACACTAAATACAGTCCCAAAGACCTCCATTTGCTATAGATATGACCTGATATTTTGTTTTAAATCAGAGAGGAAATTCTCTCTGCCCTAAAGAGTGCCAGCCAGATTCACATGACATTGGTTTTCTTTTTTTTCCTACACCTAGTGTGTGTTATACCTTTCTAAATGCAAATATTAATTCTTTTTTGTCTAAGCTTTTTCTTTGGTCTCAAATTCTTAAAAAAATTCCTATCCCCTTTTTCAAAACATTTAGCTGATAGTCCTGACATGAAAGGTTCCCAAATCCTGAAAAATCTTCATCCCTGTTGACTGCTCAAATGATTAAATGCTACAGTAGAAACTAAGGCAAGACCTGGAGATTCAGCTGCCAGACATTTCAGAATCAAGCCACGAAGTACAACAACAGAGAACAACAATGCAATGGCCCAGACACTGTTCCAAAAACATATAAATTGAGCAACAACAACGAGATATATGACAAAGCAGACTTATAGTTGGCCAGGGACTCTGGTTTCTGCTCTGCTCCACCCTCACAAAGCATTCATAAACCTAAAGGCATGTCTACACTGCAGCCACATAAATGACTGCTTTGTAATGCTCAGATATCCAAACTAATTTTAAACAAGCTTGCTTCTGATAGCTCTCCAACTACAGTAGCATGGTGCTCAGATGCACTAATTCATCCTGCTTTAGTGACTGCAGCAGAGACATAACCCAGGTCTACAGCTCCAACAGTAGATTGGAATCAGATTAGATTAGAAATATATTCGCTTACAGAGCTTTTATGAACAGTCTCCATTCCTTTTCCCCAAAGTGCCAGATTAAAGTACTTAAGTGCATGATTAACTGTAAGTATGCAAGCAGTCCACTAATTTCAAATTGGACTACTCGGTTTCAAAAAGTTAAGCACATGTCTAAGTGCTTTGGTGACTCCAGAACTAAATAAATTAAAAGAAACCATTTTTAGAAGTACTCATAACCTTTTAAGCATTTCCTTGTAAACTTTTTATGCCAACCTGCTGTTCATAAGTAAAAAAAATCAGCCACAGCATCTTATCCCTTCCCACGTTTTAAAACGTGCATACTCCCCTCATAATATTAAACATGGTCACAGGACCCTCCCTCACAAATCACTTAGCTTTGGGGTACATTGGCTGCCTTATTGTTCAGATAGGCTTCAAGAAAAATGAGTGTGCTTTGGCATTAACCAAAATATTTTGCAGTTCTACCCTGTGAAACAATGTTGTGAAGGCAAAACCCAGCAACACAGCTCTCTGTAAAGCTAATGCTGTAATTTTAATGCCATTGTAAAATAAATAGCTATTTCCTAAAATTATGAAATCTTGTCTCTTTTTTCAAGGGGAATTAGGAATACAACTGAACAGTTAGTAAAAGATTTTGTTCTCCTGGGGCCCCACACCCCAACAAAAATCCCTGTGCACAAAGCCCGAATAGCTTGAGAAGGCTGCAATGGGAGAGAATCTCTCCGTTTCTGTTCCTGGCTCTGAGTCACAGCAAGGCCTCAGGCCAATCAACTCAACTCCCTCAAGCTCTTCCTTGGCTTCATTTTGCAGGAATTCTACATGAATTAGTTACATATAGATCATAAACAGCACTGCAAGATTAGAGAGTTTATGGTAATCGCAGGAACCACCTTGGAAATAAAAGGGCGGGAGGGGGAGTGGAAGCAAATGTGATTCAAGAAATGACAGCTATAATGTTAACTGAGCACCCAAATCTCTGGCTGAAATAAGCATCAAGCTAAGCAATACACCCACGGCTTCCAAGATACACACTCAGCTATTCCTGCATTTGTTTTTCCAATCCAGGCAAATTACACTTCTGCTAATAGATACGAATCCAAATCACAAAGTTTGACTTCATATTCAGACTTCCTCAAAGCTCAGAGGGTTGGGAACAACTTTGATGGTATTTCTTCTCATTTGGAAAAAAAAAAAAAAAAAAAAAAAAAAAAAAAAACCCAAAAAAAAAAAAACAGGGAAAAAAAACCTCAACTCCTTGGAACTTTTTGGAAAGTAATTTTCTTATGTTCTCCCATTAGAGTGACCTTCCCAGCCATGCAGCCACAGTGAAGTACCAGGGTTAGGGAATGAGCTCTTGTCTGTTCACCTAGTTGTTGAAAACATCAAAATGGATGCAGCAAAACAGCCTCACAACCTCTCTGGATTCTTCAGTGAAAATTCCAAGTGTCTTTTTGGATTCATAAATGCCAAAATTACAACCAATTTTTTAGCAGATTAAATGCTCCATTCTCTTTATCCACTAGCAGAAGCTTTCACTGAAAATGCCCCAGGTGAATGAACCCACATTGAAGGCAGTAAAAGAGCAGCGAAAGAATAGTCATTTAGCACCTGGGCTGTGCTCATCTTCAGTCACTGTAGTTAATATTTTCTATAGTTTATTTTTAGCTGACAATATTGCTGTCACTTTATTTAAACAGCTTGAGACTGTTCTTTGGACTGGAGCTCATATGCCCTGGAATGCTTTGACTCATGAATTGTTTCTCCTGATAATGTTACATCACGTAACCACCTCTGTTTAATTGGTTGGTATTAGCTTCTCAGTGATGGCTGCCTTTAAAGTCCTATGACTGAGCCATGTGTCTCTGGATATCCAATTTCTTACTGTTGGAAAAAGAAAAAAAAGGCAGTACTGACTTCCAGCTATCTTTATCAATAATTATGGGAACAAGAGAGAGCGTGCCAAGAATTTATCCATCAGCAACTTATTAGGATTTGTTTTTCTAGGCAGCAAGAGAATATACAATATAAATAAAAACAATCCTTAACAATAAAATTAAAAAACAACGCTTGCTATAAATAAGCATTAATCCACATATTTTTATGGATCAGAATGGCTAAGTTGCATATCTGGATGATTTTATTAGTGGTTTTGAGAAAGGATGCCTAAAAATACTAAGAAAAACTTATTTTAGGATGTTTGAGACCTTACACAGAAGACAAAACTACCTTTTTTTTTGTCTCTTACCAGTCAGTTAAAGTATAAAGTATGTTCTAATAACTAAAAATCTTAAACGTGCCTAGCATAAGCTCCTGAAAGGTTGATTAAATCCTTCCAATGTTCCACGAGAAACATGGTCCAATGGTAAGATACAGTATTCTTATATTATTTCCCTCCTACATTTTCAGGACATTTTCAGGACTTGGCTAAGATTCCATGTAATGAGTTAAACAGTTAATTTTCAATCCTACAGGTGCGAAAGGTCACATGCCATCTCCCTGCATTTCAGAACAGAAATATCAATACAGCCAGGCTCCCTCCCTCCCATGTTCTACTCCCATATTTCCACGTTTTTAGTTCTCATTTCTAAGGCAAACCCATCAGCTCAGTAGACAGAGAAATGAAATATCAGTTTCAGCCTCACCTGTAGTCTGTTGCACTGAAGCACCAAATTAGTGCCTCCATGTAACACAAAACAATGGCTCCACAGCTCAGTTACAGATTTGTCTCTTTTAAAAAAAAACTCACTCTACAAGCCTAAAAACATTTCTAGCAGGCAAAACACTTCTGATTCAGTAGAGGTTATGCAAGCATCAAAGAACTTAAATATAGGTGCCAAACCACATTGCCAGGAGCTCTTAGTATTGTGAGGTACTGTTACCTGACAGCTCAGTGAATATAAAATTGCTTGCTTCTCCTACTGAAGACAATCAAATTGTCACCTTTCATTGTAATAATACACAACTTGAGATCAGCAAAGTGCCAACACAATTACCAGGAAGAAACAAAATGTAACAAAAATATCAGATCTAAAATTCTCTAAAGGGTAAACACTTCCATCTGGCTATTCATACACACACACAAAAAGAAAAAAACCAGATGAGAGATTCAGATGAGAGATTTTATTCTCACTATCAAATATCCTAGTTTATTTAGCAATCAGATTTATTTGTAAAATAGAAAAAACAGCTAAAGGAGGTGATTCATGAAACACTAAAAATAAACACAGGTCACAACTGTGCTGGGATTTTACTTGTGCACATTTAAAGTACTGCGAGGGTCAGCAGAGTTTCTGGGGACAAGCATATGTATCTGTATTGTTGCTATTATAAACTCATATATGTGAAGTTCCATAAAAAATTAATTCTAACTGGCACATGGCATACTTTGGCACAAGCGACACATGACGTGCCTCTTTTATTTGTTTATTTAAATGACTTCATTCTAAGAACTGAAAATGAAGTTTGAACTGCAGTCTGCCTCAGAACTGGGTCTTTCAGGATATTAAAAACCTGAGGAAAACCTTTGAAGGAGGTAATCTGAATACATGAAAAATAGCATTTTCACCATATATTTCTTGAGGTTATTCAGCAAGTGGCCTACATATTCAGGAGTGAAATTTGCATTTTGGTGATGCAGAGATCTAATAAGCAGAAATTGTTTTATATCTACAGTAGCTCTGGGCATCCTATAAACTACAAAAGAGTGTCCTAGGTAGCATATATACATGGGAAACTATTTTCATCTGGTTCACAGAAATGAAACAAAACTTAAACCCTTCTTGAAAAATTTGCACTGTAGGGGGATATCATGGATTATCTTTTCTGTATTGATATTCCATTCACTATCAACACACACATAAAGTTCCTGCATATTTCTTGATGCAAATGCACATCACCTTCACATACTCTTTAAAGTTTCCCCAGCTATGGGCAAGTTAGAAAAGAGGAGAAAAGAGCAAACTGTGCAAAGCCAAGAATCAATCTTTGACATCAGCTTTTCTCTGAAGGACTATTAAGGAATGGCAGTTATGGTCAAGGAGCCTTTTTTACACTCTGCACAGCTGTGCCAGAGCCAGCTATCATCCTAACCCTTTGGATAAAGCAGGCACAAGGACTACTTAAACACATTGTTAGCCTTGCAGAAGAGGATAAGATGCAGCTCCACATATCCAGCCGGGAATTCCTGCTGTGCCTTGTCTCAGGTGCTGCATCCACAGGAGCTCAGCTGCAACACAGAAAAGCTGGATTTTCCAACTGCAGCCTGCTCCCAAGCTTTGGCCTTGGATGGTTGCTCCTGTACTCTGCACTGGGTCACACACAACACAGCTCCAGTGGGAACAGAGGAAGAAAGGAAGGTAGCAAAAACCCAAAACTATTTTAAAGGCCCAAGTATTTTCATCAGATAAAACATAACTAGACACAATGCCCATTTTCCTGCAACTTTTGGAAGTTCTGATTTTTGTTCAGGGTCCTTACAAACAGGCTTTTAGAAGGCAGCCTTGTGCACAATATTGCTTTGTTTTAAACTAAGGTCTACACAATATGATCATTACCTGTGCGCACAACGGGAACCCTAAAATGTGTTTGCAGACCACTGCAGGAACCACCTCATTCACTAGTGAGTTGCAGCTACTACTGGGAGAAAGGAGAGGGTATTCTGAAGTATTCTGAAGAAGCATTCTTTTCAGCAAAAGATTACATGCCTGGCTAAATCTACCCAGGAAATATTTGAGAAATACCCTTATTTGATTGGCAATGTGGCCAAGAACAAGTGTGATAACATGTCTGTCTCTCTCTCCCCCCACAAAACTCTCCACTGCTTGGGTGTGCAACAGCCTGGGATCCTTTTTATTTTAATTACTTTCACTACAAAAATATGAAGAAAAAAGATAAATAATTATGACACTCTAAGAATTCAAATAAAGTAAAACAAAACATTTTCTCCTCTATTAATTAAGGTAATCATCTGCTATTAAGTGCAAACAATTTAAATTTCAATTTATTGAGACTTTGAAGCTCCTATCCTTTCAGAAGCTCCACAGGTGAAATATCTACCACTTTTAAGTGCCTTTAAAAAGGCCTGAAATAACAAGACATTGTTATTCAAAGTCTTAGCATCAAGTATTTCAATTGTTGTTTAGTTAAAAAAATAATTTGCATAATACTAACCAGATTCCCAAAGAAAGTTTTGTATTTGTTAAGGAATTCACTGAGGTATCTGGACTAGGCACTAAAAAGAACCAGAGAACATTAGAAAGTAATTGTCACAGGTGAAACTTAGACCACTTCACTATGGAGCTTGCAGAGATCAAGCAGCAGCAGTCCCTGCATGCAGCACTCTGAAACTGCAGCAAGTGCAAAGCAAACTACAAACTCTCCCCATCTTTTGGTTTCAGTTCTGTAATGCACCACAAAATCCTTAAAAAAAAAAAAGATCTGCAATATCTGAGGACTCTCAATTATCCCACTTCCATGGAAGGCTATAGAATACAGCATCTGCTTTCTAACAAGAAGAAAACCTGCATACCAAAATCATTCATAAGGGTAAAGGTGAAGAGTGCCCAGGCTCTGAATTGCTCCACATTTCTGAGTCCTCAAAGTTCAGTGTCAGTAACTTTAAATGTGTTAAAGAATTTAATGAAGAACAACTATCAGAATACAAAAGAAAACACAAGCCAGCACAGGAACCAAAAGCTCAGATGAATAGTTTTCCAAATAACTAGAAAGTAAAAAGATCAACGGTCTAAAATGCAGACTTAAAACATTGTCAATGATTTTAAATATTTTCACCATTACCCTGCAGATCCTGCTAGATCCCTGCAAGTGATTTTAGCTAAAATGCTGAGATATTCTTTTATAACTTGTGAAGCAGTATGTTTACCATTGAAACATACAGCGCCTTATTGGGGTTTTCATCTCTGATCTATTTTTTTCCTATACATTAAGGATAAAACATACGACCTGCATTTGTAAGGAAGTCTTGTCTTCACAGTGTCGGGGTTTTTTGCTCAGGGCTATATTTTGTAACCATTTTCCACTTATGTTTATTGGTAATAATTTATAATAGACAAGTAAACAGTGCATAATGCGTGCAGGTTGTTACTTCTAAGCAGATTTGAACAGTTTCATTTTCTCATAGACATTTGTTGAGGGCTCTGTTAACAATTTCGAAAGCAGTCACACAGAACATGAGACATACATTACACACAGATTTGCAGGCAAGTTTAGTTGGTACAGCTATCCTCACTGTCACAAACCATAAACGAGACAGTCCATTGTCTAGCCCAAATATGTATAGAACTGAAAAGAAATATATCTTTTAATCTAGGAATTATGACAGACACAGAAGCCTTACAGACCTCTGAGACTGGTTCGGATCCTCAGATGTTGTAAATCAGAGCAGTTATACTGAACTTAATTCAATCCTATTTATTCATCTAAAGATATACCCTTAACAACTTTTCTTGGCATGGAAAATTTACGCCTTTTTGCAGTATGGAATTTCTGTGTTTTCCGTGAAAAACTGACTACCAGTATTAGCAGGAATCATATGACACCGTAATATTCCTCCAAACACTCATGAGAGAAATACAAAAAATAGTAAGGTAGATTAGGAATGGTAGCAGACTGTATCCATTGCTCTCAGTATTTTTAAAGTGTATTCCTCTTGAACTGATTCAAAATAACAAGATCTCTTCACTTACACAGACAAGCACTTAAAAAAAAAAAAAAATTACTTCTCCAACTGACATAAGTGCTTATAGCACATCATAATTTGGGGAGAAATCAAACACAAACTACTGAAACAAAAATAATTTATATTTTAATCTGAACATGAATTGTTAGGCTCCTACTTGGCAACGCACTGCAGTCCAGCAGCTCCTGTGGAGAAAGGTCATGAAAGAGACGGGGGTCACCCAAATACGTAAGACCCCCAGCACAGCAGGCACAAACTCTGCACTAATTATTTGAGGTCACTTCAGTCCCCAGCACACAACCACTCTAGCAGCCTCTCCATGGCATTAGCACCACGCAGAGCAGGGCTGGGGTGACAGGACCAGGGCAGGTGCCCATCAGCCCATCAGGAGGCATACATTTGGGCAGACAAAAATAAAGTGTGAAAAGGGAGACAGCAAAGACCCTTTCAGTTTCTTTCTGCTGCATT